>NW_012026800.1:4935633-4955869 GCF_000956235.1 Wasmannia auropunctata
ATTTTTTTGTATACAAGCAAGAAAGTGATAAAAGTATGCCTATTTGACATTTTAAATACTAATGAGGTTATATTGCTGCTTACTTCGCTTATGACATGTATGTGTGTTGGAATGCATGTTCAATGCAACGACACAGACACATCTATAGGCATACTCCCCTTGCCACCTACCCCCGCAAATGATCTAACGAACCTCCTTAATAGAATTAATATTAAAACATAATATTATTTACTTCATTATAATTAAAACTAATTAGAATAGAAATATAATTAAAAATAATAAAAAAAATTATTATTTAATAATAATAATATATTTTATTTTGTAATATTTGAGTAATTACTTTTTTACTACTTCAATGTTGTTTGATTAGCTAAAGAGAAATAAAAGACTATGTAAAAAACAATACCATGTATTTATTTTCCACGTTTTTGGAAAACTATTCTTGAAACGTGGCGGTCTATCAATAGAATTTTTGGAGTGGGGACTGAAACGTCAACAATCCATGTATACATTTCAGTGGTTTACTTTCATATGTACATACAGCCACATGAATTATGATTATAGTTTAGAAATTTCCTAACTTTACTCTAACAAATGGAACTCGCTCTCATTTCTTTTCTTTCTCTCTTCGAGGATTTATTCAACATCAAAGACAAGAGAAATTAAAGCAATTTAATGAAAACTGTGCTATTAATGTAAAAGAAATTGCATCTTGTAATCTCGGAAGTGTCGTAGAGCGAAATGAGAAATGAAAATGGGAACGTAGTAGGACTAAAAGGGAAGGACGACTTCAAATTTTTTTCCAGTGGCTTCTCGTCACTTCTCGCACTACGGAAGAAAAAGGAATTATCTGATGGTTATCTTTGATAATAATCATATACGGCGAGTAACGAGCGAATTTTGTGGGGCGATCTCTTACATTCTTATACTTGCCATTGTGCGCGATTGAGATTTCGACTTGAGAAAGCGGTGGATTTCCGCATCGGCCGCCGTTCTTTCCCGTTATTTCCCTCGACAAAGTCGCTATCTTCGAGCTTCTTAAAAGAAACGGTCGTTGAGCGAGGGAGAGATTCCGCCGCCGGCGAAAATACAACGTCGGCATTCGGCTTTGGAATGCTTGTTCGCCTTCGCGAAAAGTTGAATCGAGGGGCCGGAAGCGGAACGCAAGATGCGCGTAGTCAAAAGAGAGTCTCTCCTTCCGAGCTAACCGACCTCGCATAAATAAGCAAAGAGATTTCCACCCTCGAACCGCGACGCGCCGCGCCGCTGACATTAACGCTCCCTGAGTATACCTGAGTTGCTTCGCAACGTTACTCACGAGAGTTTTGAAGAATTTCAAGAGAAATGTAAGATCTAGATGCACGCAATAACCGTGGAGAAAGTCTTTGCCGCGAAACGAGGAATGTTGGACTTGCTGTTCTTGCACGCTGAACGATCGTTGCGGTGGCACAAATTTCCCCATTCCTCACTGGGGTTGCAGCCGAGAGTTAAGCGGTTAGCGACGGAGGGAGGGAATTTCGCTCTTGTAAACGCAGAAACTCGAATGATTGATTGATGTTTCCGAAGTTATTTGCGTTGATCAACATTTCATATTGACATCGAGTCTTTCGTCTGTCTTCAAGATTGCTATAATGAATTAATCAACTATAATAAAATACATTCATCGCATTTATTATATAGATTATATGTATAATATATTATAAATATAAAAAAATAGTGCGTATTATTGAGTGGTTTTAAAACAATCGAGTTCATTCGAATTTAAAGAATTGCTTTGTTAGCAATTATGGAATATTGATTTTTATTCTACAGTATAACGTCAAGTACGTACAGCTATCCTAATTTAATTGTACAAATGTCTATATATTTATCTTCTTTTAAAAAAAACCGACATTTGTACAATTAAATTAGGATAGCTGTACGTACTTGACGTTATACTGTAGAATAAAAATCAATATTCTATAATTGCTAACAAAGCAATTCTTTAAATTCAAATAAACTTTTTGTTTTAGAACCACTCAATAATACGCACTATTTATATATATATATATATATATATATATATATATATATAATGTTTTATCTTTGAAAAAATATTTCATATTTTAGTTTCTAAAATAAATTGCTTTTGTTTCTGCGCGCGTTTCTAACAATCTCCAATTATTATACTGCAAAAAAAATTCGTATCATGGAATTCTCCGGAATCTCTAATGGAATAAATCACGCATATCCAATAAAACGTAACATTCAAGAGTTTTGTAATTCAGATGCCTCGGTACTTTTTCGAGTTTTTTTCCGAGTTACGAGGGAGGATTTTCGTGCAGACGAGAAATATGAGCTCCATTTTTTTCCCCCTGGTAACGTAATGACGGGGTTCACTCGGACTTTCGTCAAGTACATACGTACGTACGTACGGTACGCATGAAACTCGCAAACTACGTTTCCAGGGTCACAATGGCATATAGCGGACGTGCCCACGGGATCGAGATGAAACGATACGAGTCCCGCGGGGACTGTCCCGAAATGGGCTAGGTCCTATTGAATAACTCAGCGTTACCATTCGTCGATCCCCGTCCTCGTCCGCTCCGACATCTCCCCATGGTTCTCTCACCCTCCGCTGTTTCGAGAATATCGGGGAAAACGTGGCAGATCGATGGAAAACCTCCACCATGACCGTGGTACACCGACGACGAGGGATGAAGTATATTAGTCCCTATTCAGATTTTGCTGAAATTCTGTTTCTATACATATACTGCAGCGTATGCACGTGGCCATAAAATTTGCAAAATCTCTTTAAAATAGATGCTTTACGAAACATTCTTGGTATTCTAGATGCGTGATGGCGTAATTATGACTCAATCAACTCTCACTTATTTTGCGCGAATTTAAATATCAGTATTAATCGCTCTTTTTATCTCTCAATTTTTATCTTCACTTATTAACATTTCTCTCTGTCTATAATTTTCCCGTGTGCAGTTTTGTCTTGTTGCCATATCAGAATGATATAGAAATGTTGATCAACAATATTAGTATCACCGATATCGTGAATTTAATACTCGTATATCTCGTATATCATTGAAGAGAAGACAACTGTTGTTATCAGAACGATGTAGAAATTTTGATCAGCGATATTAATATCACTGATTGCGAATTTAATATAATATTAAATTATAATTCGATGCACTAAAACATTTTGTATATCATTGAAGAAAAGACGGTATATTATTGACGTTCCTTCAAAAAGGCGTAAAAATGCCCGAATCATTTGGTCTTGCTCGATGTGCAATATCTTCAAATGCAAATGGCCGAATAGCTCATTCTATGCGCTCGCGAGACATCTATTGTTCCATTACCGCTTGTCCATCCCGTTCTCGAAACTCGACTTCCACTGGCCAGTGGCGATATCTAAATTCCTCCCGACCAACTTCCGCAGAAACTACTTGGCTTTATGATGTCCGCGGCGAACTAACTTAAAAAGATACCTATGTATATTTATCTATCAGATACATACCGAAATCAACTGTGTTCTCGAAAATTAATCCGTGGATGAAGGATCTTTCAGATATTATAATAACCGCGGTAAAATAATAACCGCAGAGAGGCTGTTATTATTTTACATTATTTTATATGAGGCGATCAAGAGATACGCTCAAACGAAAAGAATTATTGAATAAAATGAAGGTACATAAAATATCAATTTTATTAAAACGGAGAAAGACAGAATAGCGTTTTTTATTATTAAATTGTCTCGAACACAGTTTCAGCTTTAGTAATATTTCCGAGAATATTTCAGATAAAGAAATCGCGATTTATTCAAGATACGATATCAGTCATACTTGTGTTTTTTAATTGCATTGTCTCTTTCCATTTTTCCAAATAATCGAAAAATTATTCCAATCTCTTTCCGAGTTTCAAATATCTATAAAACCTTGGATTCGATAGATTTTGCATTTAATGCCGCGCAGCTATGGGCGCGCCCCGTGCGATGCTCTTTGATCTCATGCCTGATACCAAATTGCTCTTTCGTGCAACAGAATGTCGAACGAGCGCAGTTTGCCCGCCGCTTACGAGCTCGCTGAGTAAATATCACAAAAGCGTCCCATTACCTCTGGGCGATGGGCACAAATTCATCATTTTTGTCTGATTGCGTCAATCGCGAATTCATATAGTCGCGAATCAATAAAGCGCAAGAAAATACACTTACACGATACCTTTTGCATGCGAGATTAATGAAACCCTTATGCGGTCGATTCCAATTCCAAATTTTAATAGGGGATTATTTTTAAGGAAATGTCACACACGTATGACACGTATTCATGAAAATTTTATCGACACCGAAACGATCGGACTTCTTGGGCCTTCGAATGTTTCTGTGATACTGATGGAAAAATTTATGACGTTGCGCGGACTGATGCCGTCGTTTGGCATTATAAATAAATAACTGGCTGCGAGTTGCGTCCGTGCCAAAGTTGTCTCATGTGAGATACCTGCGATACGGAATAATCAATGGTATATCGAAGAAGAGAAGATCGTTGCGACGTAGGCGACGTAATGTAGAACGTAACAGGGAAATTTCCCCGAAAACATCGATCCCACGATATGCAAATAAATATTTATGACAAACATATTAATTATTACTTTACTTATTATTGCTATTTAATTTATATTAATTTATTATTTATTTCGAGTTGTGACAAGTATAACAATAAATAGGATATGAAAGTCCACACAGTTTGATATGATAAAAATATTACGGACGGCAGAACATTTTACGTTTATTATATAAATATACGTTTATTATAAATATTTGCAGTTGAAACATCAAATGTCAGCACGAATTATAATAACAATAATTAATTTTAATATAGAAGCAATGCGCTGCGCGCTGAGTAACGTATAATTGTAAGTAAATTGATGGAACCGTGCGAAACCGTAAAGTAATTCAGTTACGATACACGTGCAAATAGATATATATATTAACTAGCGATAACAGAACAAAATGTGCAATCAAACATCAACAAATTACAAATTAATGCAATCATCATTCGATTTGTCACGTGTAATTTCGCATTAGGAGGTTTTTCCTTTCCTTTTGTACGATGAAATATTATTACCAATCGACAGCTTTTATAAACGTAAATCGAGACGAGTGATGACGTTAAAAGCGCACAAAGCAAAATTCAAATAATTGTGTTATAAGTATAATAATGCTCGAAATTCGTTCACGCTCACTTTCACGCGACGAGAGAGTTTCCATTATAAAAAATAATTCCCGCTGTAATTCAATCTGACCTGCTGTTATTAAATTTAAAATTCCCATTGGAGACTTGACTGAATAGAATTCGCTTTCGACGCGCGAATAAGTCGGTTAAAATTAATTTAAATTCGCGGTCAATGGTACAAATGTTCGAGATAAAATTCATAAATTTGATATCATAATTGATCCTGTAAACCGTATTTTACTCAAAATATCAGACAAAACTTTTCTTATGCATTTTCTTATTTTTATTATAAACGTTAATTAGCTGCCAGAATGAGATAAGTTGATTGGAAATTTTCTGTGATCTACATATAAAAATACGTATAAAAATTATACATGCGATATAAAATTATTTTTATTTTATAAGTAAATGACAAAAGTTAATGTTTTCCTCTTTTAACGTGTTGTCCCTAAAAATTGTGGGTGGATTCTGTAACGTCTCCCAGCGGACGGCAGATTGTACGCGAAAATATCGATCGGCGGGTATATTTGTCCTCTCGTCGGTGTACGCCGGGAAGGAACGAATGGGATCTTTATTTCTCTACTTCGTCGAGCGCTAATGTCTTACAAGTTCGCCTCACTTGTCGTACGCCAGCATTTCCGCTAATCTTCAACATTTACTTTCCGTGGGACACAGACTATTATTATTCGTTAAGTAAAACCGTTTTATCACGATACGAGCAATGTTTATAAGACAGTTTTTGCGTCATTGATGTTATAAGAGTATCGTTTCTTTATTTTCAGTAGTTTTTTATTCGATAATCATCTCCACAATTCACTGCTGTCGTCTCTGTTATTTACTTGAATCAATTTGGAATTTTACAATGTTATTGTCAATCAGTTATTACTATTTCGAAAATTATAGATATATTAAAATCTCTTTAATACCAAAATTATAAACTTTTACATAAAATTCAGTATTCTAAATGTTTGCCATAAAACCATTATTTTCTTAAAAGAAACAATTATCGATAAAAAATATTCATGTTATCTTCGCTGAAAAAAATGTGATTTTAAACAATTTTTTACACTACAATGTTATTTTATAGCTTCCATTTTTAATCTCGCCATATATCGCGAATGTGTGAATTGAAAGCACGCAGGCAATTTTCGAAGAGATGTAAAGCGTACGTGGTTTAGTTTGATAGCCGTTGTCATTTTTTAAAATTCTCCTATACAAGCAAAAATCTAATTTGAATAATAAACATGGAAATTTGTTTTTTTTTAAAAAAAAAAACAATTTAATAAAACAATTTTAATATTGTTATAATGTTTAATTAAAATACTTAATTAAAATCGCTATTAATGAAGATTACTTTCTGTCTCTAAATGGAACAGTGTGAAGTATTGTTCATTACACAACTATTACATTATCACTTTTATTGGCACGATTCAACGCAAGTGAATTAACAATTATTAATTTGCCGATAATAGTTTGCTGCTATCAAATAGACTTTACAGATTAAAGATTTCTTAATAAGAAATCTCATATAAAAAAAATAATCTCATAATTTAATTTATCATTTAGATGTTCATAATGTAAAATAAAAGAATACACAGTATATAAATAAAAGAATTTATTTTTTTATATTACATCAAAATGTATTAGTACGATCATCTTGCACTTTTTATTATATTACAGTGAATATTCTTAACAGTATCTCAATCCGGGTTGGTTTAATGGAGATTCGTTCGCGTTCAAATTTCCGTTTACGTGCCATAAATAATTCCGCAATTTATCGCGTGGTCCTTTGCACGAAACTGTCTGTGTTTGCATGTATCAAGGGTGAAATACGATGCTGTTAACCATAACCGACAAGTTTTATGGACCAGACTGTATGAAAGGAAGGAAAGTAGATAAACGGAACGGCATTTATTACCGGCAGCGACATTTAAGAAATCTTATCAATGATTAATGTTCAATCGACGGATGTAGTTGTTCCTTTCTGTATTACAACGTGAAACGTGCACGTGTTTGTTAATGCGTTAAATGAAGATGTTTAGAAAGAAGAAGTTTTTTTTTTACCATAAGTTTTGATCCGCGAAAGTTGAACAGAAAACACTGAACAAGTTAAATTGTTGCGAAACTTATTGTTTTTTTATTACTGCAGAGATATCCGCTCATCTTCAGATAAATGAGATTAAAATTAAATTAAAATCGACAAATGTTTCCTTAATTTTACATTCTTGCATGTATCTTTTGTTTAATGTAATTAAATAATGAAAAATATATAATTTATATCTGTACGATTGTCCTTTTTTCTTCTTTCTTCCCTTTATAGTTTACGAAATTGATTAACTATTTTAAAAATTACGAAAAAGTGTACAAATTTTGGAAATGTATTATTTATATTCTTTTGATAATATATGTCGATAAAAATTTGTTTTACATATTTTTGTGTTTCGCCTTTTTTCCTTTTTATCTCTCTTCCTTGCTATGTGATAATCAGATAACTATTAGTTGTTTAAACATTTGACCACTAAATTATAATAATAAGTATATACGGACGTGAGATGTGCCAACGGATATTTCTTTAAAATAGACGACGGCAAAGATTTGGTTTTCTGCCAAACGCCTCTGTATTCTTATAGAAAGAGAAACGATTACTTCCTTCTTATTTTACGTCGAGGAAAGAAACGTAAAGAAATTATCGATGGTGAATCTTTTCACGAATAGAAAAAAAGAGGAGTTAGAGTTACGTCACGCCGTTACGTGACGGTTGCAATTGCTTGGAAGCATTTTATCCGCCTACGTGTTATTATCAATTTACATGCGATAACTATATTTCTCTCTCTTTACCTTCTCCAAAGTCAATCAGAATAAAGTATCTAACAATAAGAAAATATTTATATATGTTGTAACGCTTATCGATTTATATCGTCTTGATTAAATTAAATAATTTTGTTAATTGTATTTCTAATTATTTGCAGTACAGTTATTACTCCTGAACTTGGGCGATGGAATGGCTGCTGAATTTGCGTATAGCAAATAAAATTATGGAAAATTTATTGGAATAAAAGTACGTAGAATTTCTTCTTGGAAAATCGTCTTCGAATATTTTTTATTTCTGGTTTGTAATTATATAAAATATATTCTGTTATATCTTATAATATATATTAGATGTATATAATGTATACATAATATTGTTACATGCACCACATACGAGTGTATTACTAGAATTATGCGGATTTTATGATATATTTTAAACGCATTTAATTGATATAAAATTAAATGCTTTATAAAAAAAAAAAAAAACCATTCTTATGCAAGTTAATGTTACAATCAACTGTTAACAATCAACAGCGATTCTCACTCAATCATTACATATTGCACTTTAAATATGTAATGATTGAGTGGGAATCGCTGTTGATTGTTCTAGGCTTTCCCTTTGACGGCGATGTTCGCCGCGACCGCGTATTTTTTCAATATGAAGAAGCGCACCGCGATGCCTCAACAGCGTCGAGGAAAGATGTTTATGAATGCTTTTCACGGATATTCACGCCTGCATGATAAGGCGCGGATTTTGACGCCGCGTCATATAAATTCGGTCGTTTCATGCTCGCGTCTCGTACCGGTGAGGATAGCGCTGCTCGTCTAGATGCGACAGCAGTTTGCTCTTTGTGTACTTTGCTTTACGCGGGGAAGGTAGCGTAGCGAAGAATTTTATTATCCGCGAGAGCAGCGGCCGCGATGTCGGCGTAAATGCGTCCGTTTGAGTACACGCGAAATTATGACTTATGAATTATCATAGCGAGTACGAGCCGATGGTCGATGGAGACCCACGAGAGTAATAATGGTCGGTGTCGTTTTTATACGATCGCCGCGCTCAATGAGTTTTAATTATCGGTCGTAGCGGCAAATTAACGATTTATGCGAGTAATTCTCGGTAACTTTCGCGCGAAGGAAATTTCCTAAAACACGAACGAGCGCGGAGTTAACGTTATAGCATGCTGGCACTCTCGCTTTACTACCAATTTTTCCTGCAATGGGAATATTACAGCTCGCGCAAGTGTATTCCGTCGCCGTGCATTAATACTTAATGATAATTAGTTTGAAATTGTTTCTTTTTTAATTAATCACAATCTCAAGGTACATAGCGAATGAGTTGCGAAAAATTAGCGTTAAATTATAAGCGACATTTATAAGTTACATGACTGACGATAATTAAGTTTCGTGAAAGGGAAAGAAGTACCAAAGAGAATTTTTTTTTTTCAACCAAACTTTTGCTTTCGAGTTTTCAAGTTTCGGAGGTGCGCGATGTAGAGATCGAGAATCGGATTTTTTTCTTTTTTATCTCGAACGTGCACGCGCATCGTGTTTCACTCGCGAATTACGTGCAATTGGAGCCTTTAACTGAGTGCATTATGAAGCGACACGGCGCATATTGTGCAATTTATACTCGATGCGTGTATCCTTTATCCGTAACATTAACTTGTATACTTCGTATTAAAACCACGTACGTTTGACATGCCGCGATAACAAACCCGAGTAACGAAACCCGATATTCGTTGTGCGATTGAATATTGATGGGAGCAGCTTTTCGCGGGCAGTAAATACGCATAGATATTCTTTTTTTTTCCTCCTCTTTTTTTCCAGAAAATACGTCATCGCGGTGTTTTCATCTGATCTTTGTGAAGCGATTACCGATGCACTCGATTCAATATTTGACATGTCAGTCTGTAGTTTTACGTAAAATGTGAAGTTTCGAATTTCGATTACGTCACACCCCGATATTTGCACGCGATCAAATAATATTCCTCATAAACATCGCGCGAAAATAAATGGAAATTAAATAATCTCTTCCTAGTGCCCGTCTCGCTTTGCCTCGATTCTAATTCCACGTCGACATCGCAGCTGTCCCTTCCGCCTACACACATGCGTATATTACTTACCCAGGAAATGAATCTCCACTTGACAATTCAGCAACAAGGGCAACAAGCCGAAACTGGGGAATATTAATTGGCAGCAATTAGCAAGTTGTAACGCGGTAAGCCCCCACTGTCGATTGTGTTAGATGAATTCGCTGATTAGGATAAGCAGCCAATCGCTGATTAGGACGAGAAACCGCTCGTTAGCAACGATTTTTGGCAGCAACTGCGGATTAATTACTTACGCAACTCAACCCGCAATGATAATTTTGTCTTTGTGTGCTTTGCCCCGCAATGTATGCAGTATGTAAATTCATTGCGTTTTTAGCGTGCGTGGTTGTAATTAAATCGCAAAAGGAATTAAATTATTTAATCCGTTTGCTGGGGGAGAGGAAGGGTTGTTTATTTTTATACATATGTTTCCATGTTTGTGTCACTGCGATTACATTTATCAGATTCTGTCACCTCTAATTTTTATATTTCGACATTGGATATTGGCTTCGCCGATGCTCTCGATGACAACCCAGTGTTAAACTGTAAATTAGACATAAAAACAACTGTATCAATACACAAAGACTTTATCAGAAATATCACATAAATAGGATTTAAAAAAAAATTTGTTTTAATGTAAAAACAAATGTAACAAAAATTAATTTATAAGCGATTTATTTTATGAAGTGAAGTGTTATAAAGTCTATTTTTTTGCGAGGATTTCAATAATTCTTTGAAGGATGAATAATAAAAATATCGATTTCGTTATTATCTTTCATTATTTTATTAAGTTTACAACGTTAACAAGAACAATGTAATATCGTGGTTCAGTGATTATTGGTAACAATTATAGGTAATTGCATTAGGCGATGAGATTTATACGATCTATAATTCACACTAACAGCTGTATCACATTACTGAGGTAAACTGCTCTTACAAAAATAATGTTTTACCGTTAGTTTCGTTTAAATAAACGAAATAATTGCGTTATTGTCAGCTTTTAATTGCAATAAATCTTGTCGATCTCCAACTTGGAATTAATGTACGATGCGGGCTGTGCGTACATAATACAACGTGATAATTTCGTTAATTCGATTGCATTGCGCTGCTTACACCAATGAATGTAGGAATTTAAATACATGCAAAAATCGATGGATAACAAATGAAATACTGCTTTCAGTATAATATCTAGGAATGTTGTATCCTTCGTAAATTAATTTAAATTAATTTTTATTTCTTAACACTTAAGCTCTCAATCTATCTCTCTCAAAGTCCTTCTCACATTAGTCATATTAAACTATCTAATTCAGATCTAGTAGGTAAGTTATCGGTAATATATTCGCGATTGAATTGTCCATAAAGTTATTTGTGATCGTGTTAGTTGGACCGCAGTCCAAACCAACGAACGTCACTCTCACTCTTAATCGTATAATAGATGTTCAGATGACCGCACAGATATTTAAGACTCATCCGATCGCACAAAATCACTCCTCGGCTTCACGAGACATTAATTTCACCGGCGATCGATAAACGGTCCATCGTCACGAACTATTGCTACAATACTGGCGTCGCAACGAAGCGATTGCTTCATTTCAAAGGAAACTATCGGCACCATTAACGCTTTACGTTCCAAACATCTCTCAAACCGCTTCTACAAAGGAACATTCCTACACTTGCAAAAATGCAGTTATCGCGCTCCTAAACTTGGGCGACGGAATGACTGCTGAATTCGCGTATAGCAAATAAAATTGTAGGATATATTTATTAGAATAAAAGTACTTAGAATTTCTACTCGGAAAATTTTCTCCGAATATTTTTTTCATTCCTGCATTTCGATTTTTGATTTGTAAAGCATTAAATCGATTATATTTTTGTTATGCATGTATAACAATATAACTGAAATTATATATGATACATATAAATAATTATATTATAATTTATATGTAAATAATTATATTATAATTATTTATATAAAATATATTCTAGTATATTTTATAATATACGTTATAATATATATAACACATATATATACTGTTACATGCATTATTATTAATTATATATTTATTTTTATAATTATTATATTAATTATAAAAATAACCTTATTGCATTTGTACACGTTCCGGAATTCTTATATCCTTTCTTGCGTCTTATAAAACTATTAGATGCCTTTTCAAGTAACCTCAAGATAGTCTCAAAACACACATTTTAAAATTTAAATAAAAAGTTATACTGAACAAGGAGTCAATCACAGTTTTAGTGCTAACCAATTATGTTCGTTATTCATACAATAAAAATTATATAAGATAACATAATACATTTCAAAATATTCTCAAAGTATAAATTTTTGTATTCACTATTAAATTACTATTAAATATTTATTTAGTTTTTAGCTAACAATAAGAAACTATTAAAACAAAAGTCGTTTAATAAAAAATATTCTCACGATATGATTATTCAAAATATTACTACAATATTCTCTCGAGCTATTCTCTCCGTCTCTCTTTGCGATGAAATTATTTCGGAAATATTTTCTATGAAAGTAACAATATTATATATACATATATAAATTTTTTTCTTCATAAAAATATAATCCCAAATTATCAAAATCAATTATAATATCCAATATAGGATAGCAGAACATATTCGAAATATATGAAATATTAGAATTTTCAAAATGCTCACGAAAACATCGTAGTTTTCTTTGAAGAAGATATTCTGTCTCGTCAATGATAGACTCATTCGCTATCAGAGACACAAGTGTTTTCCACTTCCGTATGCGCATGAACTTCGCCGTTGCCGGAATAAGTTACTTTGCTGTATTTGTGGACGGATTTGCGTTTACGGATGTACCAGGTGACTGCAAAGTAAATGATGATAGCGGCCGCCACGCCCAGATTGACCAAGAACACCACGGTCAGCCTGTGGAGCCACACTGTGGATTGTATTTTCCAGGAAATGCTGCTGAGCACGCATAGTGATCTTCCGTTGCTCCACACGAATATCGAATCCGCGTGACAGGTGATGCAGTCCGCGTCGCTAGGTCCTTTGCATGATAGACACGAGTAATGGCATACGGCGCAGAAAGCACTGGAATCATCATCGTCTCGGACCGTGTAAGTTCCAGACGGACATTCTCGCAAGCAGTCGCCGTTGCTGTGGTGCCAACCCGGTTTGCACACTGAAAAATTAGATACACCATTGACGCTTCGTTTTCGTTTAGTCGAGGTTGTAGGGTGTACTTGTACTGTGTTGTTGTGCTGTCGCTGTTGCTGTCATTGCAGTGTGACGTGTTGTCGCAGCCGATTGACATGTCGGTGTAACGAATGGCATTGCGAAAAAGTAATCCAAATTGATCAGATTTAGAGTCAGGTTTAAATAACTTGGAATCTATATATATTTCACAAAAAATAAATTAATAGAAGTGAGATAGTTAACTGTAATGATTTCTAACTTGTAGAATAGTTATTTAAACAAATTTATTTGTAATGCCATTCAATCGTTTGCTTAATCAATCACTGCACAACGTATAATTGAGTATATTTTGTAATATTTAATGTGAATTTATTATTAACTAAATGTCTATATAATAAAATATTAAGGTAGGGTAAAATCATATCGCTATTTCGAATTATTACTTTAATGTATGGCTTAGACTTTGGCGAATATTGAAATTTAGCATAAAAAATTTAGAACAAAAATTTTAGAAAATTTAAATAATATTTAAAATTTATTGCAAGTCTTCATAGTTTTAAACATTATTTAATTATACATTCAATATTTTCATTATTTTAATGTAAATTTTAAAGTATTACTGATAAAAATTATGTCTTTCAAAAATTTACTGACAATGAGTAATTATGTGTAGTACATGTAATACTTTATTGTATATGTAAAATATTCAGTTACATATACGAATTTACAATTACGTAATTACAATCTTCGGATTCTTTTTGTAATATATAATTGACTAATCAAATATATGTATATAAATACATTCTATCAATATTGTATCAATTTTCAGTCTACCAATATTCATTGACATAAATTATTTGAAATAATTAATTTGCACTATCGATTCGCCCAGGCCTAAAATGTGTGCTCGTAATTATTTCTTAAAGATACACTAACTAAAAAATATATTACTACTTAAAAAATAACATTAGTTTATACACTAAAAGAAATCTAAAAAAATAATCTTTAAAGTAAATAAATACACAAAACGGTAAAGCCTGTAACGTAACAACTCTCAAAATTTGCGAAGCATGCGAAAGCATATACGTGCCATGCTATACAGGCTATAATCCATTTACAAATTTTACAAAAACAAATAACATTTATTGGGACAAAATATTTAAAAAATAGTAAAAAAAATAAAATGTATATATATATATATATATATATATATATACTATTTTATTTTGAATGTGTGTGTGTGTGTGTGTGTGTAATTTGTATGTTACAACATGACAAATCTGTAAAATTTATCAGTTACAATATTTGATATCTACAAATAAATTACATTATTTTAATCCTCATTCATGCATAATGTACGCTCGTTACAAATGAAATTGTACATAGCATTCATTAATCAGTAATAAAAAAATAAGATACAAAACGAAAGATAATTATGACAAATTGACATTGTTATTTTTACAACTGTGTATGTTGACGTTTCTTTTTACATTAAAATTTTTAATAAAATATCGTCGCCTTTTTGTACATTTTGCACAATAAAAAATAAATTAAATATATAAAATATATATATATATAAAATTAAATATAAAAAAGGAGAACATCATGAATTTCTTTTTATATTGTGTAAATCTCTCTGCCTTTTTATTTTATATTAAAATGGATGTCAAATATGAAAAAAATTTGTTTTTGTATTGTTTTCTTTTATAAACACATAATGAAAAACATAATATAGCGACGTATGTACATTAACAAATATTTATAATTTTTTTATTGGTTTAATCATATTCCATTACTATATTTTATTAGATAAAAATGAAGTGTAAAAATATCTTCACATTATTAATATTATCGTCAATGGTACACAGTATTATCCATTAAACGATATTTATTCTGATAGATTATCATCATGTAATTGTCTATATACTGTCTGACGATAATGATTGTATCAGTGCAATATTAATTTTAATAACAAAAATTGGTCTTGTTAAACAAATCAATGTGAAAATTCCTTATATGAAAAACGCAAGCGAAGGAGATGTGCGCATAGACAAAAGCCGTTAGTACTGAAATGAGAAAATATAGACTATCTCTCGTCAAAGTACGTGAAACCCAAGGGAACGCGTTTATTTCTCGAATTGGGAAGCTTAATGAATTCTGAATCATTCAACGCTTCGCTTAATAACTTGGTGACAGCAACAATAGTAAAGTTTCACTAATTAAATTCATGTTAAATATCTCGACATGATATTACGTATCAAGATTATGAATTGATTATTTATATTTTATACATATATATAATGAAGTACATACAACAACACAAAATTACAGAACGTTCCTTGAATGTAGCATAATTAGACATATTGTCTCTTTTTCAAAGAAAAATCAATGTATTTGTGTTATTAATTGGCTTTTTAATTAACTCGTCTTAAACTCTTTGTGAAAGTAAAAACTTATTAAAAATTTCAATAACTAATTATTAAATTTTAATAACTCGAGTCTTACTAGAGTTTCTTTAGCTATTAGCGTTAAAAATTTATTAATAACGTCTGAGATTAAAGCTCGCGAAAAGAAATTCGAAATACGAGGAAAAAAAAATCGAAAAACGACGTAAATCTTTTTCAGAAGACCTTATGGACGGGCACGGATGTGAAATTAGAGTGCATTAGAGCAATTAGAGAAACGAATCTCGAACCCCCTCCCCCCTCTTCCCCTACAGGCATCCAAGTACTTTCTTCGAGAGTGATAAATCGCACGAGAGAGGATTAAAATAGGATATTACATAGAAAGAAGAAGAAGAAGTAAGACTCACCGTGCTGGTGAAGCGATCAGGGATAAGGCTGTATTTTTTTTTTGTTTTTTTTTGTTTTTATGTGTGGTTGTGGATGTGTGGATGTGGTTGGTGATGGTGATGATTGGTGGTGGTTGGTGGCTGGTCTGAGAAAGTCCGCGTCCGGCACTCGTCCCCACGGAGAGTCCAAGTACCTAAATACGTTTTCTGAACCTGCTATAGGATAAAGGGATAAAAGGCGACGTACGCGTGACAACTTCGAAACGGTTTATATCTCACAAACAATTCGACGTTCGTACGTGTGACGCTCGCTGAGAAAACTTTCTTCGCGCGCATTTTAGACTGTATTCGGATATTCGAGAACTAGGAATTTTGGGAAATAAAGAAACACTCCATTCACATATTGGCATGTGACTTTTTTAGCGACGAAATTAGAAAGAAAGGGGATAATGTTCGTAATTCTCTGTTTCAAATTGACAAAGTGAATTAATTTAAATTAATTAATTTAAATAAGCTTTAAATTTGTTTATATCTAATTCTATTTCATTGGCAGAATCAGAGCTCGTAAAAGCAATTCTGCCAATTCCACGCGTTTTCTATTTGCGACTCAAGTTATACTGGAATTAATAAATTGAAATGTAGCTGTTAGTAAGAAGGTAAGAATATTGAAATGGAGAAATAGAATGTTGAAATGGAGAATAAAAGGACTTTGACTTATGCTCGGATGGCTCAATTAAATTGATTGACGAGTTCTCGATAATACACTGGAAATCGGGACTGTCTGGCTGGGATGTGTTCGCACTGGTTAATCATCAAATCCCTAAGAGTTACTGCCGCACGGTGGATTAATCGTCCCTGTCCCAGCAGGATCGCGATAACGGATAATTGTACCAGGTCCACGCTGCCACAACCTCACACGTGTCTCTAACGTGTCGTCTTCCAACGTTCTCCACATCCGTTTCGATCAAGATAAAACAAATAGATGGCTCGAAAAAGAAAGGACAAAAAAGCGCATCATTAATTTAATTGCGCGAGTTAGAATCACGTTTTCTCAGAGAATAATGTTCTTCGGTAAAAATCGTATGACGTAAGTAATTGCGAATAAAAAAATAATGCAAAATTTTTCTTAAAATGTAGAATAGAATTATTTTAATATTTTTTATATCTTTTATTTTAGCATTTCTTTATATCTTTTCTGTGTATTGCAACACAATACGCAATTCAAATGAACTGGAAAGAAAGCGTCATGAAGAAGCTTCAATGATCGTGAACTTTCCATATTATCAATTTCAAAAAGAATTGAAAAGAACAGAGTTTCTATATATTTTGTTAAATTTTCGTTTCATGCAAATATATTTGAACTTGGAACAGATTATACTTGGAGTAAATTAGAAGACACATTGAAATCGCCAGTAAAGTGTACTTCAAACGCCGTTGCACCAATTCATGCATATTATATAAGCGATAACGATGTTCCGAGTGAAATGTCGCGTCGTGCTGCTTCGAAAGCCATTTATCTCGCGAATAAATAGCGTAAATTAGAAGTGCAGTTACTTAGTATTCAACGTGCGTTTAAAATCAAACATAATTACCTTAATGCATAAAATCTAACATCTACATATGCAACATTTCATGCAGAATTATTAATATTACTGTGTATAATACATTATGTCATCAGCATGTATTGTCTGAAATGCATATGTGTGTTTTATACATAACTATAATGAAACATTTATGACCTAATTAAAAGAACTCATCACATAGATATATGGTGTTAGATTGACATGAGTAGAGATTTATTGAATTGTTCATAAGAAGCGCTTTCATACACAGCAAAATTAAATTAAACTTTACATTGATATTTATTTTTTTATATTGACGTCTAATCTTTCATTCACTCATTTCTTCAAATTTTCTTCCCGTTATTAATATTTTATTTCTTCATGAAAGAGCATGCCAATTACGGGTTCGGAGTGTTAGCTTCATTCACTTCGAGAGGTATGATTAAGGTTAATGTATATTCAAAGAAATTTATTATGTCATGCATTGTTATCTTTAAGAAATTGAATATTCGCTTGAATATGTTTAGTAATCAAACAATGCTTAGTCACTTGGCCTTAATGAGAAATAAATGTCTTTATAACCAGCGTTTTCCAATAACGTCTTTAATGTAGTTTGTCATTCAAACGTAATTTACAGCATTCAATAGCTTCGATTAAAATACTTATTGAGTTTCTAATTTTGCAACGTCTTTGAAAGAAAAAAAAATTTGTCAAAGAAAAATTAATAATCCACGGCATAAAAAGTTCTTATAATATGATATGAGAAAAGTTCGATAAAGTACCTGATTATAGATTCTGCTTAATAATAATTCAAAGTAGTTTTCTAAAATTTTCTTCGTAACAGTTTTTAACATCATGTGATTGTATTCGTGCGATCGTAATATTGAATATTAAAGACAGTCGATAATGTACGAATTGTGAGACGAATTGTATGAAGTTAAAATATAAAGAATATTTTAATTTTGCAATATGTAATGCTGATTTAAAAAAACAATTTATTTCATTCTGCTTTTTCTCAATATTCTCAGAACTCGGGTAGATATCTGTAATTTTTCAAAATTACGTAGATTCACAGAATTCATGAGAATTATGAGCACAAAGGGTTTAATCGGATGGTGAAATCGTTATAGGGGAATTATGGCAGCCATAGTCAAGTCGAATTTATCGCGTGGCTTTATTTACGAACCGAGGCATGCTTTAATTGGCACATACCTGCATACATCCTCGTAATCGGGATTAGAACAGTCGAGCAGTGTTAGAAGCGTTAATTGGCGAGCGAGTTGCAGATTAGTAGACTAATAGCGAACAGGTAGGATTGGAGTGTGAATCGTATTAAATAAAAAAAAAAGGGACAAGCGGATGAAGGAGAGTCGAGTCACATTTATACTAAATAACCGAATTGACCGTAAATAAATTGTCGCTTGATTTTCCGATTAAAAATATAAATTTAATGTCACGATGAAATATCATGCGTTTTGGCAGATTAATACCCGCGCGCGTATTTCAAAATTATTTATGTATTCAATTTTCATATTTATCGAGCGCAAAGCTTCGAATACGATCGACCCTTCGACCCGCTTTACAAAAATCGCCGATGCGCGGACTAATAATGCCCAGATAATTATTCAGGAGATTCTCCTCTTTTAATTCGTTCATGATATACAAATTCCAATGTCGCATATAATGACTCGTAGTAGTTTCTGCCATTGCTTATACAATATATTATGTATATGTGTACATAAATGTGTGTAGCAGACGCTCGCGCCCCGCGCACGGAGATCGCGCCCTCCTCCCGCGGATCCTTTCCTCGCAAATTTTACTTGTCGGGGAAAAATTGATCGGGAATCCGACGGGAATCCACGACGGTAATCTTTCAACGGTGAATCGTAGCAAAGAGAGAAGAATACAAAGCCAAAGGAGGAAAGGAAACGGAAGGGACGAGCGCGCGAGCGTGCGATGTGGGCGCGAGTTGCGCGCGGAATCGCGACCTCTCACGCTCTCGGCATCTTCTCACCTCCTCGGAAACGTTATAACTTAAGATATGTCGCCTCTCCAAGCAAGATACATTTTACAATACATACAAACATTTACAATAGATACATTAACAATATGGCAGACAATCGCGGCGGGACAGCATCAGGCATCCGGTTCGGCTGTGTATACTTTGGATTAAACAGATGTCACAGATCTGCGAGTAATAATCTAAACGATTATATTTGTCAGATACATATATATATATATACATACAGGGTGGACCATTTTAATTCATCCAGTCGAATATCTCGAAAATCAAGCCCGGGAGAGAAAAATTTGTCAGACAAAAGTTGTTTGGTTTCGAAGGGACCATAAGATGGTACCATTGGTTTGACCTTGAAGAATTATTTAAAAGTCACATGAGTCACCTCAATTTTTTTAAATGGCATTCCCTATTTTTTATTACACATTTTCATAGCTGACCTCGAGAGCTTTCCAAAACACTATAATCAAATGTTTCTTCATTGAATACTTTTCGAGTTATAAAGGCTCCAAAGTTGCAACTTTGGTAGCTTTATAACTCGAAAGCTCTCAGGA
>NW_012026800.1:4955889-4974379 GCF_000956235.1 Wasmannia auropunctata
AAAATGTTCGATTAAAACCGATTGAAACGTAATCCGTTTTAATCGATTTTAATCGGTTTTAATCGGTTCAATCCGCGCCCGAATTAAAAAGTAATCGATTTTAATTCCGAACGAATTATAATTAGTTTTAATATTACTTTTGCAAATAATTTCTAATCTGAAATCATTATACAAGGTGATTTTTTAACCTGAAACTTTCAAATATCTCGAAAAATAAGCACACTAGGAACAAATGTTTCAGACAAAAGTTTTCGGACTTCGAGGGGGACATAAGATGATAACATTGGTTTGACCCTGAGTGGCGTCGTCAAGGTCAGGACAAGGTCACTTTGAATTTTTTAAATGGAACCCCCCAATTTTTCATTACATGTTCTTATAGCACGCCTCGAGAACTTTCCAAAACATATAAATAAAATATTTTTTTATGAAATAAATCTTGAGTTATGAAGCTTAAAAGTTGCAGTACTGTCGGCATTAGCATCACCCAAGGTGTTCAAACACTAGCTAAAACCTTTTGAATGTTGTTCAGGATCATGACATTGATAAAGGCCAACGACCTTGGCTATCTTTAGCTAGTGTTTGGAGACCTT
Source organism: Wasmannia auropunctata (assembly GCF_000956235.1). Taxonomy (NCBI): domain Eukaryota; kingdom Metazoa; phylum Arthropoda; class Insecta; order Hymenoptera; family Formicidae; genus Wasmannia; species Wasmannia auropunctata. Next base: position 4,956,480 of record NW_012026800.1, read on the forward strand.
GGATGGTGCTAATGCCGACAGTATTCCAACTTTCAAGCTTCATAACTCAAGATTTATTTCATAAAAAAATATTTTATTTATGTGTTTTGGAAAGCTCTCGAGGTCAGCTATAAGAATATGTAATAAAAAATAGGGGATGCCATTTAAAAAAATTGAGGTGACTTTCATGTGACTTTCAAATAATTCTTCAAGGTCAAACCAATGGTACCATCTTATGGTCCCTTCGAAACCAAACAACTTTTGTCTGAAAAATTTTTCTCTCCCGGGCTTGATTTTCGAGATATTCGACTGGATGGATTAAAATGGTCACCCTGTATATATATATATGTGTGTGTGTATATATATATATCTACAAATTTAAATTATTGTGCACATTCTTTATTGTGCATTGCACAGTAATTCTTCATGTATAAATATTAAAGCTATACGATTATTAAAGAAATATGATATCCTATAAAAATTTGGATAACTTGCAGGTGCAATTTCTTGAAGAAAGCATTTCGCTTCAACCATTTGTGCAATTCGCGTATCCTTAAATATATCCTCTTCATTTATAAATTAATCCGCTTTCGCTAAATACAAAACTGTAACGGCGTTCGTACTTGTGTACGAGAAAGTGGAGCTTAAAAGTGCTTTGATGTTTCGGATTAAGACTTGTGAAAGAGACGAATTATATTCTCGTTTTAAGACAGAAATATGAATTTTGTAAAATGGCACTGGGCTGTAAAACGAAGAGAATGAGATTATAAAAGAATGAGAACGTGATCGTTCCTTTGGGAGGCAGATTCGGTGAACATAATGGTACTTCATGTAAAATCAATGTAAAATCGAGCGAAATATGCAAATACACGCGCTAAATTCGCTGAGGGTTCTCCAGATTTTTCCAATCGTGAGAATTCGATTTCGGGCGCTTTCGAGTCGATGTTCACATAACGATTTCGGTGATGGATGCACGCTGTGTCGTGCGATGGGAATTATTGTCGCGATTGAACCACGTGTGATCGGTGGTGGTACACAGTATCGAATGTTAAACGTCGACCGGCCTCCCCTTAATTGCTCATCTGGATAATTTGACCGAATTCAATTTGGAAAAATCGAGTTTCTCCCAATGTGAATTTCCAGCTCGGCGCGCGATCACATTCGACGGGATAAAATCAAGTACAAAGCGCGTTCACGCGAAATTCGATTCACGGTACGTCGATATAAAAAGTGAAGATACAGAAAAAATCTTATCGCCTCTCTCGTCCGATAAAATTGACTGTGCGCGTACAAATATGTAAAATAAAAAAATTTATTACGACAAAGATATGTAAATAAATATATAGTCCCTGCCAGTCTTTTTGTCGACTCTCTTACACGGTCTGCTAAACTCTATGAATGTGCAACGAATGCTGTCGTTATTTGCGAAATAAATTTCATCAAAATTTCAAAATAAAACTGTCGCGGCGTAAATTCCCCGCTCTTGTTACCGGAAGTCCGACTGTCCCGAGGCGATGTCGCTGGTATTGTACATTTCGGAAGATACGTCACATCTGAACGAATCAAAATACATCCAAAGTTCCTTGTACTACTTGTAGTATCCACGTCTATGTATATCAGTTTTTTTTTTGTTTTTCTCGGAAACCAACACCCCTCCACACTGATTAATATAATTGACTCTTATTCTTAGAACTGAAATTCGCTATACATATATAATCGGTCTGTACTTTCGTTTTTCATAACTTCATTTTTTTCTCTCGCATTCTCATTCGCTGCATCTCGTTCTTCATCTTTCAAGCACGCAGGCACACACGCATACACACACCTACACACACACACACGCATTCTTTTTTTTCTTGCACTTTCTCGATATTTGTATTTCTTTTTTGCTCTCGTCAGGGGATCTCATTCTAGAATATGTAATAAAATTAGCTCTCTTTTTCTTTCTTTCTACTTTTCTCTCGTGAGCTAGAACGAGCTCGCCGACTCTTGGTACAACTTTCGCTTACTCTTTGAATGACAGCGAAACGAGATTCCGCGGAGCGAAAAAGGTTCGTCATAAAACTCGTGAAAAGTCGCCGGTCCCTTCAATCGATTCGCTCGGAAAGTTCCCATTTTGATCCTTCCTAACCCTGCTACGGGATAACTTCGTTATGCCGTCTCCCTGACGGATGTCACTTCCCGAAATCGGGGGATTAATTGAAGAATCGCGGTTAATGCACCTTTCCCCAAGTCGCGGCATACATAAAAATTCCGCGTAAAAAATCACGCAGCGTTTCCACAAGAAACGCGAGGAAAACGCGAAGTTCGATGAGATCCTCTTAGAGTCGATACATTGCACCTATTTTCTCATCCTCTTCTACCGCTGCATTTAGAGCTATCAATCTAAATCCAATCGTCCGATAGCAAAGGTTATTTTTTTAAATACAAAATCGTAGCCGATTTCAACACGAGACAAAATCCAAATTTAGCGTTAAACGTGTGGTACATGTGGCAATGAATTTAAAAGAAATAACTTCTAATGTGTTACAATGAGCAATCACAATTAACCGAAGTTAAACTTTCTTCTGTTGAAATTTTTATTATTTATGACTATTATAAAAATTTTAAAAGAAGAAACTTTGGAAAGTTTAACTTCGGAGCATTAATTGCCATTGCTCACCGTAATATATTAGAAATTATATGATATTAGAAAATGTATATATACGATATTATATATATACACATATATATATATTTCTTGTTTACATTTTATTTTCATTTCGTACCAATGTTTTATAATCTTTTTCGGATTAGTCACGAAAATTGGATTACAAATATTTGATAAACTTGAGCCATCGCGCGACATCTCGACTTATGACGGATTTTCTCGCTAAATAATTATTTTAAAAAGAACTTACGACTTACATTTTTTAAGGATTAACTCACAATTTCGATCTGTAATACCGCCATATTTTCATTTTCATTCATTTCATTTGTATTGCTGTTGAATTTTTATTTATGAGCGTTTATCTATAGCCTCAAGCTTTCTTTTTCCGACAGCCGGTATTACGAGCATCCCCACCCTTAAAGAATTTGATGAACAAAATAAAGAACGAGGGAAAGCGGCGGTAACGTCATGAGTTAATCAATTTGGATGAAAAAAAAATTCTCGTGCAAATGAACGAACTACATAAACACATTGCAGTTCAAATATCGATGAATAAATGATACCAACTAGATGCACAGCGCAGAGAATGTATCTATGAGACGTGGAAGCGTATTCTTTTTTAATTACACACATAGCTTCGTTTTATCTATGTCAGGACATAAGTACAATGTAACTAAGGATCGAAAATTTCTTTACGAATATCGATGAATGTTTTGTAAATTTTGTACCGCCGTGTGTAAAGAGAATTAATTTATAACACTATTTTGAAAAATATAATCATTTTGAATAAAACACTTTGATGTATATTACAATATCATCTAAAAAAAAAGCTAATCAGCCTGAAAACATTTTTACTTATTTTCTCACTCGGGAAACGAAGATTATTCATCTAAGTACATTTATAAGTATAAATCGACTAATTAATTTGCACCTTAAATTTGCTAATTAAGTTTGTTAAATATGAGATATAATTGCGTTTCTCAATCATAATTTCCAATTATAATTGCGATTTTTTTTTTCGATGCCGCCTCATTTGGTGATTTTTTTTAAAGCTACAAGATGGTCCATAGCAAATTCTAATAATTATTTTTATTTTTCTTCTGATTCTCAATGAATTATATATAGGGGAGACCGGGGCTATTTGGGACAAAAGAAATATCTCTTTATGGGTATATGTTAAAAATTCACCGTAATTACTGTAAACACGTCCTAATATAGCGATGCTGCTGACAAAGTTTCGCTGGCACTGGTGTCGTATTGTTGTAACAATGAAAAATATATTTCATAATAATAAAAGTAAACTTCGACATCCTGTGTTTCGCACTGGTGGACATTTTTATTTATAGTTCAAAGCAAGTACAATTCCGTGATCAATTTATATAACGGCATTATGAAGGGTAAGGTTCAACCTTTCAAACCGTGTAACGAATTTTTTTTTATAAAGACAGAATTCAGCAAAAAATAGAAGAAAAAAAAGTGTCCCGAGTAGCCTTGGTCTCCCCTACTATTACATATTATTTCATTTTATAAAAAGTTTCTACGAATAATATTTTGTTTTCTTTATGTGAGTAGTCACTGGTTTCGATAAAATTGCAATTCAGAGAAAATAAGAAGAAATTCTCTCACAGACCATCCTGTATAACGTTTAGTAAATTATTAAATCTCAGAATATATGATGACTAAGAGCAAGAAAATGTATGTAAGCGTACACTAATTTCAGAGAACAGCACCCATTTGCGATTTGATTGAAAATGATATGTGCATGAACAGTCCGACATGTGTTCGAGGACGATAATAATTACGGCACCAGCGACTAATATGCACCATCCGCTTACATTGATATGAAATGTAATAATATAATCACAATGAGTAATAAACTAATGTAGCTGCTATACATTGTTATCGGTACGAACGATAGTAATAAAAATTCACTTTGTTATTCAAATATGCATTCGTACTCGCTCCTTTGACTGCCTATTCTCTAAAAATATATAATATCATGGCCAACAAAGGGATCAAGAGTCGAGTCTTATGCTTATGTGGAGGAACCATTCTTCGAATATTAAAATAAAACAACAGAGATATCACACGGAGAAATATTAAATCTGCCGTTTTCCTTTTTTTCCTTTTTGACATTTTAGTAAAATTAACTTTATCATAATTCTCGTATAAGAGATTTCTATAACTACTATACACTAACTAAATAAACCTTTGGAAGTATTGCCTTTCTTCCATATTAGCACGTATACAAACAAAAGAAATAAGAGAAAGAAATCTCTCGACGTTGAATATTTTTTCCGAAATCAAAGACATTCCGGATGGGAAACGCGAGATGGAAACAACTGAAGAAAAGAGACAATGTAAGAGAATAGGGAAGAGCAGAGGAAGTTCATTACTTATCACATATCGATCTATATATTTACAATATTAATTACAACAAATGGAAAATAGGAACGGGAACGATGATGAAAGAAAGGAAATACGTAACAGAAGCAGATATTGCAGCGTGAAAGTTGTAGCCTGCTTTTGAGAACGAAGCTTGAAATGAAAGATAGTGCGTAGGGAAGAGCAAGCAGATATCCGATGAATGAACATATAGGGTGGTGAACATTGACTTACAGGATGTTTGAAAATCGAATTACAATCTCATGTGTATATGTACAATTTTTGTAGTAAAAATCAAGAATCCTCGATAGAGAAATCTACCTCATTATCAGTTTTCTTATTACAGATCGAATGAACAATTCTCGAAAGATTATCTGGAAAGAAGATAGACGTGTGTCCTGAAGTAAATAACGGGGAAAAATTCTATATCCTCTTTCTACATACTTAACTCAAATCACGTGTTTTCAATTTGTATGTGCTATTGTTCCATTTAAAAGGTATCATTTAAAAAGATATGATTCAACGTTCTCATGTAAAAATTCAATTTAAAATTAAAAATGATAAAATGTAATTTGACACTGAACGAATTCTTACTTGTCGCTCAAGGCTGCGAGAGAAAAATTAAATTTCGACGATTACCAACACATTTTCAATGGTGAAGTCAACTAATCTTACTACGTTCTAGCCGGCTACATTTCGCAATTAATCTGCGAACGTGATACGGATTACTGTGCAGATATCTCTCTCATCAGATTTCGCCCGTACGCGGATCATTAAAATTATTCGCTCGCGAGCGGGGCGTTTCGCAAAATGCTGACCGAGCTACCCTTTTGATCAGAGATGAAATTCAGGGAATCTTCGTCTGTAAATCAACGCGCCTTTGAATTTCCATCCCGCTTCAGCCCGCTTTCCGCTGCCTCAAACAAATATCAGAATTGCTCTCTTCCTCTCAATGTACCTCGCAATATAACGTTTTTCTTCCGTTTTACATCGCGAGAAACGAATTTTTGATTAAAGAGAACCTTCGCGAATGCTGAGGATCTGATAAAACTATGTTGTAGAAATCGTTTTAAACACAAGCCAATATTTTTTTGAAAAGAACACAATTTTATTTGTAGAAAAATTAATCTTTCGTATAGAATTTATTATTCAGCAAATCAGACTTCGAAATGCCATGTATGTACAAAAAAACATAAAACAATCAAATGATACGAAGAAATAAAATATGTATACTTCCGGTATGCAAATTTTAGATTTTCCCTACACCTGCGAGCATACAGCTGGAATTGAAAGACTTTGCATAAAATATAAAGAGAAGAACTCCTAGAGAGAGAGAGAGAGAAATTGCATCAACAGTAAACATGATTTTTCGTTCTTCCATTATAAGATTTGGATTTCTTTCCTCGTGTTGATCGCTGATAAAAAATCCTATTCATCCGTGCAAGAAATGGACACCGTATGATGGCTCTGTCAAAAAGAAGAAAAACTAATTCTACTCGCGGCTTTCTTTCTCGATACCGATGGAACTGGAATATTAAATATCTTTTCTGTCGAGAAATACTGCACCAGAACTCGAGCTTAGTACCTGCTCCATTTTTGTAAGGCACGAGAATTTAGTTGCTAATGTGACCTGAGTGATTTCCAAGCATTCAATCTGATATTCTTTCCGATCTCATCCGCGGCTTTGGAATCGCGACTTTGCTTTTAACAGTGCAAGAATTTTACATTTCTATCATGAACATTGACGTTTAATAATAAAACATTGAAAACGAGCAATAGACAAATAGAAAAAAAATATTTCATTAACTTAACATATGTGAGATCGTAGAATGTATTTTAAAAATGTAAGAAGTATGGAAAGTCGCATATTAATTTTGAATCACTAGTAGTATAAGATAAAATAAAAATGGCATTCTTTTAAAATCATTCTTTTAAAATCGAGATTTATTCTTACTTATATGCTTATAAAAAATTAAGAGATATGTATTTACGCGCTACTAAATCTTCGAACATAAATATTTTTGTTACTAATTATCCCATTTTAAATCAAAATAGCCAAAAAATTTTAATGCATAATATAAATAAAATAATGAAATATTATTTCATCGATTATCCAGTATATTAATACCATATAAATTTGTATGACAATTAGTATTAATTTTTGAAGCTGAGTATATTTGATACAGACGCACTTGACCGATTTTTGCGTCTCTTGACCGACATAGTATCATCGGATCGAGGGATTAATACGTTCAAGCGTATGTATTTTTTTTTCCCTCGCGATTGCGTTCGATAGCTATCCATTAGAGCATCAGTGCATCTCGAAAAATCACAAACGTTTCATTCGCAGGACGCCGCTTGGAAAGCGACGTTTAGTATCGCGACTGTAACGTCAATTTAATTTCGCAGTTATTCAATATTCCCTTTTACGATTGTTCAGCCCTTCGGTGATGCAACATCAAGTTTCTCGAGTATTGATGCACGAAAGTTTTGCCCAGGGCGAGGACGTCGATCGAGTACCTATTCTCTTGTGATTTCTGTTAAAAATTCTTTCTTTTAATCAAATTTATCGTACCTTAAAAATTCTTGCATGTAAAAACTGATAATGCTAATTCATTGTATAATTTAATTGCGAACCGCAATATACATGTACATCTTTGTATGATTTTCGACCGAGGATGACGAAATCTATGGATAACATAGATTGGATTCTTAACCGACAATTTCATGCGAACTTTCAAAATTGTTCGTGTTTTATTTATAATCGGCATGCATTATTCAAGCACGAGTAAACAATGTAGCGATTGTAATTCGATTCCTGGCTTGTCGCGCGCAGTTAACTTCTGATTTGTGGCCTACAACTTTCGACGGAACATGATTGGATTCTGCGCGTTGATATAAATCGTAAATCCTAGAAACGAATTTTCGCAGTGGCGGATTCTCAATGGGTGAAAACTTCCCCCTTCGACTCGATAACTCGTTGACGATCGTTCCCCGATAAAGAAAAATCGCCCCCTCCCCCTCGCTTTCCCCCTCCCGTCAACTCGCCGCGAAGCTCCGGCTTTCTCGTCGAGTTTTACCGCTTATCCCCGCAATCGAAATTTTTACAAAGCACGCGCGATCACCTCTAAGCTCGCAATAGAACGTATCCGCCGAGTTTTCATCGATATTCCAAGCAAAACGGTGGTGTCTAAAAATTGTTCTGAAAATATCGGGTCGTTTAACGGCGGCGGCATTCTTATCACCGTCGAATCGGCTAAGCGTTGAGGACGTTAATTACTTACAAACGCCTGCGGAATCACGCGGTTTTTAATTATCATAGTTAACAACGTTTTGAGCAAGTTTCGTGTCGGAAATTTGATATACTGTACGCTTGAGGCCAAATGTGAATTATGGACGTACGAGGCCACACTCGTAGCACACACACACACATACACACACATAACGATCCTTTTCCTAAAACATTAAAAGTAATATAAAGTAAAATGTTTGTATAATATAATATGCGTATTTATCACATTTTTAAATTAATTATTTATTATATAACAATTAACTAGAATATCTTTCTTTGTTAATTAATTTCGAAACATTTTCGCGAAACTTTGCGTGTTGTAATTACTACGTTTTATTTTGAGAACAATGAAAGCTACACGTTTCTCTCTGCAATTAACGAAATAATATATATACACAACGTACATACGTATTATCGCGTTAACAACAAGAAACGATTTTGCTCGCCTAAGTAAATTTCTAAGTACACGGTCATCGTCGTTGATCTTAATAAAGCCCGAGGCTCCACGCGCATCCAAAATCCACACGCAGCCTCATGTACCCCCATCCCCAATTCTGTTTACATAGGCAGCCGGAGAACCTCCCTATATAGCTCCTATAGTTTCGGCAGTGCTGATAGCTCACCGAATATCCTACCTCCTTGGCGGGACGCAGAGTGCTTATGAAGCGCGGAGGAAGGTTCAGAATGTAAGAAAGCTGGTAGACAGGAGGATGTTAAGGACGTTGAGAAAAAAAAAACAACCAAAGAGATGCAGACCGACAGACAAGAAGACAAGGAAAAAGAGATAGAGGGAAACAGAAAGGATCATATGCTTTTATGCATTTGATCGAGCGAGCGAGCGAGAGAGAAAGAAAGACGGAAGAGGAGAGGGGGGAGAGACAGAGAGGAGGAGTAGAAGAAAAGGAGAAGAAGAAATAGAAGGCGAGAGAAAAACTGTTCCCTCCCTTCCCCCCTGGAACACTCCTTTGGAGCCAAAATATCCGTCGATGAAAATCGACGATGTGGCAAGTGTCTGAGGTGAACTGCAGCTCCATTTGATGTGCTGTAAGTTTTACGCGAGGCAATTTTTCCAGGAGAGACAGGGCGCGGCGAGACACCGGGGCGGCGAGTCGGGTCTCGCTATATAATGGCAGTTGGCTCCCTGTTATACTTCTGTCTCGTACAAAAAAGTTCAACGTGGAAAATTACACATGCGAATATGGGACACACGCTGTCACGTATGGGCGGGCCTCGACTGAAACGTTGAGCGGAATTGAGCGCAGTATAGGTCATGTTACATTTGATCGCGCGAATCTCTCTTTTCGAGTTTTCAATTTGCCGAAAGAGACGTAGAAAGCCCCGAGAGAAGATTGATTTGATTCCTGGAAGTGAATTTAACGTTCAGTTTAACGGCGCACAAATATTTGACGTGCAATTGCACGGCACTTGAAAATCGTCATAAAATTAAAAGAATACAGAATTCTGGTAAATTCTTATTGAGGGTGCATCTTTTTAGAATGCTCAGAGTGGCAGCATGCCACTTAATTCATAGGTACGTTCATTTTTTTTTTTTGTTAAAACTCAATTTACAGCCGTCTTTGTTAACACTGAATACGGCGTCAGATAAAAATTTGATTACATGACGAATATGGATTTAAAGGTTCATTATGACGGCCTTGCGACTGCTCTCGCGTAAAAATCAAGCAGAGTTCTAGAATGCATTTGTCAAAACGTTGGTTGTTTACCTATTTCTGCTTCGTTCAACGTGGCAGAAGAGGATGCCACGGGATCGCAGCGCGCCATTACTCTCGAAACTCCTAAGATCGTACGTAACTCCGCAAGATATAATAAATACGCTTTGCATATATTTACAAGCATGGAATTGCGGCTGCGACTGCGGCAATTTTGTGGAGACAGAAAGATTTCGGAAAATGATAAACTCTCGATTTCCGCGCACTACAGTATCAAACGTTATTTATTTTTTGTTTATTACTACTGGATTATAATGCGTAATTAATTCTCATTTTCTTACTTATTCCATTACCAGGGAAATTTGCTTTGCATTAGGGAAAAACTCACAGCGAAAGATAGAACGACACAAGTCATGCAACATACAAAAAAAAATAGTTTTCTCATGTCTATCGAGAAATTTGTTGAATTTCTCCCGAGATTTTACGTCAACATTTTCATGAAATTGTTACATACAAACTTCTGCTGTCCAATATATAGTTCCATTGAAATTTCTTGGAAGGATGCAATTTATATATATATATATATATATATATATACTTTTCATATATAAAAAAAAAATCGATGATGAGAAAGCAAGAAATCTTTTAATAGCTCAAATATAGGACGCTTCTTGTCGAACTCTTCAAGAAATAAGTGCTTTCAACGGGAAATCGAGAGTTTCATCATGCAATCGGTAACAGAGTCGTGCATTTCCTGCCTCATAAGCATTTATTTCCCGTCCCATCCTCATCGCGACGAACTTCGATCAGTCGAAGCCCACCATCGGACATCCCGCGACAAGTAGATGTGTTGTCACGGCGCAAGCGTCCGGACTGTTTTGTGTCGACTATACGAGAGACTCGCTTTTCCTTGCACAAACGAATTAGGCCAACCCTAATGGCGCGTGTTAGCGAGAAAATCGCATTTTCCCTGATCGCGAGGAACGCTCTGGCGGAGCGCCTCGAAGTCCTCCAGGCTCGGTGTGTCCATCGTCCCACACACATCGTTCGTTTCTTTCCCAGAAAGAGGACAGGCGGTAAATCCAGCATTGGCAGTCCTTCGGATTCTCTTCTCGAGGCAATTAGCACCGGGAGAGGAGGCACGTGCCCTCCTCTTTGTTCCCTCCCTCCCCTTCTTTTTTTTTTATACGCGCGACACATTTCCCTTACGCATCACAAGTGCATTAGAATTTCACGGATCACAAGAGCGCCGCGTCAGGCACACGTCGTCGGGATCCGCGCGGCCAACCCGCGTCGACCAATCCCGATGACCCGGGGGTCATCATAGGATCGAACCGCGAGCCGTCGTGGGACCAAACGCGACCCGCTGTCATCATGAACACCTGCACGCCACCGGCGCGCGGTGTATCGCCGCCGGGGCGCGTCGCGCCGTCGTGTCGCCGGCCCACGACGTCGCCGTCGTCGTCGCCGTCGCCGGGACGACGCTCGCCGCCGCGATCAGCAGCCGATCCGCCTCCGCGCCCAACTCGCTCCGACTGTTCGTCGAGGCAGGCCAGCTGGTGATCAACTCCCGCCAGCCGGGCACGCTGGTCAGGTAGGCTAGAAGGAGTAGTATGAGGCACCCACCTAGGCACCCGCTGCCTCCGGCTTCGAAGGCGGCACAGCCGCTCGTCTGGTTCTCCGTCGTTGGCCTCTGCACCTCCGGGTGTGACACCCGGTCCATCTTTCGGCTACCCGTCCACGGATCGCCCTCGGTGTCCACTGCGTTGTGCCGGACGTCCGTAGGCCCGTGGTTGTTCACCTCCTCCGGCACCACTGGCGGCAACGGCTTGTCCTTGTCCAGCTCGTCGTCCACCTCCACCGAGGTATCCGTGCCGAAGAATACAAGCTTCCACTCCTCCAGCGTGTCTAAAACAACGGCGTCAGCCACATTAGCGCGATTCGAGTAATAGCTATTTCATATCGAATGATTGTGCGAAATACTTCGCGAAAAGTGATCCATACGTAGATCTTGAAAGCATTAGGAACAGAAAGAAGTTGCAGGAAAGGATGTAGCATCTATATAAAAAAAAAGAAAAGAAGAAAATGATTGAAATGATTGTCAAAACTTATAATGCCAAAATTATTCTTCTGCAAAAACAATTCTCAAAAGATATTCTTTCTATTTAATATATATCTAAAAATTTTTCTGTCTCTAATATTCTTTAAATTATTGTAACCTTTGACAAACGTATAATATATGCGGTGACAATTATAAAATATAAAAACGCAAGCGTGTCAAAATTTTATCTTTGCTTTAAGCGAGGAACGGACTGAAAATAACAACGATGCCTCTCGTAGCAATTACGCAATAATAACAGCCTACTATTATTTTTACATTAAATACACACATGCAGATATGATTGTAATCAACTCTGGTAGATCTTACGTGGTATACGTACCGTGAATTCCTGAGAATTAGAAACGCAAGCTTGTAAACCTCGCAGCGCCATTTTCATGGGCGAGGTTCTGATAGAATGGAGCAAATTATATCGCAAAATGGTGCAAATTATCTCCGTATAATATAAAAATATTAATAACGTCGAATGCACTAATAATGTCGATTTAAAAATGTGCATTTTTTTTTAAAGACACAAACATTATGAAACAAATTAATAAGTCGATATAGAGCAGCATAATTTACTGGACGAATTTATTATCGATTTTTTTCATCTGTTGAACAACGTGCTTTTCACTTTTCCGCAAATTATCCCGCGACCTTGTCCGCAAGTATAACGTAAGATATTGCATTTCGTGGAGAGGTGAAGGCAGCAAAATGGAATGGTTTTGCAAGGTAGACGAGACGCGAGCGAGACAGCGGAAGAGGTGGCGGAGACGTCGACGGCGCCGTCCGGGAAATTAATAAAGCGTTGCGATGCCGTGGGGAAAATTTCGTTCTAAGCTCGCTCGCGGGAACAATGTCCCGCGATGGAAGGGCAACGCGCGCGCGCAGGGGGGAAGGGAGAAGGAAGGGTTTCGAGTCTTGATTAAATTAGAGTTAAAAATAACCGAGTAATCAGCGACGACTCTCCGCGCACATTTGCTCGGCGAAATGTGTATACGTCGGAATTAAATGCAAAGTGCTTTGCAACGAGAGAATGGTAAAAACTCCCGGACGATTATCGTTTTTATCCCGGGTAAGATATATCTGTGCCGAGTTTTCCTTACGCTGCGGGCAAGACGGAAAAGCCGGCTAAATGGGAGCTAATTTTAAATATCATGTCTTCCCAGCCACTATTAAGAGATTATTTGAGATTATTTGATACTCAGTCACTGCTTTTTGAATCACGATATTCGTGATTTACCTATTAAACATAAGAAATAAATTTAGAAGAATTGATTAGGAATAAAAACGTCGTGCTTCGTAATAAGTATAAATTTTAATTTTAACGTTTGAAATATTTTATTATTTCCTGCGCTCTCACGCATTTACGCGCGCGATGAAGTGTTCATTCTTTAAGGAAATAAATACTTTTCTAGACGTTAATATTGATTTACGTCTTGCTTACGTGTAGACAGCTTAGAAAAATTAAAATATATACACAGCTTCAAATGAAATCATAGTTCCGTGAAAAAAGTTAAACTTCGCAGGCAAGAGAGTCGTGACGTGGAAGACCAGAAATCAAAGCGGCGGAAAGGCGGATCCAATTTGTCGTGACGGGACTACTCTCGTGTGTGCTTTTTTTTGGTCGGCATCCGTAAACTACCCGATTGTCAGCTGTAATAAAGTCATCGTTAAAACGTCGCTGTTATGAGCGGCGCGAGGTAGGTGTTGTAAAGTGACAAGCGTCGGACAGCTTCTCGCTTTTATGAGAAGTATCGAGAAAATAACTTGCGAGGGTCGAGGGAGGAAATGAGCAAAGGAGGTAGGGACGCAAGAGGGGAGGAAGAACAAAAATGTCAAAAGTCGATCGGGACAGCATGGCAGACTATTCGTAAGACAATGGGAACGTAAGGGCATTGTGCTCGATGGGTCGTTAGCGCGCCACTATTTGAGGGAGAAGCGAGCCTCCGATAATAATGCCTTGAGAGCGGGAACCATTTTGCGGAGTAAGCGAGCGAAAAAAAATTTCCAATCATGGCGGAAATTATTTAGCAGCGAGGATTGATGGACGAGAGGAGTCCGCTCGGTCTCCACCATGATGGGATTCGCTCTCGCTCCCACTCGGCTTTTCCATTTCACAGCACGCATTAGTGGTTTTCAGTGCCGCCCCGCGTCGTCGCGTTTCACTGAATTTTGAGCGATTTGCGGTTACGCGGTGATCTAGAATTCGAGAATTCGGAAAGAAGATAACAAGCGCAACGCGCAATCATGAACAGCATTTGCGAGATTTACGGAAACTGCAGCGCTTGGTCGTCGCTCCGCTTTGAAGAAAATTATTTTCCCATTATTAAATGTCACATTGCTCGAATTATAAGACGGATAACGCAGCAAGATTATTCTGCAAAATCAACAAGATAGAAGAGACGAGAGATATTATTTATATATATAAAAATAATCTTTAAAACAATATTTTTTTGTATTTTTCTAAATTATTTTGATGACAAAAATTATAAAAACTATAAAAAAAATATAAAAATTTTAAATGGAATATCTAAGAATATAATAATTTTTAACTCTGCAAAATATTTTATTATATGTATATCACGTCTCAGGAGACGAGAAGTGGTGGAATGCACGGTTTTCTCGTGCAAAAGACAATGGTCTGCGTGCCGAGAGTATGAGGATAATAGGATACAAGGCGATACATGCTGGCAATACATTAGATAGCCGACGTATACAGATGCGCTCAAGGCTACATATGAAACTCATCGATAAACCAAGTCATTGAATGTTTTGATTGAAGGCCATAGCGCCCGTTACCGGCCTCAATAAGTTTTCCTATTATCGAACCTGCCGTTCACGCAAGAGGCTTCGATTGTAACAACAGGAAGAGAAGCGACGCAGGAAGTGTCAACATGACGGAAAACCCGGCACTTGGCACAAAGAGCGACAAAACTATATTCAAAATATTTATAAGTGTACTTATACTTTAGAGTTTGGTGGACGCGAGTTCGATGGCAAATAGCTTACAGAAGGAGGAACATTTTATAAACTTATATATAAATATGTAGTGTATTCGAGAGAACAATCTTCTTAAATAATTTAATTATACAGTACACAGAAAACTGGCAGTTTTTCTCATCGCGTGAAAACCATTGAGTGTGCACACGGAGAGAATTTCCTTTCAAAATTTATCCTGAAAATCATGTTCATCGTGGGAACAAATTTTACTGTGGATTACAATAAATTTGCTGTAGTATATACTAAAAAATATAGTATATACTAAAAAATATAGTATATATATATACTAAAACATATAGAAAATCACATAAAATTCGTCGAAATACTATGTTATCCTACGATTTTCAGGGAAAATTTTAAAATAAAATTCTCTCCGTGCCAGGAATACAGGCAAAATTTGTTTAGAATAACAAAATTGGTACATGTACAGTTCTATTCGTGCAAATTGATCATGCAAATACATATATAATTTACTCAACGAGACTTCACTTACGGTACTACCTAAATCCATCTAATGAGCTACGGGAGCTAAAGACATCGGTGTTCCGACAAAAAATGTTACAGACAAAATAAAGTTCTGCAGAAAACATCGAAGAACTCTCGTCTTCAGTTCGAGAAGTGAGACGCGAAAGAGAGTTCCGTCATACTTAGTAGAAAATACATAAGGATCACGTGAAACATTCTAAACATTCTAAACTCAAATTAAAAAAAAAAAAGAACCATGAATAATGCGAAATAAGCTTGTCTACGGTGCTGCATATTAATAGCCGGGGGATAATGTATCCATGTACAAACGAAAGTAACGGTGCGGTCGCAATCGGTGAAAGAGCCAAAACAAAAGGGAGAATGCGAAAACCAAATTCCAGCGGATCCGTTTAATCTTCGGGGCTTTGCGCCCGCGATGCATCTCTACTTTCCACGCGCTTCGCGCGGGTGCGCGGGCGGATGCGTGGAAGCGAATGGGAAACGATCGGAAGCTGCGAAACGACCTTCTTTGTTGTCCCGCGGTATAAAACACCGCCGCTGGGGACAATAGGGCAGATAGATTGACGTTATTAGTCACCGCGATTATCTGTGCGCGCGACACTACATTTTTCCATAGGCATGTTTAATCAACCGCAGATTATTATATTGAGATTATGTCGACGGACTGGTACTTCTAATTTTTTTAATTATCCCATTTTTTCGATAATCCAATATATATATATAGATGAAAGAACTTACGTTACTTTAGTAAAATAGTACTTAAAATGACAAAAATCTCTTAATTAATTGCGTGAAAACGGTCACGAGAAGTGCCTCGTATCTTACTGCACTCGCAATTAGATTTCATTTCAATATTTAATTTAATTCAATTAAAATTAGCTGACTTTGTAAGAATTTAATTAAATTGACGATATTTTCACACGTAAATACAATATAGCCTCCGATCGTCGCCATTAAACTACCGGCGCATCTCGCCGTTTCTGAAACAGTTAGATACCCTTGTCCAGTTGCAAGTTCCTTGGATCAAATTGTTCGTCCTGCAGCAGGTCAAGTCCTTTGGCCCTAGTAGCGTGCTGACCGACGCCGCGGGCCCCACCGTAAACCGGATAGAGCTGTTGTATCTTGGGATATTGTTGAAATACCGCCGGGACCTTGTTAGTGGCCGCCTTTGCCGGTGGCTCCAACAGGATCAGTCCCCTCTGAATGGGCAAGGCGGTAACCACGTCGATGATCTTCTGTGTAATAATCTGTTTACTTGTCGCCGTGCTGCTCTGCGCCTTTGTCGTCGCGACGGTCACGGTGCTGGTAACCGGGCTGGGTGTGCTCCTACCGCGCGGCCTCGACGTGATCAAACGCACGTCACCGGCCACGTTGTTGGGCCCCCTATTGATCCCGGTGAGACCGCGGAGGGTCTGAACGGTGGGCTTGGGATTCGGCCGGCCGGCCGACTTGCCGTTCTTATGCTGGCCGCGAGCCTTGCCCTTCCTCTGCGACTGTATCTGCGCGTTCATCACGTAGGGCGGGCTCAGGCTGCCGGACTTGTCGGGCTTGTGCTGCGCCTGCTTGCCCTTCGCCACGGTGTTCTGATTCTTCGGGATGGTCTCGCGCGGCTTGACGAACGGCCGTCTCGGTATACTCATGCCGGCCGGATTGTAAAGGGCGTACTCGGTCCGGTCGGGCAGCGTCGCGGTGCCGTAGAATATCAACGCCCATTCGTGCAGAGTGGCGCGTCCTGATCCGGTATGCGTCCGTGAATGCAGCGAAAAGAAAGCGGATGATCATGGTTACAAAAGAGGGCGACGAGGGGGGAGGGGGGGGGAGGAGAGTACAGCGCGACGCTTGCCGGCGTGTCGAACAACGCGCGATAACGCATACTATCTCCATTTACTTGACACTATATGTATAGTCGACACAAGTGCCAGTTCTGTCTTTGTTATATACTTATATTGAATGCCAAGAATGATAGAATGACGTTTGTGGTCGACTCGTGTCACCAAACGGGAGGCACACAATAATGATGCGGATACATCGAAAATTAGCCCCCGGGGTTAAACATCGATCGGAAGTTCGTTCATTAAATCGTCGGTACAGTTTGATGGAGTTGTAACGCGCGTTATCCTCGGCGGGCGTCTTGAAGGAAGTTAACGGGAACGTTTGAGAATTAACAAGAGTATCCCTCTTGGAGGTCCCCCGTTCTCGATGCTACGTAATATAAGCACCTCGCGTTTCAGGGAGACGCTACAATATACGTCCGCAGAATACTCGCGGCAGTATAAACACCGGGATGGTTTAGCGGTGTTTCGAATATATAACCCCTTCCCCATTCCCCCCCCC
>NW_012026800.1:4974429-4975377 GCF_000956235.1 Wasmannia auropunctata
CTTTATGACTACAATGGCTTATTGTAGACAGCCCCTTACATTCGACTGTGATTGGTCAATTTTTACGGCTTACGGTTTTCTATTTGACATATTACGTATTGTAAAACGAGCCTAAAAGTTTCTTTCAGGCAAAGTTCCATCTAGGGTGCGTTCCGTATGCCGAGTGTTTGTCCGGACGAAGTGTGACGTCACACACCGAAGTTGTCTCGTGAAACGGAACGATTCTTGGATGTTTTTACGCTTGCGCATACATGACGTCCATATATATATTGATTCGTGAAATCTTCGTATATTAGCGAATTTCGAAAAATCCTTATATCTGATACTCTATACTAGGACAATCCGCAAAGCAATCTAGAATTGATATTTTATTATCACATTGCTTGCTGAGTTATAGCATATATAAAACATTTTCTGTTAGTATAGACATCCGCGGATTTTGCACTTGGAGCCTAATTAATATAGGAATATACGTTCCATCGATAGCACAGATTATGCCCTATATTCCAGCAGAAGCTTGAAAATATAATGCTACGCATTGCTCATTATTTGGCCAAAATATTATTTCTGAAGAAATCTCATTTAAAGCATTTAAATCACAATCTGCATAAAAATAGCAGATAGTGTAAATTTTCCTAGGTTAAAACAACTACCGACTGATCTCAAAATAACAAAAATGTTAAGCTTAACAATAAATATTTTGTATAATTTGTTTAGTTACTGAAAACTCTGGTGTAGCTAATAGCCACAAAAAAACGAGTAATTGTCGTTTTGGATCTGTAGTTTGATGTCCGGCTGCTCAAGCACTTTCTATAATAGAGGAACTATTCAATTTAGGAGCTATTGAAAACTTGTCATGATTACTCTAAAGTGGCTTTGAAATTCGGAAGCGGTAGACATATCGACTCTTTCAATAAAACCTTCAATGCGATGAGACTGGATTATTAA
>NW_012026800.1:4977029-4978288 GCF_000956235.1 Wasmannia auropunctata
CCTCCTACGATCCCCTCCCGCTCCGCGGAACGCAATCCGCGGCAACGGATGTGAATGCGCTCCTATAAGCGATATATAGGTCGGCGGTGCATAAGCGCATAAGGAAGTTTACGTAGCCATCGGCCTTGATGAGCCGACGCGGAAGCAGTACGAAGTGGCTTTAACGCTTGCACTCCCCTATACTCGGAGAGAGATCGGCGGCCGCGTTCGTCGTCGCTACGGCGAAATGCCTCGCTGCTATTTGCCGTTAAGGATAAGTAGGTGGGCTTGCGGGAGGACTACCGTATAGCTCGAATCCGGCAATTATCCGCCTCCGGGGTTAATGCAGCTTCTTAGGCGATCGCGCGCGAATGGATCTTACGTAAGAGCTCGCTCTCTGTTTCTCTCTCTCTCTCTCTCTCTCTCTCTCACCGGCTGCGCGTCCCCAGACAACAGGGGGGTTACGAGAATGCGATGGATCCCGAAGGATCTCGCGGAGCTGAACACCAACATCCGGCATCGGATTGCAGGATGCGCATGCAATGCTAGACATGTCTAAGCCATTCCGCCCGGATGTCACGCGTATGAATCGGTTAATCCTTTGTCGTACGGCTTACGATTGTTTTCGAGGAGTAATGAAGATCGCGTGAATATGTCGCAGGATAATGGCGTTTCGAGGGTTCGCCTTCTTACACGCAATATTTCTTTCGGCGCAAGTCGAGAAGTATAGACGTTAATGCCAGGGAATTTCTTGCGGGCATTTACGACTGGGAGATGCAACTGACAGGGGAGCTTGGTATAACCGTGACCTTATGAAGGTGCTACTAAGGCGCTTGGAAACTATTGTTCGGGCGAACAAGCGTAGAATTCTATTTGAAATTTAAATCAACCGAAGGGCCTCTCTCCAAATGTGCAGGAGCTAATGCCGGCATAATCTACAAAGCGCTTTGTCTTTGACGTTTAAATCTAAGATTTCGCGTAATGGTCTTTGAATGTCGGTTGATTGTATTTCGCATATTTCAAATAATGACCAAAAGAAATCTTGTTCTAATGTTAAAAGTAATTATGCAACGTCTCGTCCGGATGGATATGTAGTAGCGATCCGTCGCGTTATCCTCAACAGGCAAATTCAAAGCTCAAAAAGCTTCGATCGTCATCTCGCGCTCTATGCCGCGCGAACATAGATACTGAATTTCATTGTTTTCCTGTTGTGCGATTCCTTAACAGACTTTTTCAGTCGTGTGAATTATTTTTCTAAAGATCGGAAGAGCACACGTCTG
>NW_012026800.1:4978308-4978719 GCF_000956235.1 Wasmannia auropunctata
CTTTGGCAGCGCCTGCGTGTCAGGAAGGGCCAAGTGAATCTTTGGCAGCGCCTGCGAGTCAGGAAGGGCCAATAGATCCACATTTTTCAGGTGTGTACGATCTTTCTAGTTCTGTATTTGTATAATACAGACGACGAGTCGACACAGCCATTTTTCGATTTTTCGGAATATCTCTTCCTGCTTTGCAGATCCGGTAGGTAGTGAGGACGCGACGTCTCCTACTTCTCCTCCGGTCGAAGGGGTCATGTTGACAGATCTGCCTGTGACCTCTGCAATTGAAGAGAATTCTGCGGATGCTCTGACTCAGGAACTTTTCGGCTCCGATCTTGAGGGGATAGAGGCGAGACCTTGGCACGATCTGGTTGTGTCAAAGTGGCAACATCTCACCCGCAACGGCTTGGAAGCAGAACG
>NW_012026800.1:4978769-4984153 GCF_000956235.1 Wasmannia auropunctata
TAACTTTATTCGATAAAATTATATCTATATTACATCTTAATTTGCTTAGTCTCTATTTCTAATTTTATTTCTAAATACGAGCCAATAAACAATTTTATTCAGATATAAAACTTCAAACATAATATATAATTCTTTATATTTATAAACACAAATTGACAGAACATAAACATAACATACAATGCAAATACATATATATTTGACCGTCGCGCTTTATAGACCTACGCCGTTCTGCGCATGCGAGACGTTTCTCGTCGGAGTCCCGAGCACGACGAAAAGTTGTCGCCCGGGCGTTTGGAAACTGTGAAAACGGAACGCGGTTATGACGTCACACAGCTTAAACGGAACGGATTTGGACAAAAAGTTGTCGTCCGAACGTTAATACGGAACGCACCCCTACAATGAGAGTATAGTAAGTCGTAAGCCGTAAGAAATTGACAAATCACAGTCGACTATATTTCTTATATTCTTACGGCTTACAACTTACTACTCTCATTGTAGATGGACCTTGAAAAAGAAGCATGAGTTCCGAATACGTCCCGATACGCATGCAACTTCATGATGGGCAGGCATTTCTCCGTGTGTATAACTTCTGATTGGTTTTTGCCTTTCCGAAATTATGCTTTTCGGTGTCAATGTGAATTATCCCTAAGACTGCAAACCTAAAGTCACGACACTGCAAAACTGCATTGTAGAAGCTGTTTAAGTTTTAAGTCGTAGGAAATTGACCAATCGCAGTCAATTATTCTCCTCACATTCGACCGTGATAGGTCAATTCCTACGACTTAAGATTAGCATGCACAAGATAAACAAAATTCTTTCTACAAATTTCTGTAACTATTGTAAAATTCGATATTTCCCCTTAAAAATTATGTATTCTTTAATCATTTGGCCACAATTTTTTTCACTAAATTATAAATTCCAATTGAGTAATGCATTTTCAGATCTTTTCTGTAAAAACTTGTATGTGTAAGGTCGCCGGTATTAGCATTACTCGAGGTGTACCCCTTACAGGGAGGTTACACGGTCGGACTTACATCTTGTGTGCTTGCTGCGCGCGCGCATGTAATGCTAGCTACTGGCTAAAGAAATTTTTCGCAATACACTTACAATAAATATAATAATCGTTCACATACAGATTAAATTTCACTATTTGATTATTTTTACCTTGTCATCCATTTTCATGACTCGATCTATAAGTCCGTATTTAAAAGATGTGATTTATCGTATACATTTTAAATGTGGTTAAATTTAATATAAATATAAGCACACGCCCAGCTCGGCCCATTAGCCCTCTTATTGTTTATTATTCGAATTTGATTCCTATAATCCCCTTACATTTTTATTTTTATTTCTAAAATCACTAAATTGCATATAATAAGATTTATTTAATATAGGTAACCAATATTAAAGAACTAAAATATAATTTGACTAATTTTACATATTTACAATTATACAATTAGTAACAAATATACACTGTATACATTAATACGTTATACACTGTATTACAAAAACACTTTTTTTCTCTCTAAAGCGCGGCTAAACGTTTCCCCAAGATTTTTTTTATGCTGAACATGATGTTATTAGCAGAATTCTGTCTAGCGCATCACGATTTTGAGTAAATTAGAATGAAAATGGCGACCACTTTTCATTGGATTCATATAAAAAGCAGTTTCCGTTTTATCGCAAAGAAATGTCAAAAGTGGCAAAAAACATCATTCCATGTTTCGCGTTGTAAAGTATATGTATATGCGTAGAGGCAGTATATTCCGCTCTCCCCCTTCGGGAAAGGGGCTCCGCATCGAAGTAAACTGACCTAATCGAAACCATTTCTTGGTGTGGGATGGATCTCGCTTTGCGTAAGAAGTTGTAAACCAATATGAAACTTAGCTTTGCGTTGTAAAGTATATGCGTGGAGGCATTCTTCGTTGAATAACATTTGCCTAACAACGGTTCAGTTAAATAGCATTTGCCAAGGAAAATAGCATTTTGAACACAAATAAATGAGAGAAAGTTATTTATTCAGGCAGAAAATATGTCTAGTCAAAAGCTATTTTTCTAAAATTCTATATATCAAAGATATCTGTAAGTGTACATTAAAAAACAATCAGAAGTGTATGCTATTATGCAAGTTTTTTTACTAATGAATGAAAACCCTTCAGAGATGTATAGAACTAAAAAGAATCTGTTGTTTACTATTATATTAAAATGAGTAGGGCTTTTGAATGATGGAAATTCTTATTAAAAAAAACATTTTACTTTCTCTTAATTAATATATAGTGGCAAATATGAATTTTATTTTATTATCTATTCATTAATACATAAGAATCCGAAAGTTCTTGAATCTCTCGGTGCGATCGGTGTCATTCCACGACCCGTCCGCATCAGCCGATACCGTGGTGAAAAAAATGATGGTGGCGGATAAAGCCCAAACGGCGGATGAGGAGCGAACGGGCGGTCGCGAGACTGAGGCATACGACGAGAACATCGCGGATGAGGAGCGGACCGACGGTCGCGAGACCGAAGCGCACGGTGAGAGCACTGAGGAGGAACGGACCGACCGCGACGGTCGCGGGATCGAGATAGACGGTGAGACACAATTAAGAGTGATCGGCATCGCGACTAAGTGTGAGTCGCGCGGACGTATAATGGTTGTTCTGTAATAATTATTGTTTTATAATAATAAAATAAGAAAGTTAATATTATGTATCGTTTAATCTTTGCGTATACGAAGCGGCGTATACTTTGCGGTCCGAAACGGCAGAGAGTCAAGAAAGATGACGGATGAAAACCCCACCGTAAATAACGGAAGTGAGCTGGAAGAGGGATTAAGCGGCGGAAGAGAAGGCAACAGACCTTTTTTCCGAGAGTCGTGCAAAAGAAAAGTAGAGTAGCGAAATGCGATTGGGACAACTATAATCCGAGGTCTGTTTGGATCGGCAAAGTGGTTCGAGAGCGAACGTATGTAAAAGAAAAGCACGCGCGATTTTGAGGTAGAGGACGATCAGCCGTGACGAAAGCGAAGTAGGACCGGTATATCGAGGACGGAGGTGTAAAGTCTTGTAAATAAGTAGCAATCAAATAAATATATTTTTATCAGTAAAATATCCTAAGAATATTTATCGAAATAACTTCCTTGCCGGGCATCTCCTCTACAAAACCGGGGGAGGCGCGAAAAGGCGTCCGCGGGCCAAAGGAAAGGAGCCGCGACGGATGTTAGCGACGGGCCCATCACCCAAAGCAGGGTAAAGTTGTCATTTCCTTGAACCTTGGGGGTAAAAGGTTCTGGCGTCCGTGAAACGAGAATCAAGGCGGACGGGCAGCCAGGAGCCCGTCGGATTACATCCTTAGAGAGAAGACCAACGATGGGAACACGGCCCATCACCGCGACACCGGCTGGAAGGTAAACGACACTGTCTGACCCTGGTTTCCGAAACGCTGCGGTGAAAAGAAATCCGATTACATCGAAAACTCAGGAATTCAGTGATGTCTCTGAAAATTATATTTTCATGGTTTCTCACTTTTAAGTGGCTTTCAGCGATTTCTCTCAAATTCATTTCCAAATGTCAGTCTATGAATTTCGCTAAAATTCGAAAATTTACAAATAATTCTGAAAATCATATTCAAGTGTCTAAAAGTCTTTGAATTTTTCAGCAATTGAGTAATGTTTTTGGAAATTGTGCAATTGTTAACCATCCGTGCACCAAGTAAAAAATATTAACATAGGAAACCATATGTGAGATATCTCATATCCCATGTTGTATTCACTTTAAGTATACCAATTTAAAGTACGATAATAATTCCAATCGTCACAGCATTGGTTTAAAACTTGCGCGCAACATTTTTTTAAAAGTTATACAAGTTTAAATTTTGCTGGAGTATGTCACACCTAGTACGAAAGTTAAAAAATGTTAAAATTTATTTTAAAAACATTTTTCAATTTTTTAAATAACTTTATTGATCTGATCTATTACAAATATGAATCTATTAACATTGAATAGTCATGAATCATCACAAAGTGTCATTTTAATATGAAAATCTTTAAAAATTACTAAAATATTTTGATAAGTCTCTGAAATAATACTAAAAAATTTTCTGAGAACTTTGCAACATATCCAAAATGAGGAACATTTTCAAGAAAATTAATTTTTAGTCTTTCAGAGAAATTCAGAGAAACTTTATCACCGGGGTTGCCTATGTGAAAATTTATATACAATTATTTCATTGTATATTTCGTTCCACTGGTCCACCAAGTTTTGACTAATATTTTTACAAAAAGTAAGATCGATTTCGTTCAATTTAGTACATTTTGTAAAAAGTTGAGAACATATAGCAGGTGTCACAGAATCCAAGCTCATCAAGTTTAAAGATTTTAAATTTTTACACAACGCTAGTGTTTCCAAATCACGCTTATTGAGAGGTTTATACTGATCAGAATAGCTCAAGTCGACTTTTGTCAGGCGTTTACAGGAAGAAAACAATCTACTGAAGGCACCACTCCTGTCACAATAATCCTTTATCCGGCATCTGTAAACAAGAGCCAATATGATTAAAGCAATTGCATGCATAAAAGATAAACATACATATTTCAAAGAAGAGTACAATAATATATATTTTTAAAGAAACACTTTCACATACGTACCCAGAAAAATTTATTTCTATCAAATTCTTACAATCGGCAAGAGCATAAATCTCTTGCGATGTAATAGAGCATCGCATTAAATTTAATCTTTCCAAATTGAGGCAATTTTTTAATTCTATAACGACTGCAGTATCTATGTTTAAACGCGTATTTGCTAAATTTAAATCACGCATCTGTCGATTTTTCTGTAGTATTTCACATAAAGTATTAGATTCTAATAAAAAAATGTTTTCAAGATGTAAACGTTCCAAAAACTGTAAATTTTTGAGGTGTGAAATATTTTTGTGTCTTATGTCTTTACAGTAATTTAGATCCAATTCTAAAAAATATATGTATAACATTATAATTATATTTAAATTATCAGTAATCATAACAATCACAGAGTTATATGTATATGTACGTACCTTTCAAATTTTTGCATAGTTCTGAAATATCACCCAGAAGTCCAGAATAAAAAACATATCTGCAGTGACTTAATCGTAAGTGTGTTAAATGTCTGCAGCAAGTTTCTAAAAATTCCCTAAAATACGGAGCATAATATTTGCAATATGCCAAATCTAACTGTAGTATACGTTTACATCTGGGTGCAAAGTAATCAAATAACTGACAGATATTTGTATGCATATATGTTAGGTGTATATTCCGTAAGTTCAAACATTTGTACAGCAGAGGATCGCGTGATAAATAATTAAAGCGCTTATTGACTCTGCTCATGCGACTTAATGACGTCACATCTAAGTTTTTC
>NW_012026800.1:4984203-4987330 GCF_000956235.1 Wasmannia auropunctata
CTACGACAAGCATCGAAAAATTAAAAAGAAATAAAATTTATTTTATTATTTTTTATTTATTTTATTATTTATATTTATTTTATTTCTGATCTAGTTTTTGGGTGGAAAGTAATCCAAAGGGAGTCATGCTTGGATAATTTATCGAAAAGTTAAAAAAAAATTTATTTTATTTTTTTTTATTTTTTTTTTATTATTTTATTATTTTATTATTTATATTTATTTCATTTCCGGTCTAATTTTTGGGTGGAAAGTGATCCAAAGGGAGTCAAGATGCTTGGATAATTGTCTCTATGCTGTAACTATTGTGCAGTTTGTAAAGGTCCCTAATTGTTAGATATGTGCGTATGTGTATGTATATATCGCAGAAAATCAAGATTCGAACATCACAACTAGTAATCACAAAGAAACCGTTATATCTTAATATTACATATGCCCAAAAAAAGTATCAAAATGAATAAACTACAAAAAGGGGCTTCCAGTTTGAGTATGGCATTAATCTAAATTTATGGTTACAGATATTGCGCATGGGGGAACGACTCCTAATCCAAGTCCTGAATCGTAGTTATACCTGGTCAGATATATATTCGCTATTACTTCCAAGAGAGATTATGTGATTTTTGTCCTTTCCTGGTATTGAGTGTTTATATCTTGTCTTCCTGTGATATATATTTCCAGCAGAGATATAAAAATTCCACGTTGTTCGTCGTTGGACAATATGGCTGATTTTACTTGAGCACACGAGGATAATGCGTAGTTGAATAGGATTCCGTTATAGCCGAGATGGCTACTACAATGTAGCCGTTGAAAAGACTTAAGCTTCTTCCCAATATTCGTACTCGCGGTACTGCTCGCAGGAGCATGTGTAGCGAGTGTAGCGATTATATCATTCGCTAGCCAAATTCAAGATATGTAATTAGCAAGGATTAACAACGATCCGTATTCGGTAGCACAAGGTTGATCGAAACGATGCGCACTCTACCACGTCTCAGAACGGAATTCGACTTTTGCTTTATGACTAATGGCTTATTGTAGACAGCCTCTTATGTTTGACTGTGATTGGTCAATACGGCTTATGGCTTGCGACTCGACATATGACGTATTGTAAAACGGGCCTAAAAGTTTCTTTCAGGACTATCATGACCAACTCATACGACAAAAATTTAAAGCCTATAATCTGCACCGCTTATAATAAAACCTTCGCAGAAAATTGTTAAAATTGAGATGACGCTAACCAAGGCGATCGGCTTGTAAATCTTACTTTCGATCGGCTACTGGAAGGATCTCATATCCCTCAGTCGCATACCGTTGTCTAATAATTTCTGCAAACTGATATACGCGAGAGAGTTTTACGCTCGAAAGAAAAAGTCGGATCCAAAAAGGAACGTTTCGCGATTACGCACTGATAATTTATTAAACTCGTTTAGGAGCTACTCTTAGATAGGATCATCCTAAGTTGTCTATTCTCTCGGTGCTCGATAGTTTGCACGATATCTCTATTTCTACACTTTCTTCAAAGCACACAGCATCCTATAAGCAATCTTTCTTCTCTCCTTATACATTTAAATAAATTAAAATAGTAGGTAACTGATTATGTAAAAATTGTAAAAAGTTTTAAGCCCAGATACTATGAAATAATCATATTAATTATTAGAAAAAGAAAGTAATTTCATGGAAATAAAAGATTGGCCAGTTACGTCGTTAAAATTGATTTTGCATTGCATTCGTGTCGATGTCGCGCATAAAAATATCGGGAACCTTGCGCGACGAATTCCTTGATCAGATCCCTTAGCTTAATCTATGTGTTCGTTCCTTTATTAATTTTATCAATTTTACCGAAAAAGACTTTGTCGACGCCTTGTATATTCACCTAAAACTGTTGCGAAAACTTGTCTTACACATAATATTACACATAAATTTATCGTTCCGTACGCGTCAGTGTTGACAATATACCACGGTATAAGACGTTAAACGTAACCGTAATTCCACATATTACTGAAAGCAACGGAATGACATAACTTCGATCGCACGAAAGGTGTATGAGCTAAAAGTGAAAGTCGGACTCCTTGATCATTTAGTGAACTTAAGCCGCGTCTACAATGAGACTTAAGACTTAAGATTTAAGAAAATTGACCAATCACAATCGATTATTCTTCTCACATGAGATGAATAATCGAATATAATTAGTCAATTTTCTTAAAGTTTAAGTCTCAAGTCTCATTATAGACAACGTTTTTACGAAAACTATGCCATGTATTCAACGCTGCCGCATGGCGAACGATCAATTTATATAATACACCATTCTCAACGATTCGTCTGTCTTTTGAAAGAATTATAGGTCGCGAGTGTCCTCAGAAAGTAAACCAACACCGCTGATTAGTGTGCCATTATCAAAAATATCGTAAAGTGAGTCATATACAACAAACTTTTCGGAAACTCTAGAAGAAGAAATTGAATTAAAGCCCCAATCAACTTTTGGAAAAGAAGAGAAAAAATTCAATGTCAAACTTAACTTTTCATTTGATTAAAATTTAATTTCCTATTTTTAAAAAAGCGAAACAGTCGTGAGATATTTTATAAATATATTATAGCGGAATGTTTAGAATTGCTTCGGAAATTTTTATACAATTTATATTAATACCTACATGTAAGCGCCAACTGACAAAATAATATGCTGACGAAATTCTCAGAGATCAGATACGGCGCTTCGTGATTTGCGATATGTCTTCACAATGGATAGGAGAAGCGATAATTATCAGCGTGACAATCGTAGTTCACGTACTCGAATTAAATGTGTGTCGCGAATGCATTATATAGTCATAATTTTCTCTACCTATCACTAAAGATAGAATACCATAAAATAACCAATTATGCAACGTCTCGTCCGGATGGATATGTAGTAGCGATCCGTCGCGTTATCCTCAACAGGCAAATTCAAAGCTCAAAAAGCTTCGATCGTCATCTCGCGCTCTATGCCGCGCGAACATAGATACTGAATTTCATTGTTTTCCTGTTGTGCGATTCCTTAACAGACTTTTTCAGTCGTGTGAATTATTTTTCTAATTTTATTCATATTTCGTTTTTTGATATGGGTAAATCGTCTCATAAATCAAGAAAGAGAAGGAGGTCT
>NW_012026800.1:4987350-4989932 GCF_000956235.1 Wasmannia auropunctata
TAATCCGCCAAACAGAGTTCAGATTTTTTTTATCCCATAATATAAACCATTGATCATCAGATTTTTGTGCCCAAATTCGTTCAACATTGTAGTATCCACACTTTTTCGGTATAGTCACTCTGATAGGATAACAGGCTTTATAAAATTCGATATCTTTAATATAAAAAACATAATTGAAATCTTTTCTCAACAAAAGTGTATCTTTAACAATATCTTATTTATCAATTCAAATTTTACTTACTAATATAGTTCAACAGAAGGTGGTTCATATACTTTGTTATAAGATCACTTGACCTCGTAGGTGGTGTGTGCAATAGTTTGTAAGTTCTCTGTATTAAAAAATAAGAGAGATACAACAAAATCTTGCATAAAGTTAGATTGCGATTTATACAGGACGATAACAGGTGATTATATAGCATTATATAGGAAGAAAATATACAATTTATGTCATATAGTAAATACGTACCTCTTTAAAATCTTCATAATTTGTAAATTTGGTATGTGGTTCAATTATCTTAGAGTTATCAAATGTGCTAAAATTACTGTTATTTTGAGTACAACAATTAGGCTTTGCAACTTGATAAATAAAGTCAACATGATCTGTTTCTTTTACGGATACTCTGTTTACATATAAATATTTAATATTATTTTTAAGATGTACAAGACTATGAGAATGGAATGTCATTTTTTTTGTCTGAAAAAAATAAAAAACATGGAGAATTATTTTTATGTTTTTATGTATTATATACATTTACAAGGTGTCCAGTAAATCGCCTGCAATACTTCGAAAGATGATTCAGGACTCAAAAATAAAGAAAAAAGATTATATAAATTTAAATCCGGAAATAAGCATTTTCCAAAAATTACTTTTATGTTTAAAAAATTGTAATTAATTTTTTTTATCATAATCATAATAACAAACATGATTTATATTAATGATCATAATTAATCATAATAATAATTCATTTGTTTCCAAATTTCTCCTGAAGACATAATTCGCTTGGCATCCTTTTTTTTAATTTTTAATTTTTTTTTTAATTCTTCGATATTTGTACATTATTTTTAGAATAAAGGATAAACATAAACAAATACTTAAATCAAATTAAATAAGATATTCAAATGGCCACCTTCAGCACGAATGCAGGCCATTATTCTTCCATCAAAAAAATTCCGAACTGTTTGAAAAATATTTGACTTCTGCTAAAATATTCTAATTAATATTTGATTAACCAAACTTGATTTAAATATCTGTTTATGTTTATCTTTCATTTTAAAATAATGTAATCATAATTACAAATAATAAGAACTTAAAAAAAAATTAAAATTGAAAATTAAATAAATAAAAAAGAGAAATACCAATTAGCGGACTCTATTTCTACGTAATGAATCCTAGGAAAAAATAAATTATTATAACTAATTATAATTATTATTAAAAATTATGATTGTAATTACGATTAAGAAAAACAAATTACAATTATTTTTAACAAAGAAGTGAGGATAACTCAAAAAATAATTATTTCCGGACCTATGTTTATTGTATATTTATAATCTTTTTTCCTTCATTTTGGGTCTCGAATCACTTCCTGAAGTATGGTATTGCAGACGATTTACTGGACACTTTGTATATTAAAGTGCCAGTTTATAAAATCATATATCTAAAATAATTCTACTGTGTAAAAATTATTTAATTTAACTTCACTTGCTCACTTTCAATACCGATTTGGAAGTAATACTCTTATACAAACGCTATTTGTTAACCGAAAAATATTGCATTTAGTACTATCAAAAAATTAAACAAAAGCAGCATTTAACAATATTTAACAATAATTCTTAAAATAATTATTTTTATTACTCCCTTGCAGCAGTATGCTCCCACCAGATATTTCAATCAGCAAACGAAAATAAATTGAAATGGATAGAAATGAATTCATTTCGGCATTTCCGAATTTGCATTACAATTGGCAATACATTGATAACCCAACTTTTTATTTAGATGTCTTTTCTGTGTTTGTGTTTGCTGTGAAAAACATACATGTTCGCCATGTATGTTTTTATGATAAAATGGATGATAAAAAAGAGGATGATAAAAAAGTGTCGATTTTGGCCCTCAGAGCACATCTGAATAAACCTTGAAAAATCATTGTTTGTCCTCAAAAAGCAAGAAATAATAATCGTTTGTCCGAAAAGTGATGGGATTGTGATAAGCAATTTGTCACTCTTCTATTTTAAATGAATAATATACGGATTATTTTTTGTTTATAAGTTGGCAGAACTACCTTCCGTCCTTTTTAAGTTTAGATATTCGTACTCTCGCTTTCTTAGATTTTCCATTTGTTTTTTATATTAAATTAACTAGAATTTTTTATTTGAAAATCGATTATTTTATGCTATATAGTGACTAAATCGATCCGGAAACATCCCAGAACGTAGGGATCCGTCTGTTGAAATATATCTGATCTGACAAGGGATCCTTACAAACAGCACAATAGCTACAGCATAGAGAAAATTATCCAAGCATCTTGACTCCCTTTGGATCACTTTCCACCCAAAAATTAGACCGAAAATGAAATAAATATAAATAA
>NW_012026800.1:4993805-4998483 GCF_000956235.1 Wasmannia auropunctata
ATTTGAACTGTTTTAAATTATTTAACCCCACTGTTTTAGTTAAAAATAACTATTTATTAAGTAGGAGCAGTGGCGACTTAATTAAGGTTAAATTTGACACTAGATTTAACAGTGTATATATATATGTGAGTGTGTGTATATATATATGTATGTGTGTTCTAGTCGGGCGCCAAATATATTGACATATTGACGCACTAATTGCGTAAAACATCACCACAAACAATATGAAAATATTGTGTAAATAAAATATTAAATATCTTTATAACAAATATTACCTGACAGACTTTGCTGACAATAAATTCCCCACACCTTAATATAGTTATCGGACATTAAGTTCATCGAGAAGTATCTATTTTTTGACTTCTTCATAATAGTCAACAGAATAGAAGTGACTATTATTATCATTACTAATGCTATCCAAATATCAAAGCTGAATGCCTGTAAGATTTATGGGTGGTCAATAAATAATTTACTAGACTTTATTTACTAGACTTTGTTATCGCAAATCTTTATCAATATAAATTATTTTAGTACTATTTTTCTTTTTATGAGAAAGATAGAACATAAATAAACTTAAATAATTTAGTTTTTAATTTTTTTGAAATTAAAGATTTTGTTATAGATAAGATATAATATTTATTTTCTTAACAGAAAATAAATATAAAAACTTTGCTTTGTAAATCTTTCGTCGTTTTATAATTGTAAATATAATTAATATGAGTAACTAATATATAGGAAAATAATAAAATGGGTAACTAATATATATAAGAAAAGATCACCGATACTGTCATACTTTTGTTTTCAAATTATATTTTTTAAAGAAAAGTTAAAAATAAAACTTTGATAAATATAAACTAGATAGTTTTCTATCAGATAATGTGCCAGCTTTTTATAATATTTTTTGGAATTTTACAATATTTAACATTTTTGTAAGATAAACAAAAATGAGCATCTGACAAAATGAGTCCAAAGTCTGCAAAAATAAGAAAGAGAAATATAAATAAAATAGTTTTAAAAAAATAAAGATATGTTGAAAAATCTAATATTAACAATAAAGTATCTATAATAATATATAAACGAAACAATTTGCAAAAACAAATTGTAAGAGCGTTATTTTCACATTTGTAGAATTTTTGTTTTCACCTAATTTTATATAAAAACAAGTCACACAAACTATGAATTATTTTTATCTCTTTAATTGTCTAAACTGATCATGTCTTTATCAGTATTAATAAAATGCATTAATTTCTGAGAAATAAATGGATACCTCTTTAGATTTTAGTATCGGCAATTTTTTTCTATTAATTAACAATAATATACATTATTAACATAACATATGTAAACATAATATATTACCTGTAAATATAAGTTCCATTGCACAGTGGCCTGTTCAGGTTCTTTAAAATAGAGGCGGTATCGTGAGCGTACCAGTGGCATTGTAAAGTCGATGACGTTCCGTCTGCGAGTCGTCATCGTGAATGCGGAAACGCCGATGTCGGCTTTATTGATCACCAACTGGCCGATCGCACCTGTCCATATCTTCTGCTGATGGCTCCAGCCACCGAATCCCTCCACTGGATCCAGAATCTCCACCGAGAAGTTCATAGCTTTAGTGAGCTCTGTCAGCACCAGACCCAAAAACCCGCCGAGCGTACCGTTCTCCAGCGACACTAGAGGCGAGTTCTGCGATGTATCAACAGAATTATCAAGTCACTCTAATCTACAAGACCATCATTAAATTCTAATATCGATTCCATGGCAAATTCTAATATCAATTTCGATTTTCTTTCAAGGTGACTACTTTCTACGAGAAAGGGTCGTCGCTCACGACATCACTAATCGCAACCGTTAGTGCGGCGCACGACAAAGTTCGCGAAAAATGAAAACTTACTTCCACTAACACCACACGTACAACTTCGCCAAACATGTCGCTCCTCCTGGCGTAGAGGTTCTTTTGTGTCTTCAAGATCAGACCATTATCGGGTGACCACGTGGCCAGATCGAACGTTCTGGTGCGATTATCGCGTATGGCGTACCACTCGACCAGGGTCGGACGATCATAGCACAGGACCAGCATCTCGGTGCGGACGTCCACATTAAATATGTTATCGGTAGGATACCAACAGTGCTCCTCAAGAGAATTCCCAGGACGTTGAAGGAACACGACGAACCAGATAGGGAAGGAAATGGGCTTTATGGCCCTCGTGGTTTTGGCGAACTCGTCCATAGTCTCCCTGGTGTCAAAGAGAACGACGAACAAGGGTCGTGTGACATTTTCCTGGTACTCATTGTAGTTGCTCGTCAGATCCGAGAAAGTTGTCGTCATGGTCATGACTTGCTGTCGTGAAAATTCGCGGGACCACATGTGCACCAACGTCGTCGTATGCAAATCTGTGATATTCGCATTTAACGATGATATTACATGTCATTTAATGTCAGCATCAGATATATTCTCTAGATCGTGAAATGAAGATATTTAATTTTTCTATAATTATATATTAATATAATTAGTTATATATTTTTCCCAGGATAGAGTCTAATTATAAAGTTCTAAGTTACGACTAAAAAGAAATAATATATTTATACAGATGAATCTTTTTACAGGGAAAAAATCCCGTGGAACATATTTTTGCTGTTTCTGTAAAGAGCAAGGAACCTCTTTTAAGGGATTACTTGTGTGAATATATGATAAATGTTGACGGATTCAAAAGTGAACATGTCGCAGCATGGAATATTATCAAGTCGATGAATTTTTAATTTTTTGTTTTTGCATCCACAACAATGAAATAAAGAAAAAAAGTATTTAAACTGACGCGAATTTTTTAACTTATTTATTTGGCAACAACATTAAAATTTAAAGAAACTAAACGTACACACATATCTCTGAAGTAAAAAATAATTAATTGCTATCTGTTATAAAACTTTTTTTGATATGTAAACCCTTAAAAGCGCGTAATTATTTATTTTTTAATTAAATGAGATTGAGTTATAACGTATTATTGATAATTATTTAATTATAATTTAACTTTGCTATTTTAGCGTTATATAACATAATAAAACTGAAATAATTTGCACACGAAATTGTTGTTTAATAATAGCTTGACTGTTCGCGGAAACTTTCTTTTTCGTCAAATAGCCGGAAATGCAGTATGAGAAACGATAGCCGGAAAATGTTTCCGGTACTTACCGCAATTGCCAGACCGCACAAAAATAATACACGACGTACGATAATATCTGTGAATGTCGTTAATCAGTCGGGAGTAATTGTTGATGCCTATTCCCTCCGACAGCGGCTTGGTGTCCAACACGAGGAAAAGCATCGCGATCGATCGCGCTATCGTATACTTCATTCCGCAAAGCGCAGGTTTGAAAACGATTACTCGAATAAAATTGATTAAAAAGATAAAAATCGTCCAATTAGGCACTTGTAACAAAATAATTAATGATTAATTCGTAGCGAGAAATTATGAAGAGCACGACGAAATTAGTATCCTAATTCCGAAGTCCTACTAAAGGCAGCAATGCTTCGCGGAATCCTTCGAATCCGTCGAAAGCATGACTGTTGTTGAGCCGAGAATTAAGGAGAGAAATGACGGTACCCGCGATTCAAGGATGCGACCGCGTGACTGAAGGGCGATCATCGCAAACGGGGATTTATCGGATCCGAGAATCTATGGGGGGTGGGAGCGAAAGAATGTCACCGGGTGATGTGGATGTACGGCATTATTACAAATTACACGGAGATACGCGACGATTTTTATCAACGAATCATCAGCAAAATCGATAAATTATTCACCACCGTTAAGCCGCCTGTGCAATCAGCATTAGTTTATATCCGTCAATCACCCACGATGCAATTTCAGGTATATGTCATTCAGGTGTCTTAGCTTTCACAGCTTGATACACAAAAATCGGTGCAAATTTAAGTATGCATGTTTCGCAAAAGGGATGTTAGGAGGAAAAGAATTCATCGTGATATCGACAATTTGATTATTTAATTCATTATAATGAATAATTTAAACGATTTTCAATAAAAATTGAACAAATATTAACAAGAATACTAATAGAGCAAGAAGCTTTAGGAAATTTTATTTTC
The DNA here is from genome assembly GCF_000956235.1 of Wasmannia auropunctata. Taxonomy (NCBI): domain Eukaryota; kingdom Metazoa; phylum Arthropoda; class Insecta; order Hymenoptera; family Formicidae; genus Wasmannia; species Wasmannia auropunctata. The sequence continues at coordinate 4,997,902 of NW_012026800.1, forward strand.
TTCTCCCGCTAGAAAGATGTCGGTTAACTCTTATTTTATATTAGTGTTTTCACGTCGCAAACATATTTCGACATATACATAATAATATAAATAATTATCTACATTACAATTAATCATTAGACTTAAAATTATAAATTATTAATATTAAAATTTGAATATATTACAATAAATATACTATTTAAAAAAAACGTAGAGTAAAAACAAATTATATATAACAATTAAGTGTGGTAAATTTACAAGCGCACACATACATACACACACGAATTGAAAATTTCTACTAATAGAAGAAAAAAGTTTTCTGGATAAAAAATATTTGTTAATTAATAGTAAATTAAATTAAGTTTTATCTGAATTATAATGGTTCTTGATAAATAACATTTTAGCAGGATAAAAAGCTCTGGATTGGAATTTCCTTCTCTTCGACCGATAATGAATTTTTTCTATAATCAGTATCGCGATGCTTATAATAAAACCTCCACAGAGAATCGCCAAAATTGGGACGACGCTAACCATGCGGACCGGCTTGTAAACCTTGTTTTCGGTCAAATGCGACAAAAATCTCGTGTCCCTCAGACGCGTCAT
>NW_012026800.1:4998503-5002734 GCF_000956235.1 Wasmannia auropunctata
GACGGATAGACGAGCGGCTATACCCTGTCCGATATCGCGAATCGCCGATAACGCGAACATCAACGGTGACAACTTGTAACACGAACATTAATTAGTGTAAAAATATAAATAAACAATTCAGATACTAAATACAGTGCGGGTGTTAGTGTCACCCTCCTGAACCACTCAACACTCAATATAACAATAAAAAACTTAAATAATGAAATGGTCAGGACATAAAATCCCAAGTATTGCTTTCGGATGATTGAATTTACGTTAAACGTCAAATACAAAGTCCGTGTAGAGGCGTAAGAACATCAGATGCAGAGTTTGTATAATAGTAATTGTCCAAATGAAACATGCTTGTCAAAGGGAGAACTCGTTTATTAATAAAAAAGAAACTTATTAAAAATGTACTGACGATCAGAGTAATATAATTCCGAAAGTGAACGAAGTCATGGTAATAGTCAAAAATGTTCAATTTTATTGAAGCATTATTATATAATTACAAGTGTTATATGTTACAATAATATTATTAATAACTTTTAAAACGTTTTTTAAAGTACACTGCTGACTGCTTAGAAAAAATATGTCATAGAAAAATTTTTGGCAAAAATTTGCTAACTTTGGCTGACGACAATTCCGCGAAAAATCAGGATGATAAGGAAATCGTAGTATGATGACCTTTTTTTAAATTAAAGCTAGAAATCTCTATTTTAAGGTGCTATAAGTCGATTTTAAATTTAATGCAACCCTGTTATTGTAAACTCTTAAATCTGAAATCATATTTGTCATACAGAAAATTGCAAAGTTGGACGAAATACATGGACTTATTAAAATTTCTCTCAGGGCTGCCGTTTGTAGCGACATAAAGCTCGAATCTTTCTCTTTAATTTGAAAAAAAATGCAAGTCGCTATAATTTTTTTTCACAAAGTTACAGCATTTTATAATCTTTTTGTAATCTTTGTATTTTTCTCATGTACGATTGAAATTAACCGATGTGCACCATAAAGAGATTGACAATCAGATTTTGCACATCATGTGTGTATGTGTGTATATTTTACATACGCGCATACGCACACAATGTGTAAAATTCGATCGCCAACCTCCCTACGATGTACATCGTACATGCCAATTGTAATGAAAATTGGGTAATGCCAATTGTACATGAAAAAAATACAAGAGTTACTTTAAAGTGCTATAGCTTTGTGAAAAAACTCATAACAATTTGCTTTTTTTCAAATTAAAGAGAAAAGTTCGAGCTTTATAAAGCTGCAAATAACATCTCCAAGACAATTTTAGCAAGTCCGTACATTCCGTCAAATCGTCTTTACAATTTTTAGTATATCAAACATGCTGACAGATTTAAAATAAATTTTATAAATAAATCTAAAATCGACCTATAGAACTTTAAAGTAAAAATTTCAAGCTATAACTTAAAAAAAAGTTCATCATCCTACGATAGTTTTTCGCGGAATTATTGTCAGCCAAAGTTGGCCAATTTTTGCCCAAAATTATTCTATGCAATAATTTTTTTTAGCAGTGTAATAGAACAATAATTATAAGAAAATTGACATAAACTTTACAATAAATGCATAATAGAAAAGTTGACTACAATCTAGTTTCTTTCAATAAAGATTGAAATATTTGAAATATTGTGTATAAGAATTATGAAATACTTCAAAATCCTATGCATAAGAATTATAAAAGAATGTAATTATGTAATATTTAATTTAATCATTAAAATTGTAAGTTTTTAAAGACAACCAATCCCTGTAGCCTTTATGGCGGTTTTTTTTATTTATTATGGCCAATAGCCATAATAAATAATTGGTTTATTATAAAATTCTTGATGTCGTAAATTTTTCTCATCGTTTCTCTTTCGCATTTTATTCTTTGCGCCAACATTATGACTCACTTTTTTAATAAAAGATTCTTTGTTCTTAGATAGAGTTTTAAACGAATAATACTTTTTCTCGATTAGCAAGATAAATAATGCCAGGATCATACTGCCCACCACTATCGTCAAAGTCGGCGTTATATCGTATATATCAACTATACCAAGTATGTAAATCTTTGGCCGGGAATTTCTTAGATACTTGTTCCGCAACTTGTCCATAACGCCATTAAGATGAAATCGCCGCAAACTGAAAATTGCAAAAATATTTAAAGCATCTATTTTTAAAAAGGAAGAAGCAATCGTAAGTTTAATCGCGGTTTAATCTGTATTTTTATAAGTACATAAATATGCAAATAAATATATATATGGTACTTATAGAACTTACTGATAATTTATAAAGCCAGTGTAAGGATTTCCTTTTGACAGCGTTAGCCCCATATTATCGATTCTCCCGGTATCAATATATACGACCCTACACCGTATATACCTGTTCATAGCTTCCTTGAACACCATCGTCGTGTAAAATGCCAATTTCTCTCGGTGACAGACCTGCGTGAAAATTAATGTGATTCGACTTAAAAAAACTTGACGCCGTCGATGTCATTAATTAAATGATATCGCTAACTTGCTTGAATCCTTCCGCCAGTGTTGTCGGTAAATACTTCTTCTCCTCTAGTAAATCGTACATTTTCAGAAACACTGGGTCTTTCATACGCTATAAAATTCGAGAAAACATAATTTGAATAAAAAGATACTGTTTTACTTCTAATAATTATATAGTCGGAATAGAATGACTCCTTTACACTGAGAAAAGAGTCTGGCAATAATAATTAAGCCTAGATAACGATTACGAAATTTTTGTGAAATAGTTTCAAACAAATATTCGGTTAATACAATCAAAATTCTAATTTTACTTTTGTAAATATTAATAATATTTGATAATTATTACCAAACGGCTGGTTGATATTATTATGATTGATATTTATACTAAATGCTGCATCAATATGCTAAAAAAAATTACATTGGGAAGCTATCACCAAACTTCTTTTCTCAGTGTATGAATTCTCGCTAGTACATGTCTAATGTACTCATACTATTATGAGAAAATAATAAAATTTAAAAACAAAAATATATTCTGTACAAATAAAAAATTAAGGTGGAAAGATAAGGAGAGCAACCTTGATTTTAATATATGTTGTCAAGGTAATAACTATTATATAAACAATACTCAAAAGGTTTTAGCCGTCGATCATGATTCGTTAAAAAGTTGATAAATAATAAATTTCTTTATTCATTTAGTTACGCAAGTGATTTCTTATTGACCTTGATGTTTCACATGGATTTTCGACTTTTCACGAAATAAAGTCCTCTGCCCCTCCCCTTCTGTTTACAGGGCAAAAGGTAATTGTACACTTCGGTAATTGTACGCACGATTTTCGACTTTCCACGCGAAGCGAGATCCATCCCATTCCTTCTCCGCTCTCTGCTTATAAGACGAAACGGGATCTATATTTAGTTCATAAATTTTCGACTTTTTATGCAAATAATTAAAGCAATGTTTTAAATCATTTAAATGTACATATTGTATTAAAAACTTACGTATTGTTTATGAAAATTAATTTATTTCGTTAATAATTTTTAATGATTTACGATTGATTGATGGCTAAAACATTTTGAATATTGTTCACATAGCTTTGTTAACACAAGATCAAGAATTATTGGAGATTGTTTTTCTATTTCTCATTTTTATCAAATTAAATTCTTTAACATTTAAAATTATAAAATTTTCTACAAAATTAATTACTAAGACTTATTTATAAGTAATGTTACATTATGTAATGGTAAAGCTTTCCACATGTTCTCGGTTGCAATCGCGAGATTGTTTTAATTCACCAGCGCTTCAATCAAAAATACTGCAACTCACTGGCGCTGTTATACGGAAAGTAATTTCTAAGATTTAAATAAAGACTCACAGTAGGAATATCGTACTCGGCGCTGTTTTGCAAAACGATTAATTTGTAAGTGCCGTCATTAACGTAATCCTCCAGAGTTGAAAAAGGCAGTTTAGGAAGATTGAGCGTCAGAAAGCTGACCAACGTGGCGGAATAGATGGCCAGAATTATTATCGACGAGATGTAAATTGAGAAAAAAACCAACCTCATCGACAACTCTCTGGGAGATTCTATGACAATGTAAAACATATGTGTGTATATATATGTATATACACATACACTGTTAAATCTATAGTGTTAAATTTAACCTTACTTAAGTCGCCACTGCTCCTACTTAATAAATAGTTATTTTTAACTAAAACAATATGGTTATTTTTAAATAAAACAATGGAATTTAAC
>NW_012026800.1:5002784-5003944 GCF_000956235.1 Wasmannia auropunctata
ATCGCCTCGTTGTGGCACAACACCAGCATCTGCGTGTCGAACGCCAGATTGAAGGGATTACCGATCGGCTCGCGGCAATGGTCGTGAGTGCTGTTGTCGGGGGTGTAGAGAAACAGCACGAACCACACAGGAAAGGACATCGGATAGAACTTGGTGGCCTCCGCGAATTCGAGGTACGCCTCGTAGTTGGGTAAAATGACGATGGTGACGGGTTGGACTATTTGGCGGTAGTATCTCAACGAAATATTTAGCCTTCTGAAGTGCACGTTCGCGGTCTTCACGAAGCGCTGGCTCAGCAAGCGGGAGCTCGCGTGTATCAGATGCGTGATTTGCAAATCTGCAGCGAGAGGATTTTGCAAAAATGAGAGGATTGGTTTAACAGGCTCAAATACTATGCTATGTAAAATTCTGAGAACTCATCGAGTTTTTAAGAAAAAAAATTTCAGTAATTATATACTACACCTATGTAAAATTTTGAGAACTCATTGAATTCTTAAGAAAACAAAAATTTCAGTAATTATGTACTGCGTAGCCTTGAGTACCCAAGAGAAAAAAGTTCCAGTAATTATGTACTACATAGCCAGCCTTGATGATTTTGACTTTGACATACGCTGTCAAGGTTACGAGTGATCTTCAGAAGGTTTTTCTAGACCTCAGCGGAGGTTTATTATTGAATTATTTTACATATATAGGTCTTCGACTTTACACGCGAAACGAGGTCCACCCTATTCCTACTGTTTATAGCGGGAAACGCGGTCTCTAATTATACGGTTCCATAGAATTAAAGCGTTTTTTTTTAATAATGAGAAAAATGTATCATATTTGTAATAATATTGATTAAAATATGTAGTGAAACTTTTTTTGTCAATAACTTTTAAACGAACAATTACGACCTTGTCAAATTTAAGGTCATCGGGGCTGGTTCCTCTATAATGCATAATTACAAAATTTCTAATTTAATTAATTCCTAATTTTTTAAGCAAAATCTAAAGTACTTCCGCGATGCATGCTATCTTCCCCTACTATTTCCATCTTCACGATTTTATAAATTTCTGATAGAAAGGGAAGGCAGGGACAATCGAAAAATACTTCAAACCCGAGTCGTGCAGGAGTGATTGCTATTATTCGCGAATCGCGATGTAGTCGGCGTCGCAACGTTT
>NW_012026800.1:5006549-5032060 GCF_000956235.1 Wasmannia auropunctata
GCAATGCGAGACTATTGCTACGCTAAACATGTCGTTGACTTAACGCCAATCGGCGACGAATATTTAAAATATCGACGTTCGTATCCGACCCTGGACACGTCCATACGGAAAGTGCACATTTAAATTTATAATGCGGCATCACAGGTGTATATTCCGTCGGACGATATACATCGGCCAATATCAGCACCATTAGAAAATTGCAATCAGAAACGATCGGCAGATCACATCTCTAATATATGCATTTGTCAGAATGAACATTATCGAGTACTCGAGTACGGTTGATTGACAGCACCAATTTATTTTCCTTTATTTTTCCTGAAAATCGCAAAATCATTTTCTCCAACTAGAAATTGATTTATAATCTATGTTATATATTGTATATATATAGTTATATGTATATTTTGTATATATAATAGATTCTCAAGAATAAATTAAATATTATGAAGTAATGTCTATGCGATCGAACTGAACACGAATATTAGTTTCGACCTTTACATATATATATATGATGATTATCCTCAATATTACAAAATATTAATAATTTCTCGATTTTAATATGAATTAAATTATACTCGTTCGCATTTGTTCGATTCTACTTTAAATCTGCCGGTAACGTAAAATTCCTTCAATTTAAATTCACTTTAAATAACAATTAACTGTGATAAATTTACAAGCACGCATAAAACACTTACATACACACACGAATGAAAAATTTCTGCTAAATAGGGAAAGATAGGGGACGAAGAAATTCTCTCCATATAAATAAATCTGTTAATTCATAGTAAATTAAATTATATCTCAATTATAGTGCTTCTCGATAAATAGGTTTCTAGTAGGATGAAATTCTCGATTGAAATTTTCTTCTCTTCAATCATAATGAATTTTCTCTATAATCTGCACCGCTTATAATAAAACCTTCGCAGAAAATTGTTCAAATTGAGATGACGCTAACCAAGGCGACCGGCTTGTAAATTTTGCTTTCGATTGGCTACTGGAAGAATCTCATGTCCCTCAGACGCATACCATTGTCTAATAATTTCTACAAACTGATACACACGAGAGAGTTTTACGCTCGAAAGAAAAAGTCGGATCCAAAAAAGAACGTTTTGCGATTACGCACTAATAATTTATTAAACTCATTTAGAAGCTACTCTTAGATAGGACCATTCTAAGCTGTCTATTCTCTCGGTACTCGACAGTTTGCAGGATATCTCTATTTCTACACTTTCTTCAAAGCGCACAGCATCATAAAAGCAATCCTTCTTCTCTCCTTATACATTTAAATAATTAAGGAGCTCTATAGAATATTCTACTAAAGCATTGGAATATTCTATAGACCTCTTTAGAATCAAGAAAATATTTTCTGCGTATCATTTAAGAACATATTTCAAAGTTCCTGGAAAATGTTCATAGAATATCACTATATTATCTGGACAATGTTATTACAGATTATCAAAACCAGTAATTCAAAATTATATAATACATTGGATAAAACAATCATTTTTATAGATATAAAACATATTTTTAATAGCAATTCATAAATGTTAAAAGTTAAATTTTAATGAAATTATTTAGACGCTCACAGAAATCAATTATAACATGTGTTAAATGAGCAAAGAACCGAGTTAGATATTTGTGTTATATATAAGACAGTTTTAACATAATCAATAAAATTGAATCACATACAAACGTTCCAACCTTACATCGATCGGATTATCCTCAATATAACAATAAAAAACTTACATAATAAAATAGTCAAGACATAAAATTGCAAGTATTGCTTTCGGATAATTGAATTTACGTTAAACATACAAATACCAAGTCCGTGTTAAGGCGTAAGAACATCAGATGCAGAGTTCGTATAAAAGTAATTGTCCAAGTGAAACATGCTCGTCAAAAAGAGAACTCGTTTATTAATAAAAAAGAAACTTATTAAAAATGTACAGACGATATAATGACGATGTACTCAAAATAATACAATTCCGAAAGTGAACAAAGTCATGGTAATAGTCAGAAATGTTCAATTTTATTGAAGCAAATATTATCATATAACTACAAGTGTTATATGTTATATTATATTATTATGTGTTATATGTTATAATAATATTATTAATAACTTTTAAAAAGTTTTTTGAAGTATACTGCTGACTGCTTAGGAAAAATATGTCACAGAAAAATTTTTGGCAAAAATTTGCTAACTTTGGCTGACGACAATTCCGCAAAAAATCAGGATGATGAGAAAATCATAGTATGATAAATTTTTTTTTAAATTAAAGCTAGAAATCTCTATTTTAAGGTGCTATAAGTCGATTTTAAATTTAATGCAACCCTGTTATTGTAAACTCTTAAATCTGAGAACATATTTGTTATACAGAAAATTGCAAAGTTGGACGAAATACATGGACTTACTAAAATTTCTCTCAAGGCTGCCGTTTGTAGCGTCATAAAGCTCGAATCTTTCTCTTTAATTTGAAAAAAAAATGCAAGTCGTTATAATTTTTTTTTACAAAGTTACAGCATTTTATAGTAATCTTTGTATTTTTCTCATGTACGATTAAAATTACCCGATGTGCACCATAAAGAGATTGGCAATCGGATTTTGCACATCATGTGTGTATGTGTGTATATTATACACACGCGCATACGCACACAATGTGTAAAATTTGATCGCTAACCTCCCTACAATGTACATCGGGTAATGCCGATTGTACATGAAAAAAATACAAGAGTTACTTTAAAATGCTACAGCCTTGTGAAAAAAATCATAACGATTTGATTTTTTTCAAATTAAAGAGAAAAGTTCAAGCTTTATAAGGCTGCAAATGACATCTCGAAGAAAAATTTTAGCAAGTCCGTACATTCCAAACTTTACAATTTTTAGTATGGCAAACGTGACAGATTTAAGAGTTTATATTAGCTGAGGTGCATTAAATTTAAAATCGACCTATAAATTTAAAGTAAAAATTTCAAGCCATAATTTAAAGAAAAGTTCATCATCCTACGATAGTTTTTCGCAAAATTATTGTCAGCCAAAGTTGGCCAATTTTTGCCCAAAATTATTCTATGCAATAATTTTGTTTAGCAGTGTAATAGAACAACAATTATAAGAAAATTGACATAAATTTTACAATTAATGTATAATAGAATAGTTGGCTACAATCTAGTTCCGTAAAGGTTGAAATATTTGAAATATTGTGTATAAGAATTATGAAATACCTAAAAATCCTATGCATATAAATTATGAAAGAATATAACTATGTAATATTTAATTTAATCATTAAATTGTAAGTTTTTAAAGACAACCAATCCCTGTAGCATTTATGGCGGTTTTTTATTTATTTATTATGGCCAATAGCCTTAATAAGTAATTGGTTTATTATAAAATCCTTGAAATCGTAAATTTTTCTCATCGTTTCTCTTTCGCATTTTATTCTTTGCGCCAACATTATGGCTCACTTTTTTAATAGAAAATTCTTTGTTCTTAGATCGAGTTTTAAATGAATAATACTTTTTCTCGATTAACAAAATAAATAATGCCAGGATCATACTGCCCACCACTATCGTCAAAGTCGGCGTTATATCGAATATATCAACTGTCACTCCAAATATGTAAATATTCTTTGACTTTCTTGTGAGATACTTGTTCCGCAACTTGTCCATAACGCCATTAAGATGAAATCGTCGCAAACTGAAAAATGCAAAAATATTGAAAGCATCTATTTTTTAAAAGGAAGAAGCAATTGTAAGCGGTTTAATCTGTATTTTTTGTAAGTACGTGAATATAGCAAATAAATATATACATAATACTTATAGGACTTACTGATAATTTATAAAGCCAGTGTAAGGATTTCCTTTTGACAGTGTTAGCCCCAAATTATCGACTCTCCCGGTGTCAATATATACGACCTTACACCGTACATACATGTTCATAGCTTCTTTAAACACCTCCGTCGTGTAAAATGCCAATTTCTCTCGGTGGCAGATCTGCGTGAGAATTAATGTGATTTGACTTAATAAAACTTAACGCCGTCGATGTCATTAATTAAATGCTATCGCTAACTTGCTTGAATCCTTCCGCCAATGTTGTCGGTAAATACTTCTTCTCCTCCAGTAATTCGTACATTTTCAGAAACATTGGGTCTTTTATACGCTATAAAATTCGGAACATCATAATTTGAATAAAAATATACTATTTTACTTCTAATAATTGTACAGTCGGTATAGTCTTTACGAACTTTCGCTAGAGAAAGTAGTACATATCTATAATGTACTCATATTATTATAAGAATGTAATAAAGTTTAAACACAAAAATATATTCTGTACAAATAAAAAATTAAGGGGAAAAAGATAAAGAGATCTTTAATGACCTTAATTTTAACGTATGTTGTCAACGTCCATGAACAATACTCAAAAAATTTTAGCCGTCGATCGTGATTTGTTAAAAAATTGATAAATGGTAAATTTCCTGCTTTTTATTGAATTCCGCAAGTGATTTCTTATTGACCTTGATGTTTCACATGGGTTTGCAACTTTTCACGCAAAATGAAACCCATTCCTTTGCCCCTACCCCCCCCCCTTCTGTTTACGGGACAAAAGATAATTGTACTCTTCGGTAATTGTACGCACGGTTTTCGACTTTCCACGCTAAGCGAGGTCCATTCCATTCCCTCTCCGCCCTCCGCTTATAAGACGAAACGGGATCTATAATTGTTCTGTTCATAAATTTTCGACTTTTCATGCAAATAATCGAAGCAATATCTTAAATCATTTAAATGTACATAATGTATTAAAAACTTACGTATTATTTATGAAAATTAATTTATTTTATTAATAATTTTTAATGATTCACGATCGATTGATGGCTGAAACAATTTGAATATTGTTCATAGCTTTAATAACACAAGGTCAAGAATCATTGAAGGTTGTTTTTCTTTTTTCCATTTTTATCAAATTAAATTCTCTAACATTTAAAATGATCAAATTTTCTAAAAAATTAATTACTAAGACTTATTTAGATGTAATGATATATCATGTAATGTTAAAGCTTTCCAAATGTTCTCGGTTACAATCACGAGATTGTTTTTATTCACGAGCGCTTCAATCAAAAATACTGCAACTGACTGGTGCTGTTATACGCAAAGTAATTTCTTAAATTTAAATATAAACTCACACTAGGAATATCGTACTCGGCGCTGTTTTTCAAAACGATTAATTTGTAAGTGCCGTCATTAACGTAATCCTCCAGAGTTGAAAAAGGCAGTTTAGGAAGATTGAGCATCAGGAAGCTCATCAACGAGGCGGAATAGATGGCCAGAATTACTATCGACGAGATGTAAATTGAGAAAAAAGCCACCCTCATCGGCAACTCTCTGGGAAATTCTATGCAACGTAAAAAATATATTGACATATTGTCCTATTCCGGTGCCAAATATATTGACATATTGTCCGACGTACTAATTGCGTAAAATATCACCACGAATAATATGAAAATATTGTATAAATAAAATATTAAATATCTTTATAACAAATATTACCTGACAGACCTTGCTGACAATAAATTCCCCAAACCTTAATATAGTTATCGGACATTAAGTTCCACGAGAAGTATCTATTTTTTGTCTTCTTCATAATAGTCAACAGCGTAGAAGTGATTATTATTACCACTACTAATGTCATCCAAATATCAAGGCCGAATACCTGTAATATTTATGGGTGGTCAACAAATAATTTATTTACTAGACTTTGTTATCGCAAATCTTCATCAATAAAAATTATTTTAGTACTATCTTTCTTTTTCATTTAAGAAAGATATAACATAAATAATCTTAAATAACATAAATAATCTTAAAAAATTAAAAACTTAAATAATTAAATTTTCAATTTTTTGAAGGTAAAGATTTTGTTATAGATAAAATATAATATTTTATTTTCTTGACAAAAAATAAATACAAAATCTTTGCTTTGTAAATCTTTTATCATTTTATAATTGTAGACTATATAATTAATATATGATATGGGTAACTAATATACAGGGTGTCTTAAAAAGGTCGGGACACCTAAATATCTCGGTAAATATAAGTTTTACAGAAAAGTGTTTTAAACAAAAGTTATATAGTTTAAAAATATCTATTTCCTGATCTTATCAGTTTGATCTTGAGTTGCGTAGCCAAGGTCAAGTCAAGGTTACATTGATTTTCTTAAATGGAACACCCTATTTTTGATTTAAGAATCTAATAGCTGAAGTCGAGAGCTTTCCAAATCACTACAATGAAATATTTTTTCATGAAGTACTTTTTAAGTTATAATGCTTCAAATTTACAGTATTGCCGGCACTAGCATTACCCAAAATATTTAATTTTGGAGACTGGCCAGTCAAGGCGAGATCGGTCGGTGGTCCATGAATGAGCAGAAAAGACATGTCAATCCGCCTGGGCAACCTCCGCGTGATATTACATATCTTGAATAATGCTAGTGCCGGCAATACTGTAACTTTAAAGCATTATAACTTGAAAAGTACTTCATGAAAAAATATTTCATTATAGTGTTTTGGAAAGCTCTCGACATCAGCTATTAGATTCCTGAATCAAAAATAGGGTGTTTCACTTAAGAAAATCAATGTAACCTTGACCTGACTTTGGCGACGCAACTCAAGATCAAACTGATAGGATCAGTAAATAGATATTTTTAAACCATATAACTTTTGTCTGAAACACTTTTCTGTAAAACTTATATTTCCCGAAATATTTAGGTGTCCCGACCTTTTTGGGATACCCTGTATATAAAAAGATCGCCGATACTGTCATACTTTTGTTTTCAAATTATATTTTTTAAACAAAAATTGAAAATAAAACTTTGCTAAATATAAACTAGATAGTCTTCTATCAGATAATGTACCAGCTTTTTATAATATTTTTTGGAATTTTACAATATTTAACATTTTCGTAAGATAAACAAAAATGAGCATCTGACAAAATGAGCCTCAAAATCTGCAAAAATAAGAAAAAGAAATAAAAATAAAATAATTTTAAAAAGGTAAAGACATGTTAAAAAATCTGATATTAACAATAAAGTATCTATAATAACATTTAAACTAAACAATTTGCAAAAGCAAATCGTAAGAGCGTTATTTTCACATTTGTAGAATTTTTGGTTTTAGTTAATTTTATATAAAAACAAGTCACACAAATATATGAATTATTTTTATCTCTTTAATCGTCTAAACTGATCATGTCTTTATGTCAGTATTAATAAAATGCAATAATTTCCAAGAAATAAATGGATGTCTCTTTACAAGATCTATGTCAGTATGATGACTTTCGGGCCTCTATTAATTAATAAACATCATTAATATAAAGATAATTTATTATTACCTTTAAGTATAAATTCCATTGCACAGTGGCCTCTTCAGGTTCCTTAAAATAAAGGCGATATCGCGAGCGTATCAATGGTACTGTAAAGTCGATGATGTTCCGTCTGCGAGTCGTCATCGTGAATGCGGAGACACCGATGTCAGCTTTATTAGTCACCAACTGGCCGATCGCACCTGTCCACATCTTCTGCTGGTGGCTCCAGCCACCGAATCCCTCCTCTGGATCTAGAATCTCCACCGAGAAGTTCATAGCTTTAATGAGCTCTGTCAACACCAGACCCAAAAACCCGCCGAGCGTACCGTTCTCCAGCGATACTAGCTGCGAGTTCTGCAATGTATCAACAGAATTATCAAGTCACTCTAGTCTACGAGACCATCATTAAATTCTAATATCGATTCCATGGCAAATTAGAATATCAATTTCGATTTTCTTTCAAAGTGACTACTTTCTACGAGAAAGGGTCGTCGCTCATGATATCACTAATCGCAACCGTTAGTGCGGCGCACGACAAAGTTCGTCAAAGATGAAAACTTACTTCAACAAAAACCACACGTACAACTTCGCCGAACATGTCGCTCCTCCTGGCGTAGAGATTCTTTCGCGTCTTCAAGATCAGACCACTATCGGGGGACCACGTGGCCAGATCGAACGTTCTGGTGCAATTATCGCGTATGGCGTACCACTCGACCAGAGTCGGGCGATCGTAGCACAGGACCAGCATCTCGGTGCGGACGTCCACATTGAATACGTTATCAGTAGGATGCCAACAATGCTCCTCAAGAGAATTCCCAGGACGTTGAAGAAACACGATGAACCAGACGGGGAAGGAAATGGGCTTTATGACCCTCGTGGTTTTGGCGAACTCGTCCATGGTCTCCCCGGTGTCAAGGAGAATGACGAACAAGGGCCGTGTGACATTTTCCTGGTACTCATTGTACTTGCTCGTCAGATCCGAGAAAGTTGTGGTCATGGTCATGACGTGCTGTCGTGAAAATTCGCGAGACCACATGTGCACCAACGTCGTCGTGTGCAAATCTGTGATATTCGCATTTAACGATGGTATTACATTTCATTTAATGTCAGCATTAGATATATTCTCTAGATCGTGAAATGAAGATATTTAATTTTTCTACGGATAAATTTTTAATTTTTTGTTTTTGCATCCACAACAATGAAATAAAGAAAAAAAGTATTTAAACTGACGCGAATTTAACTTATTTATTTGGCAGCAACATTAAAATTTAAAGAAACTAAACGTACACACATATCTCTGAAATAAAAAATAATTAATTGGTATCTATTATAAAACTTTTTTCGTTATGTAAACCCTTAAAAGCGCGTAATTATTTATTTTTTAATTAAATGAGGTTGAGTTATAACGTATTATTGATAATAATTTAATTTAAATTAACTATTTTAGCGTTATATAGCATAATAAAACTGAAATGATTTGCACGCGAAATTGTTGTTTAATAATAGTTCGACAGTTCGAGGAAACTTTCTTTTCGCCAATTAGCCGGAAGTGCAGTATGAGAAACGATAGCCGGAAAATGTTTCCGCTACTTACCGCAATTGCCAGACCGCACGAAAATAATGCACGACGTGTGATAATATCTGTGAACGTCGTTAATCAATCGGGAGTAATTGTTGATGCCTATTCCCTCTGACAGCGGCTTGGTGTCCAACACGAGGAAAAGCATCGCGATCAATCGCGCTAATGTATACTTCATAATTTCGCAAAACGCAGATTTGAAAACGATTACTCGAATAAAACGGTTACTGGTTAAAAAGATAAAAATCGTCCAATTAGGAAATTATAACGAAACAGTTAATGATTAATTTGGAGCGAGAAATTATGAAGAAGATAGCACGACGAAATTAGTATCCTAATTCCGAAGTCCTACTGAAGACAGCAATGCTTCGCGGAATCTTTCGAATCCGTCGAAAGCATGACTATTGTTGAGCCGAGAATTAAGGAGAAAAATGACGGTACCCGCGATTCAAGGATGCAACCGTGACTGAAGGGCGATCATCGCAAAGGGGGATTTATCGGTTCCGAGAATCTCTGGGGGGTGAGAGCGAAAGAATGTCACCGGGTGATGTGGATGTACGGCATTATTACAAATTACATGGAGATACGAGACGATTTTTATCAACGAATCATCGGCAAAATATCACATCGATAAATTATTCACGATCGTTAAACCGCCTGTGCAATCAGCATTACTTTATATTATATTTATATCCGCCAATCACCCACGATGCAATTTCAGGTATATGTCATTTAGGTGTCTTAGCTTTCACAGCTTGATGCATAAAGTGCGATGCAAATTTAAGTATGTCTCGCAAAAGGAACGTTAGGAGGAAAAGAAATCATCGTGATATCGACAATTTGATCATTTAATTCATTATAATGAATGATTTAAACGATTGTCAATAAAAATTGAACAAGTATTAACAGGAATACTAATAGAGTAAGAAACTTTAGGAAATTTTATTTTCTTCTCCCGGTAGAAAGATGTCGGTTAACTCTTATTTTATTTTAATGTTTTCACGTCGCAAACATATTTCGACATATACATAATAGTTTCTACATAAATAATTATCTACATTACAATTAATCATTAGACTTAAAATTAAAAATTATTAATATTAAAATCTGAATATATTACAATAAATATACTATTAAAAAAAAACTACACGTAGAATAAAAGAAAAATTTTATATAACAATTAAGTGTGGCAAATTTACAAGCACACACACATACATACACACACGAATTAAAAATTTTTAGTAATAGAGGATAAAGAAGTTTTCTGAATAAAAAATATTTGTTAATTCATAGTAAATTGAATTAAGTTTTATCTGAATTATAGTGGTTCTTGATAAATAACATTTTAGCAGGATAAAAAGTTCTGGATTGGAATTTCCTTCTCCTCAACCGATAATAAATTTTCTCTATAATCAGTATCGCGATGCTTATAATAAAACCTCCACAGAGAATCGCCAAAATTGGGACGACGCTAACCATGCGGACCGGCTTGTAAACCTTGTTTTCGGTCAACTGCGGCAAAAATCTCGTGTCCCTCAGACGCGTCATTATACCGTTGTCCAGAAATTTCTGCAAACTGGTTCACATGCGAGAGTTTTAATAAAAAAAAAAAGTTAGATTCAAAGAGGAATCATTTTTCACGATTACCCACTGATAATTTATTAAACTCGTGTAGGGACTATTCTTCGATAGAATCAGTCCTAAGTTGTCTATCCTCTCGGTGCTGATGCTCGACAGTTTGCAGGGTATCTTTATTTCTACGCTTTTCTTCAAAGCGCTCAGCACCATGTAAGCAACCCTTTTCTCCTTGCACACCTGAACAAGTAGCAAGTAACCGATGTAAAAAATTTCAAGCAAGGATACTCTGAAGTAATCATACTAATTAGAAGAAGGAAGTAATTTTATGTTTTTAAATAAAAGTTTGGCCATATAAAAATGCCGTTAAAATTGATTTCGCATTGCATTCGTCGCGCCCAAAAATACGGATTATCGGTCATACCTGTACAAAGCCATCGATCAGATCCCTCGGTAATCTATATTCGTCCTTCATTATTTTCATCAGACTTGCTGAGAAGGCAGAAGCCTGTGTCGACGCATTGTTCTTCGCCTGATGCTGCCACGAAAAATTGTTTTGTGATGTATAGGTAAATCATTTAGCGCTCCATTACACTTTAAATCAATGTTAACGATACACCACAATGGACATTAAATGTGACCGTAATTGTATGTATTATCGAATGCAACGATATGACATAACTTCGATCGCACGAAAAACGTGCGAGCTGAAAATAAAAGTTGGGCTCCTTGATCGCTGGGTGAACTTACGGAGATTACGTCGTAGTCGGCACTGCCACGTGGAACGATCAATTTGTAAGTACCGTCCTCGATGAATTCGTCTAGCGTTTGGAAAGGCAAAACGCGAGTGCACGACGTCAGGAAACCAACCAGCGCCGCTGAATAGTGAGCCGCTATCAGCACAGCCGTCAGAAATATCGTGAAGTACGCCACGCGCAGCGACGAACTTTTCGGAAACTCTGGAGGAAAAAATTCAATCACTGCAGCCCCAATCAACTTTTTAAAAAGAAGAAAATAGAATTCAACTTCTGACTTAATTCTTAATTTGATTAAACCATTTACTATTTCATTCTCTTTCAAAAAAGCAATGCGGTCGTGAGTTCTCTTTCAGTTCTCTTTCAGAAGAGCAATGCCTACTTTACACATATTTTATATAGCCGAATGTTCAATTAGAATTGCTTCGGAAATAGATGTAAAATTTATACCTATAAGCGCTTGCTGACAGAAGATACCCCAAATGCTGATGAAATTCTCGATCAGATCCACGGCGTTTCGTGATTCGCAAATTGTCTTCATGAAGGCTAAGAGGAGCGGCGCAATCGCTATCAGCGTGACAATCGTACCCCACGTACGCGAATTGAATGTCTGTCATGATTGTATTGCATTGTTAAAAAATTAGTTCCACAGTTTAAAATCAAGTCAAAGCTACTCGTTTTAAAAGAAATTATTTGATACGTTTTCATATAATTTGCCAAAATCGCATTATTTTAAAATACATTTTATACATTCAAATTTAAGTTTATATAATAAAAATCAAACAAAGTTCAAGGAAATCTAATGAGCCAGCTAATTGCTTTATATCTTTTATAAATTAATTGAAAAGATAATATATTATTCCTAAAGTCATATTAAAAACAGACCGAACAATTTCAAGCAATAATACAATTATCCTCAAAATAAAACTAAATAAATGTTAACACACATATTTCAAATCAATGTACGCAAATTTCATTGAAGTATCATTGCTATCCAAGTTTCAAACTTTTTTGATTTTATACCAGATATAGTATATAAGATCCAGTCATCCAAGATTTAAAAAGTGGATACATTGTAAAAGAAAGGGAGGCAAGATAACGACTTCAAGATTTGTTAATTTTTCTTAATTTCTATGATAAAATAAAAATAATACCTTTTTTTTTAGATTCACTAACGCCTTGTATCTATAAAAACTATAGAAACTATTAAATAAATTAGAATTTTTTAAATTTATATTTTTTAAGAAAGTGTTTTCATCATTTTGTATCCATATACAGATAAGATGACTTTAAATACAAAAAGTCAAGGTTAATTAAAAATATACTTTTTTACAAATAAAATAATTTATTTTATTGTAATAAACTTTATTTTAGTATTATAATATTTTAATATAATAAAAGAAAAATAGGAAACAAAAAAATCAACAAATTAACAAGATTTATTTAACCAATATTAAAGAATTAATTTTACGCAGTTATGTTTATAAAATACAATTAACAAATATAATCGGCATATTATACTAGTTATATTATAATATTTCTCATTGTATTATCTACTTTCTTGGACAGATTAAAATAAAGAGATTATAACCATCATTATCTCAAGCCTTTAATGAGTTATGCATCGACTCAACATTTATCAACTTAGCAATAAGAGCAATTCGTCATTTTACTCCCGGCCGTTTCCCTCTATATCAGAAAAAAATTTATTTTTTCTTTTGGAAAAGTCTGAAATAATGCCATGAATTGTATGGTGTTGAAATGGTAAAAATCTATGGACACTTGTGTATGTTATATATGGAAGAAACTTAATTAATGATATATTACTTTTTTAATCTTAGACAACTACATCTTATAATTGCAATAAAATAAAAAAAAGTTTGGTACTTAGACAACAACGCGAGATATAATTAGTCTTTTTATAACGTAGTGTAAAAGACATGATTTAAACAATATATCGATCTCGTATCTATTAATATACGAGAATTTTTTTGTCCATTTTCACTCATTATTCGCTTATTTATCTCATAGTTTTCACATTAGACGTTGTTTATACACAAATGATAAGAAAAAAATTGATGAAGTACAATTTAAGTGACCGGTACGACATTAGGCAACTCTCACCTATTATTTTCGTGGCAGCAATAAGGCGATAAGGCTAACCCCATAATTTTTACGTTAATCAATCATATTACCTGGAAATAGCCGAGCCACTTGACGCCACATATTGCCGGCTCCTTGATATATAGACTGTTTCTAGATATGATCAAGGGCAGCGTGAAATCGACATGGCGCACTCGCAAGCTCGTCATCGACATATCAGCGATAGCAAAATCCGCGCGATTCGATGCGATCTCGCCCATCACTCCAGACCAAGTGTTTGTGTTCGAGTTCCACAGGCCATGCTCATCCATTTCCGAGACGATCTTCAGGGTAAAGTTAAGCGAATACGTGAGCTCCTCCAACACTTTCCCGTACATACTAGCCACGTAATTCCCAGCAAACGTCGACGAAAGCGATAAATCCTGAAGTTGCTTAACACCGATTAATTAAATAGAAGAACATTTAACAATTATTAATTCTATCGTAAGAGCTGCAGAATTATAGAAACATAGTATATGTATAAGTTTTACAATTAATTAATGACATTCTATTAGAAATTATTATATATATTATATTAGAAACGTTTGACGTTTAAATTTAATATTTTTACTAAATTTGATAAAAAATGGATATAATGATATTTGTCATCTTCAAAAAAATTGTATATAAAATGTCACACAATATATATAGGGTGTTCCTTAAATCGAGGTCAATCATTCAGGAGTTGATTGATGATGATTAATCCTAAAATAAGAAAGAAAATTGATATGAACATAAATCCGAAAATGCATTGTTTTCGAATTTTCACTATTTAACATCGAAATTTGAAATTGCTTTACTTTCGAATTTTTCTGTCGAAATTGAAAGAAAAGTTAGTCTTCATGAGTTTTATAACATAATTAAAGTTAAATAAAAGTTACGGATTACTCTACGTACGTAGCACCACGTAGCAGAACGCATCATGTGGAACTCGTTTAGCGTAATGACGATAACTCGAAAACAACCTATTTTTTTAGATCTACGTTCATATCAACTTTCTTGTTTTTTAATAGTCATTCCGAATAATTCACTTCGACTTACGGAACGCCCTGTAATCTCACCTCGACTGACGGAACGCTTTTTTAATATCATTTAATTTGAAAAGAGATATTTAATTTAAGCATCACGTATTTCTATATATCATTCAATATATCATTAATTAATTACAAAAACGCGTGCATGCTGTTCGTATATATTTTATTTCTATAGAAGCAAAGATATATTGTCAAGTAATAAACGACGGATTTTTGTTATGAGCTGTGCTACTAAGAATAACATATATAGAAAAAAAGCTGTCTATTCTTCTATCGAGCACCTTGACCGTGACCGCTCGTAAAACGATTCCCTCCATATCTTTCCGCCGATCGTAGAGGGACAGATTCGTCAGCAAAATGAATCCCTCGTCGCCTCCCCACACCGCCAGGTCGAAGATTTTGACGGTGTCGCCCTTGACGGAATACCATTCCCGCAGGATCGCCTCGTTGTGGCACAACACCAGCATCTGCGTGTCGAACGCCAGATTGAAGGGATTACCGATCGGCTCGCGGCAATGGTCGTGAGTGCTGTTGTCGGGGGTGTAGAGAAACAGCACGAACCACACTGGATAGGACATCGGATAGAACTTGGTGGCCTCCGCGAACTCCAGATACGCCTCGTAATTGGGTAAAATGACGATGCTGATGGGCTGGACTATTTGGCGGTAGTACCTCAGCGAATTATTAAGCCTTCTGAAGTGCACGTTCGAGGTCTTCACGAAGCGCTGGCTCAGCAAGCGGGAACTCGCGTGTATCAGATGCGTGATTTTCAAATCTACAGCGAGAGGATTTTGCAAAAATGAGAGGATCGGTTTAACAAGCTCGAATATACCTATGTAAAATTCTGAGAAATCTTCGAGTTTTTAAGAAGAAAAAAATTTCAGTAATTATGTACTGCATAGCCTTGAGTATCCAAGAGAAAAAAGTTCCAGTAATTATGTACTACATAGCCAGCCTTGATGATCTTGACTTTGACATGCCCTGTTAAGGTTACGAGTGGCCTTCAGAAGGTTTTTCTAGACCTCAGCGGAGGTTTATAATTGGATTATTTCACATATATAGGTCTTCGACTTTACACGCGAAACGAGGTCCACCCTACTCCCACTGCTTACGAGAAGAAACGCGGTCTATAATTACGGTTTTTTTTTTAATAATGAGAAAAATGTATCCTATTTGTAATAATATTGAAACAATATATAGTGAGACTTTTTTTGTCAATAACTTTTTAACGAACAATCATGACCTTGTCAAAGTCAAAATTATCGGGGCTGGTTCCTCTATAGTGCATAATTACAAAATTTCTAATAATAATAATAATAATTTCTAATTTGTTTATGTTTATGTTTATTTGTTTTAGTGCTTCCGTGATGCATGCTGTCTTCCCCTACTATTTCTATCTTCACGATTTTATAAATTTCTGATAGAAAGGGAAGGGAGGAACAATCAAAAAATACTTCAAAGCGGAATCGTGCAGGAGTGATTGCTATTACTCGCAAATCGCGATGTAGTCGGCGTCGCAACGTTTATTGACTAAACATTAGTTCAGTTAAAGTAACACATTGACTGTCAGGCTGACTGACGCTGTCAAAATCTTCTTAAATGCTTGTGAAAAAGAGAAATATCATTTAAAATATAAAATTTTTAATAATATAAACAGCTAAATAACAATGAAAAATAAAATTGCGGTTTAATACAGTCCTATGGGGATACGGTTTTATTTAATCATATTATATATGACATTTCATCATTATATGCTTATGATAATAAGAAATGACAGGCAACGTGTTCACATATTGAAATACGAAAAGAATGATATATTAATTAACAGCTTTAGATCTAATTCAAAATAATCTTTTTAATCCAATTGCTGCAGTATTAATGAAACAAATATACTTGTTTTATTAATACAAGAGCATGACATATTGATTTGATATATGATCTCGATTGTCTCCAATTTATTTCCATTTAAATTAATGCTGTTAATATATCACACTTTTCTCTGTGCATAAGAGTGCATAACCAAGCAACAAGAATACTATGTCGTTTTGGAAGAAAGACTTCAAACTGACCCCCATATTCCCCGTACTTGTCTCCAGGGTGGGTGAATATGACGGACACGGCGCAGTAAAATTTTCGTACGGCCAGTATCACGTCGACGAAGACGTCGACGTGATAGCGAATCCCTGCCGAAGTGCTGAAGAGAACGAAAAGGAGTATCGGACACGCCGAACGGATCGGTAATCTCATTTCGTCGCCGTTGAAGGAGGCTCGGCCGAGGTGTTTAGAACGCGATAAACCGGGAAGACCAACTAAACGGCTAAAATTCCCGTCGAGTATAACGCGGGGTAAAAAACATGCAGGGACGTAGATGGCTTATCGGAGGTAAATATTAAGCGTTTATCGAGCGCCTCAGATAACGTAATTGGGGTGTTCCGCCACGTGGAGAAATAATTGCGATCAATCAAACGAGATATCCTGTATAATCGCTTCCTTCCTTCCTTCCTTCTTTTCTGCTAATTCTAAATTAAAAACGATTTCCTCTTGAGAATATTCATATCGAATAATTAATACTGCAATGTAAGACGCAAGATCTAGAAATAGGCGCCGTGTTAATTAAGCGTGACCTTCTCCAGGCTATCAATATCACAGTGAATAAAAAGTCTGTTCATTAAGTATTCTAAAGGTATTAATATCAAAACAATGAATATGCCCAGAGATATTCAGGTAAGCGCGATTAATTCTTAGATTAGATTTGCACTGACAATGAGTCACACACGTGGCGACATAAAAAAAAGTGAATGTAACCGCAATGCGAGACTATTGCTACGCTAAACATGTCGTTGACTTAACGCCAATCAGCGACGAATATTTAAAATATTGACGTTCGTATCCGACCCTGGACACGTCCATACGGAAAGTGCACGTTTAAATTTATAATGCGACATCACAGGTGTATATTCCGCACGATATACACCGGCCGATATCAGCACCATTAGAAAATTGCAATCAGAAACGATCGGCAGATCACATCTCAAATATGGTATATGCATTTGTTAGAATGAACTTTATCAAGTACTCGAGTACGGTTAATGGACAGCACCAATTTATTTTCCTTTATTTTTCCTGAAAATCGCAAAATCATTTTTGCCAACTAGAAATTGATTTATAATCTATGTTATATAGTGTATATATTATTATATGTATATTTTGTATATAATTTGTGTACAATTTATTTTCTCAGAAGAAATTGGATTAGAAATTATTATTATATACAAAATAATATACATAAAATAGTAAAAAAAAGTATATATTTAAAATCTATATTATACAGAAAAATCGAGACATAGGTCTCCTAAAGAGCCTTCTTTTTTGGAAATAAATGTTTCATTTTATTAATATTGATAAAAACATTATATGTTTATATTATTAAAGAGACAAAAACTCATAATTCATATATTTGTAACTTGTTTTTATATATAAAAGCAGCTAAAAGCAAACTTCATAAGTGCGAAACACTATTATTTTACAAGTTTGCAGTTTTCTAAAACTGTTTTATTTATAATATTTTTTTTATATTTTTTATATCTTTTTTTTTACTTCTGCCGGTTTAGGGATTTTGTCAGACACCCATTTTTGCATATCTTACGAAAATGTTAAACATTGCAAAGTTTTACACAGTAATTAAAAAAAACTGTATTATTTGATAAAAGACACTTTCTAGCTTGTATTTATATTTTCAAAATTTTATCTTAGCTTTTATTTAAAAAATAAAATCCAAAAATAAAGCAATATATTATATGACGGAATCGGCGATCTTTCTTTATATATTATACAAAATTTAATTTTCTTTGTATGTATATTATACAAAATTTAAATACAATATTAATATAATAGATTGTAATATAACCGTCTTTAATTAAATAATTCAATCTAGCCTCACACAATTTCAAATTCTGAAAAATAAATAGAAAAACAAATTAGATAGTCAAATAAATTACAGCAGCAGCCTCATTATCGTGAACTGCTAACAATTGTTATCTTTAGGTTACAATTAATTATAAAAACGTCCAAAAAAAATACAGAGAGGGCGACAGCATGCTGATAATGTGTTTATACACATCTGTCATATCTGATGTTTCTACAACTGCTTTCTAGACTGCGCTGGATTACTTTCGAAGTTTATGTATGTGACATGATTCATCAATCAATACATGACCGCCGCGGAGAGAGCTGGCCATCAAATTCGCCCAGTAATCATGGCACCAATAAATGATTCAGCGACTATCAGGCGAACAATCGGCTTCGTTAATGATTTTACAATATTGTAAATTTGCTAATTTATGACCGATATTAATACAAGGGACTGTTAACATCGAGATTATTCGATCTTTTATTAACGTTGGCGTTTTTTAATTTTTCCTACCTCTTAAAGTTACAAAGCTGACTTCTCTGATATTTGTAAATTAATTGTAAATTAATCTTAGCCATATGAGAATGTTTTATATAATTTATTATCTTCAAATTAATCACGATTAATTAATTACTTAATCATAATTATATTTTTTTCTAGATTCTGTATTCTAAGTCGACAACTCTCGATATTGCATTATATTTTCGTTTCACGCGTTGCTTTCGCGAGATATTTGAAAAATGCAAGTTTATTTTGAATTTTTCGCCGACGACACAATTCGTCCACGCGCATACTCGTATTGCGGATACTGACAAAGTTCTTAGTCACGGCGCATTTATTTTTAATTATAAGAAATAATACGGTTTTTCGTCTTATCGCCACCTCGCTCGCCGTGTTCACAATATAACGCAGAATGTAAGCGAAAGTTATATAAACGCATGACGGCGAACATCGTCCGCGTGCGCGCATAGACGAAGCTGGACGGAGCTAGAAAACTCTCGATCGTGATCGAATTACGCGCTGTCACGTACCGCAACGCAACGACGCCACACGTTATCAATGGGTCCTCTTGAGTCCTAAACTGACCATGTGTTTGGGACCGTACCCTAATAAAACCCAGCCGTAAACATAAGTGCTCTCAGGATTTTTCCTGGCTCAGTTATCTTAACACGCCTAATCTTTCCTAATCTTCGCTTAATATTTTTGTGTCAACTGTATACTCTACAGAATGCTCCACCTGCAAAACTCGAAACGAAGGTCTTTCTTGACCGAAAACAGACAGTTCTGAGTCGTCTCTCGAAAACTCCTTGCCTTTTTGTATCCTCAGAATAGCCTCTTCAAAATAAAATACATTATATGTGAACGGTTGTCGATTTACTTTGATATTCAACTTCGATATTACGTGGCTTCGGCTCGTAACAGCGCGCGTCATGATCGTCGCGAATGAATGCGCACTTTTCCTCGTTACTACTTTCCAGACGCTTCTAGACTGTACTATCTGACGCAATACTTTTTAGGCCATTCATCTGTACCTCCTGCGATTGAGTTCACGGTGAAAAACGTACATGGAATATGAAATAGTATAACACATAATAAAATAAGAAATATGATAAAAATAAATTGGATATTGGAAACCGTTAATCCAGTAATCCATAGAGATCATTCAAAAACGAATATAGATTAGAATAAGAAATAAAGGAGAGAAACTAAATTATAATAAAGAACTGTATATGTATCTGATGGTATTATAATTATATTTAATTTAGCGTCTTATTTTTTTAATAATTCTCACTGTTTAATATTTCCTAGTATAATTTTTTTGTAGATATTTCTAATCAGAGAAAAAACATATCTTTTAGAATTTTAACATTTTCTTTCATTACACAATAATTTTTAATGCAAAATCAAGGATTTTCGAGAATCATCAAATAATAAATAATTAATAAATAAAGCGTAAATCTCCAACAATTTTCGTCAGGATTGAATCGATTCAAATATCCTAGGAAAAATTTTGTGGGATATTGCCAAATGGGAAACAATAATTAATGCCAAAGCCAAAATCTACTCTCAGCTGGTTGGTCTCTAATGTGAACCAAATTTGAAAAATATATTCTGCGGTCAGATATATTGACAATTAACTAAGAGCAGATATGACAATGCAATGACGTACACAACAAACTCAGGGCAGATTCGATATGTTCTCGATTATACGAGCCATCTACATTGTTGCATATTTGCTGATACTATTTACAATAGCAAAACTTGACATTCGCCATCAATCTGCCATCAATATTATGTTCAATATCTGGCTTACTGCCAGATGCAATTAAACTGCCACTGTCATATATATTTTGTCGACAAAAATTGCCTATTGACGAAAATGTACTAACAGAATTGGCGATAACTAAAGCAGATATCAAATGCTATGTTTCCCATTTGCTTTCGGCAAACATATAATTTGTTGCTAACATTTGCAATTGCAGAAAATGTCAATCTTTTTACATATCCTTGAATCATGAGAAAAGTTTCTGCAAAACTTAATTAATTGTCTTAAACAATAATTCAGTGAAACGCTCAATCTTAATACTTCAGCTAGTTTAACCTAAAGAAAAAAAAACATGCTGAAGTCATTATATGCTCTATGATGCAACTGTGTAGCGCAACGAGCGCAACGAAACGAAACGTCTGTCGTGAATCATCGAGTACGTACAGCGCAATCACGTGGTTGCCATCTGTCAAAATAGGCAGACTCACTCAGAAATGGCGGCGGCGTAGACTTATTTCCGCTTTACGAATTCGTCCGGCGAGAGAGATCCTTTTCGCGTCATGAAATCATTGAATTCTCGCGCGACACCCCTTCCGACCCTTCCGACGTGTTCGAATCCGGTCGCGAGATCGCGGAAAAGGAATCTGGAACGGGAGGATCCGACGTGACATAACGGCGGAAGAATCGAGAAATGTCGAGAATAGCGCGCGCGGCGCCTGATTCGCCCGCAATTCGCCGGAAAGGCGCTCGCGGCTGGTGATCGCGGCGTCTGGACGGCTTGCGGCGGCGTGACGAACGCTCAGGTGGATTTATCGATTGCGTATATAAAAGCGAACGGCCGAGACCGTTTTCCCAATAGACGACGTGCGACTCTCGACGGTCTTTGTACACATCGGTCGGGGAAGAGAGTGAGTTCGGAAAAAAAAAAAAATACACGATACATCGATACGGGCGTTTTCTCGCCAGACCGGAACGTTCTCGCTTCAATTTCGACGACGGTTCGCGCAACTGAAGCGACGATGGCCAAGCTGAGCCTGAAGGTGTACCTGATGATGCCGGATCTGGATACGTACAGGGAAGTGCGCAGATTCGGCATCGACGCCGACGTCGCGTCGAATTTCCTATACCTGCGCGAGAAGCTGCAGACCATCTTCCCGGATCTGCGGGGCAAGATCTTCAACGTCACCTGGAAAGGTGAGAGTTCTTTGTGTTCCTTTCCCCGTTTCTTTTTTTCCTTCGCGCTTTTTCCGCGGAGAAACTACTGGACGGCGGAGTCGGACGCTGACGTCAGCGATCGACGTTGTTTATCAAAGGTCTCCTACATACATTAGGCTCTTGTGCGTTTTGATAAGCAGCTAGTAGCATATATATAGTTAATGCATTCAGCAGAAACAGGTCGAATTCCTTAAGTACTCAACTTTTTCCGTGTACATTCGTTTTTTTTTTTTTCTTTGTACAGTCGTGGACACATCGGTTGCGACACTTTTTTTTACAGGTTTTTAATATATATTTAATATACATAATATATACTTTATAGATAACTAATATTTTGCAAATGCGAACCACGATGTACTATCTTTAGTCTAGAGACAGTGTAACACTAATCGTGGTCCGTATTTGCAAAATATTAGTGCGTTTTGAAACCTATAAAAAAGAAAGTGTCGCAATCGATGTGTTCATGACTGTACATACATACTATCTTGAAGACAAAGGTATCTACGTATGTGCTTTTTTATCATTACTTCCATTAGGATGGAAACAGTTTAATTATTCGAGAAGCAAAAATTGTTACAGCTGTATAAATGTATAATGGTAAATTGTTCAATTTTTAATCCAATTTGAATAAATATTCCGAAATTTAAGATAGAACATATCGCGGCATTGCTGCAATAGTGTCATATCTCGAAGTGACAATTTTGAGTTATTCATTGGAAAAGATGGATTTTGGCGACTTTTATCTGGTGATGAATAACTCAAAATTGTCGATTTTCGAGATGTGACACTATTGCAGCGATGCCGCGGTATATCTCCTCTCGTTTTCTATTTGCGTGAATTGAGCGCAAAAAGCATCCAGTGTGACAATCACGGTTATTTAAACGCTTGTCTCTTATACTAACAGATGATGAAGATGAGAATATCACTATATCCACCAATGAGGAATTGGAGATCTCATTGGACGAGATGGGCAAGAAAAACATCTACAAGATGTACGTCTGGCTCCAGCCGGAGCAAGATGGGATAGACATGTCAAAGATAGAGAAGACAATCCACCCCGGCGTGATGTGCGATGTGTGCGACAAGAATATACATGGCTTTCGCTTCAAGTGCATGCAATGTCGAGATTACGACTTGTGCACAGACTGCATGACACTCGGCAATCATCTGGAGCACTACATGATCCGTATGACGCAACCGGTCGAATGGTCGAGCTACCACGGCCACCGGCTCGCTCACCACGTGCGCAAATTCATTCAGAAGGCGCAGCACCACAAGGAGGACGAGCGCAGGTGCCCCAAGGGGTCGCACAAGGGGCTGCACAAGCGTAGCGGCTGTCCGGCGTTCAACGCAGCTGAATTCGGTAAATCTGGCCGCCTTTTTGACCCGTCTGTTGTAGACGTACTGGAGAATTTCATAATAGACATTTGTGCCGGTCCGGCAGACGAGAGGCAGGAGAAGAAGCGGGCCAAGGAGCAGCACCGGGAACCGTCCGCCGAGTCCGCGACCGAGGCGACGGAGGACGCGCAGCAGGAAGCGACCAGGCACTCCTTCTCGCAGCTGCTGAAGATCGTCGAGGACAACATCTCCAACATCTCGCAGTTCCTGGATCCGCTCGGCATCAACGTCACCGTGATGGCCGATAGCAACGACACCGCCAAGAGCAAGCCCGCGGAGAACGGCGCCCAGACGAGGACCGGCGCGCAGAAGCCCGCAGAGGCCCATGCCTCTACGGAGGACTCCGCCAAGAAGTTCCCCGGTGAGGGTAAAAAACTGCGCGACGATCCTGTAAGTACTGCAACTGTACCTTCGATGGATAACGCACAAAAAGATTCAGCAGCAGCCGCGCCGGTGGCAGCTACAGCCGCAGCCTCAACATCAGCAGCAGCAGCAACTTCCGCTGAACAAGCAGCCGAAGCCGAGGAATGGACGATGATACAACGTGAAAGCTCGGTCAGCCCCACATCCTCCTTGTCCTCCTTGAACGGAGCTATACCCAAGCAGGTACGTCCCGCATAAATTCAAGAATCAATAGTAGATAACTAGAACATGCAGAATTACTGAAATGCAATTAAAAGTTATAATGATATTTAAAATACAGTCGAGCCTCGATAATTCGAATCTCAAGGGAACAGCTATAAAAATCTTCAAGTTGTAAAGATTTCGCCTTATCGAAATTCGAGTAAAAGAGTTTTAACGTATGAAAATTACGGAAGCTTTGCACGAGAGTTTATAATGGGTTTTAAAGTAAAAAAAAATTCGAAGTTTTTCGAGTCGGTTTTCGAGTTATATGGAGACGAGTTATCGAGGTTCGACTGCATATATAAATGTTACTTCCTAGACAATTGCGCAATATTAGATAATCGGGATGTAATTAAGAAATATTAATTACATTAATGGCTGCGTCTCATAAATCCCCGCGAATCCTCTTTATTGCGCGTGTGCACGTATCACGTGTTCAGAATATCTCATTTTACAGGTTGCCTCCCCATCCGCGCCCCCAGCACCCGCAGCAGAGCCCGAAAAAACTCCGTCAAACCAGAGACTCTACCCACCCTTACCTGAAGAAGTGAGACCGGAGAATCTAAACCCCAAGATCCAGCGCGCCGTAGACGCGATGATGGCAATGGGATTCACCAACGAAGGCGCGTGGCTCACCCATCTGTTAATTGCGCAAAATGGTGACATCGACAAGGCGCTGGATGTGATACATCCGGTACGCCGTCATTAAGAGGGACGGAGCTAAAACTTTAGTTAACGATAGTTTAATGGTATATGGTAATAAACGGCAAAAATTAAACAGTTAACATAGTCTGAACTTGAGTTAAATGATAGTTGGTAATTACGATAGTTTGTAATTATTCGTTATTATTCGTCATACGACGTCTTTTTATGTTACTGGATTTATTTGGTATATATTATATTTTTCTTTTTTTTTTATAATTTGAACAGCACACAACGTTGAATTTATCCCTAAAGAATTATATCTCAATATCTCAATCTTTCTATCTGTTGCTAAATTTATGTTGTGCACACGTACTAAGGTATTTTTAAAAAATGTATTCCAATGTTTGCTTCTAGTGTAATATATGTTATATTTACGTTATGCTACATTCTTAGCATTATAATATTAATGTCAAAGACACTAAAATATTATTATTGGTGACCGGATTATGTATTGTTGTATCTTATTTTAATAAAGTAACCATGAGATATCTGAAGGATAAATGTTTCTCTTTTAATAACATAAAAAGCTCCTTAATAGAAAAAATATATTCAAGTTCTGTGATTAGGAGTGACGTTTGTAAAAATTGAAAGAAAGCTAAAAACTTCAAAAAGTTTATTATAAATACCTCTGTTCTATTTCTTCTATAAGAATTTACATCGGTCCATTAAGACCAGCGGATTTTTATTAGTAATTAATTCTAATTCTCTCTGACCGTCGGGTGTTATGTTTCTGATCCACTTGCGATCCTTATAATATTCTATCATACTGTCGAATTCCGCGTTATTGAAGTCTTCAACTAAAACAGGCAGGAAGGGATCCAGATGCTCGAAGCCTTCTTTGCCTAGCAAATATCTGGGCAGATGGGATTCCCGTCTTTCCTGAAAATAAAAGATTTTCCCTCTGCATTATTATACACCCACGTTTAATGCTAAAGTTTTTTACATATATATATATATATATATA
>NW_012026800.1:5032080-5048676 GCF_000956235.1 Wasmannia auropunctata
ACGCTATTTCTCTCAGTCGTAAACTGCCAACCGGCTTCACTCTCTCCACAGCACAAGCATAGGAAATGCTTGGTCTATTTATATATGTCGTTGGATTTTTCTGAATTTTAATTTAAATATAAAACCAGTAACGTTTCCTTTTCTCCGACTCCAACTAATCTATTGAATCAAAGAAGTGTGTTATGAAAAGACTTGTTTTTGCCCTCGGAAAGTAAAATTGGCGTTATTTCTTATAATTTTTGAGACGAGGAATCCAATGGTACTAAACAAAATTACGTTACATATCGCCGAACACATCAAAAATTGAATTCAAAGTCGGGAAAATGCGTGGCGTTATTCGCGAGACAAGTCGCTGCATGTATCGATGGTATGCAGTGTGACACGTTGTTTGTGCAAAAGGCGCACGGCAGTCCGCCGGGATGGGGAAGTCAACTCGAATATGTTCGAGTGCAGGCGCACTATTCGTTGCGCCTGATATTTTTCGCCATTAAATATTTTTATAACACTATTCTTTATTTTTAATGTCAAGGCATAACTATCACACACTCCGTACCATCGGCGCATGCAGCATAGCGACTTACGGCAATGCCACGTATTTTCCCAACTTTGAGCTCATTTTTCGATGTGTGTTCTCGACATGTGGCATAACTTTAACTATACCTCCATTAGGTTTCTCGTCATAAAAACTATAATAATTATCTAATAAAACAACAAAACGGCTCGTTATTAAATAACAAAATGACAGGAGATCGTGGGCCAAGAAACGAGCAAATTTTTAACTGGGTGTTACATTAACATCTTATATTTCAAACAATTATACAATACTAGACTGTACAAAATCGCGATACTAGTCTCGACTGTCGCCACAGTCTTCTTCAGCCACTCTAATTTAATTATCGCTTTAATATACGCTATCCTAATGTCATAATAAATGTCTATAGATATAAAATATCGAACGTAAAATATGTAGCGCAAATAAATTAATCAGGATTAATTTGTCACATTATGACGACAAATCCTGATCAATTTATTTGCGCTACATATTTTACATTCGATATTTTATATTTATAGACATTTATTATGACATTAGGATAGCGTGTATTTAAGCGATAATTAAATTAGAGCGGCTGAAGAGAAGACTGACAGTCGAAATTAGTATCGCGATTTTGTACACAGTCTAGCATTGTAATTGTTTGAAATATAAGATGTTAATGTAACACCCAGTTAAAAATTTGCTCGTTTCTTGGCCCACAATTTCCTGTCATTTTACAATAATTATGTCGATATTTTATTTTACGCGAGCACAGCAAAAACGAGACTTTTTCGTAATACCTTTCTTTTTATTTGGACAAAAGAGATCGTCTAATTATATGCGATACAAATTGTCGTACCTTATTTGCCTTCTCGTCTACCGACATTACAATTGCACCGTTACACCAGTCGTCTTTCGTCAGATCGTAGAACGGTCTCGCCAGCGAGACTTGCTTGGGCAGAACCATTATCTTGTTGTCGTCGCGGATGTTCGTGTAATCCGATGTAAACGCGTTGAATCCGTCTATCATGACCAATGTCTTGCACCTCCCCGCGGTACTGGCGAGCTTCAGTTCCTTTATCAGCGCGTCCACCACGCCGCAGGCGTACTTCATACGGTTTATGCCAAAATCAATGAACTCCAAGATCGGAGTACCTTGTGGACTCATTTCGCGCTGATTCCACGTGTAATCCTTGGTTACTTTGAGCTGCGGAGCAAGCGCGCATATTAAGGTATCTCTTCATACCGCCTCGACGCTCATTTTTAGCGTCAAAACAGATCACATGATTAGAGATGTAAATAGAAAAATAAACCAAATTTTTTTTCATTTTTTTTAAAGAAAAAAAAATAAGCCTTGTTTTTTTCTCAAAATTTTATTTTTTTTGGCTATCTATTTAATATCTATATTTTGCTTGATATAAGTTAATTTTTCATGATTTTTTATTTTATAGATAATAGATTTAAATTATCATCATTTTAACCTTTATGCAGAACGAGAAAGCCAATATATTGATTCTGAAACATATTTTGAAGCAAGGACTTCAACGAATAATTATAATAAATTCTACTTAAGGAAAAGCTGTTTAGAAAAAGAATTAAAAAATTCACCTTTTATAAAAATTAAATGTAGATCACATTAAAATTAATTATATAATTATTATTTACAATTAATTAATCGTGCTATCGGAATTAGAAAAAAAACCAAATTTGTATTTCTTCAATGAAATAAAACGCGTTTTTTTTTTTACATTTCTACACATAATCGAAATTGACGAATACCAAGCATCAATTCTGATCATGTGATCCGTTTTGACGCTAAAAATGAGTGTCGAAATCGTCGAAACGTCGGTATGAAAAGGTCCTCTGAAAAGGATGTGACCAGCAAAATGACGTGTCTCAGAATATACGTACGTCTAATTGCAAAAGTAACTTCGAGTTTTGCGATTTGAAGTGTTTCAGCCACATCCCAGCGTCGAGCGGTAGATCCATGCAGCCTGGGAATAACGTCGAGGTCGCAACCTCCTTAAAGTCCTTGAACCAACGTGCAGCTGAGAAACGAACGTAACAATTAGTGCAATTGCAGCGTGACGAAAGATAATAAATCTATCATTTACATAAAATATAATGACATACCCCAATATACATGAACAAGTAAATAATTCTGCATAAGAGCGTAGTGCAGTATGTGACTCAATATGATACTTTTTCCCGTTCCATGTTTCCCGTCTGTTCGATATCGTTAAGGAATTTCCTTATATTAAGTATAATTAGTGTAATGCTACTTCAATATGAAATACAAAAAAATATATTGGCGACAAAAAATATTTGACAGAAAGTTAAGACAAAAAACTAAAACAGTCCTCGCAATATTAAAAACAAGGGACAATTTTTGTTACCAAAAGGATACATAATACATATTTATTGACAGGCCTCGTATAGTCGGCCTGACTGAGATAAGACATAATCTCGATCGCAGGTTGCCTGATCAATATCCCGCACTCTTGAAAAGTGGTGATTTGTTTCATGAACATGTTAGGCAAGCCTCCGTGCTGAAAGAGCTGCTGCTGAATGTCCGTCGGCACTGTATACAATCTGGCAATGTGCTCTGCACTGTGATTGACTGGATTGCTCTCTGTCGTGCGAAACGAGCACACTTGAGCCGCTTGCTCGTCCTTCACCTTAACAGCTGTACCGAATTTCCTGCCGTATGTCCTGTGGACTCCCCTCAGAAGCGAATCTGCAATCAGCGCGTTTGTTGAACCTTTCCGTGTCTGTTTAGAATAGTCCTGTTCTTTTTAGCTGAAAACTGGCTGCACCAATTCACAGGTCATCTTTCTCCTTCTACTATTGGAAAAAGGAAGACAAACTAGTGCAGCCAGTTTAGCTAAAAAGAACAGGCCTAATGCTTTCGACTCGGAGACTAAATTACTCTACGATCAATTCAATCGGTAGAATCTGTTTACAGCAAAATTTCTAACTATGTAATTCATTGTTCTCTAATGTAATTTATTCTCTCTTCTCACGTAGGTAGGAACAAACTGACAATTCTGTTCACATTAATAAAATACTACAGATATGTCATGTTGACAGGTTAAGTCAATTCGACTTTGTTCACAATCACTTTTACGACGACAAACGTCATCTTGCGGTTTAACTTATTGTCGCTGTGCATTGGTTGCACAAAATCGTAATCAACATTAATTACGTTACCGCGTAAATAAAATTTGGAAGAAACAAAACAGGCGGCAGAGATCTGTGGTGCGTAAGATGCATTATCGAACGTACTAGTATTGGCAAACTAAACGTCAACGTAAATGAAATCTCACATGAGCGTAAAGACATTGTGTTGCCTTTCCTTGTCTCTTTCAGAGTACGTCACGTTTGCGGCTGCAATTATCTCAAATCTTCTTCGAAATTACACGTTTAATGCGTCGAACGACGTAGTGCACGCACATCACATTAACATAACCTACTTTCTTTGAGTTACTTCCTAGTGATAAAATACTGCTAAACAGGATCCCTAGGAGACACATGTTTTTCCATAGGCCTGTACGTGCTTGCACTTTTTGCACTTAGAATATTTGCTTTTTCTTTTTTCAACTCCGAATATATAATTAATAATATATACAATAAATAAATAAATAAATATATATATATATGTGTATATATATCTCGTTTTAAGTGCAATAACTTTGAGAATTTCAAGCAACGTAAACAAGCCTTTTTTTAATAATATTCAAACATAAAAAAAATGTCAAAAAATCATACATATTTTATTATATATTATATACACGGTAATTGTACTAATTGCAATCAGTATATATATATATAATAAGTTATTTTTCTTAATGTATAAATTATTGAAAATAATTTGTATTATTGTTAATATACATATATATATTATATATAACAAATTATTTTTTTTAAATGTATAAATTTTAAAATAATTTATATTATATATTGTAAATATATATATACATATATATATATATATATATATATATATCTTTAATAACATGGAAATAACTTAATAACTTAAATTTACATCTCTTACAATTGTATCAAATTCAAATTTTCTGTTTTAAAAAAATAGGTCAAATTTAAAAAAATGCTCAGAGGGATAACGTTATTCTGAATTTTTATTTATTACTTCACGCAATAATACCCGACTACGATTACGTATTTACAGCCTCATAAAACATATAATTATTTATAATAAATCTTTCGTCAATTACAATAGAGCAATCACAGATCACATTGGAACCTCGCCGATCTTCCGTTAAAGGAAACAATTTCTCTAGATAATAATCCATATAATGCGTATATATCAGATAATCAATTGTCTATAAAATATATGCCCAATCCTTGTGTAAAATCCGCAAGAGATATATACTTATATTTTTATTTCTCCCGCGCAAAGATATAATTTATGTATATTAAACATTACAGCTACAAAATATTTTTATATATTACTATCTCGCCGTTCTTCTCATGGAAGAAATTAATTTATACATTATAATATCAAGCGCTAAAAAAAAATGTGCCCAACCTTCCGGAGAGAGTGGATCCGGTGACATCCTCGGACTCTACCGATGCCGGACAAAAGTTACGCGCAAGGCCATGTTTAATGTTAGAGAGAAGTTTTTTTTTATATAAAACGATCGCCCGGTTCGTTTTCGCGAAAAGAGTCCTCGTCATACATACATTATGTATATGAATTGTTTTAGGAAGGTACAAAAGAACCTTACGCAAGAATATAAGTAGATCTCCGATATGCTTTTACCGACGCTTCTATGTCTTAATCTCGTCGGCACTTGGACCCGCGATAATGACGCTATTATTGGCAGCGATAGCTGT
Source organism: Wasmannia auropunctata (assembly GCF_000956235.1). Classification (NCBI taxonomy): domain Eukaryota; kingdom Metazoa; phylum Arthropoda; class Insecta; order Hymenoptera; family Formicidae; genus Wasmannia; species Wasmannia auropunctata. The sequence goes on from NW_012026800.1 coordinate 5,037,470, forward strand.
TTCCAACCGATGATGAGCGTTCGCGTGTTTCTTCAACGTGTGATTGTTGGCCTTCTTGTCGGTCAGTATCATCAGATCCGAATGTATTCTGAAATGCAGTCTAGACTCCAGTAAGTAGCCCGTGTAGTTTTTTCTGAAATTTAAACGCGGTCAGTTTCCAATGTGTGAAAGCCAACAACATTAAACATATAATCGTATTAGGCTCCGAACTAACTTGGCGTCTTCCAGAAAGCCTATCGCCAGCTGAATGTCGCCCTGATCTTGTGCCAGTAACGCCAACTCCACGGTAGCATAGGGGAATAAGTACGTGTCCTCTTTGACAGACTTTTCCAGCTGTAGAACGCGCCGCAGGCATTCCTCCGCCAGTAAAGGATGCTGCATTTGCCGTAGGCAGGCGCCCTTCAGCAGCAGCAGAAGCGCTTCGTTGTCGGCGTGATATTCATTTTTCCTACAACACAAAATACGTTGCATATGTATCTTGATTATATGCATTTATGTAACAGAAGAAAAAAAAATGACGATTGAAAACAGTGCTTGCTGTATTTTTTTTTATCTTTTACATAATCATAAGATGGAGCGAATAATAAAAAGTAAAAACTGGAATCGTTGAAAAAAAAAACTTACGACGCCGTTTGGAGTTCCCTCTCCTCCTCCTCTATTCTCTTGAATATACTCAACATCAGATCTTGCCGCTTGCCTATTATCCTAAACAGATTCCACACGTACATGAGCTCGAACACAGGCACGACTAGGTTCTTCTTTTGCGCAAAGTAACGCTCGGTCCTCTTGACCACGAATTTCTCCATCGGCAGTGACTTGCCGGCGATGCGCTGCTTGAAGGTCGGCGCCTGCATCATCAGAGTGTCGATCAGCTGTTTCTCGTCGCTCCAGATCGTCGGTTTCTGCATAAGCAGGATCGCGGCCTTCTGGTACAGGTAGATGGTGCGCGACCAGTTGGACTCGTTCGCCAGCATCGTCGCGTACGTTACCGCCTGGCTCCACTGCTGCATCGAGCAGTGCGTCCACATCAGTTCCCAGTAGCAGAGATGATGGAACTGCGGCCAAACGTTCTGGCTCTTCCACGACTTTATGTACCAGTCTATGCACTCCTCGAAGTTGCCGCGCGTGAGTTCCAGCCTACCCTTGAAGAACAGGAACCACACGCCGTTCGGATAGATGCTCAGCTCCTGCTCCAGCACCTGCTCGCACCAGTCCAGGTCGCCGTCCGAGTGGCTCAGTACGAAGGTGACTATCAAATTGTAGGCGAGCAGAGTCATCACGCATAGGACTTGTCGTAAACCTCTCGTCTCGTCGTAGCCCGCTTTCAATTCCGTTAGACCGTATTCCTATAACGATCGAGTTGATAAGTATTTTACGCACTGTATATTCTTATTATATAATATATTATATTATATTATATTCAGGGGTCGGTAAAATAACTGATACAACTTATTTAAAATAACAAATATAAAATAGGTTCCAGAAACTTATTTAAAATAAAATATCGCAGGGATCAATAAAAAACTGATACGACTTATTTAAAATGAAAAATATAAAATAGATTTCAAAAATATATTTAAAATATTGAATAAGAAATAGATCAGAAGAAATTATTTAGAATAATAAGTTTTAAATAATTCTTTTACTTTTTCTTATTTAAAATACATATTTTAAATAATGCTTTTTTAAATATCGATCCCTGATAAGCAGAAGTTGATAAAGTAACTGATATAACTTATTTAAAATAACAAATATGAAATAGATTCCAAAAACACGACTTATTTAAAATAAAAAATATAAAATAAATTCCAAAAACATATTTAAAATATAAAATATAAAATAGATCAGAAGAAGCTATTTAAAATAATAAATACTAAATAACTCTTTAACTTTTTGTTATTTAAAATACATATTTTAAATAATGTTATTTTAAATACGACCGACCCCTGATTATATTATATTACATAATAGATTTATTATAATATATGTATAATCATAAGATATAATATATAATCTATAATCACCTTATCGCCGGAGAACCCGATAAACTCTAACAATTTAATAACACGTGCTGGTAACAATGAGATCATCTGAAATAAAATACGATTTAAAATAAATATATGCGATAAGATAATATATTATCTGAATAAAACAGAATCGTAATAAAAAATATATATATATAATATATACATACCAAATTGAACGTGCCGATACCCATGCGAACGCCACTCTCGAAATGCACTTTGTGAATGTCGTTTCCCCACTTCCGGTTTTTCAAGATCGTCATGCATTCCCTGCAAGAGACAGAGAGATAGTTGTGAATTGTGGATGAAATCGAGAAGTCGACGGGAGACCGTTGTTGACTTATTTACTTGTACGACAGAAAACAGGTACGAATTTTCAGTCCTGCCTTGACAAAGCTGACCAGAGTTTCATCCTCCACAAACGTGAGCATCGATTTTAAGAGGAGCGACTCGGCATAACAGAGTTCCGCATGCACTTCCTCTGCAAGATTAATCCTTGGTCATTCCTTTCATGCACAAAAAGCTAACATGGCTATAACCGGATCAGTCGCTATAAAATTGCATCTTGTAAAATGCCTTTGCAACAATCTCTATTAACATAACACAGCAAAGAGAAATGATAGACAGATTAGCATTGTAAATTATTAAGTTCTATTAATAAAAGCTAACGTATGTGTTATTCAAGAGCCTATTATATCGTTGACTCGAAATCAGAGATTAAAAGTATTAATATTTGCCGACAAATTTCTGTATAATCGTGTTAGATTCATTAATAAAGATTCGAGATAAAGGTCGAGGAAAAACTTGTGAATTTACTAGTTAATTAAAACACTGTTGTATGTAATACATTTAATGTTTGTTTTTTGTGTTAGATAACATATTCATCAGAAATGCATCGAACAGATAATATATTGCATGCTGGTTTACACAATTGCATATAAGTACAATTACATTACCGTTCGTGTAAGCATCGTAATTGATCTTCTTCACCATTTTCCCGATGTTCTGCGTAATAGTGGTGTGCTTCCGGTGTTTGGAACACACGCTCATACACTGCTTCAACATCTTCGACGCCTTCTCGATGTGCTTCTGCATAATTGCATTTACGATACAATTGTTAAAGAAGATTATAGATTCGTATGGTGGATTTCTAGCTTGGATAAATAAAATAAAAAAATAACGCTCGAAGCGTGAGAGGAGAAATGTCATGAATAATCGAAATACTTGTTCGAACGTAAGAATCGCCTCCATGTACGCGAATACGCTAGCCCCCAGAGAATGGTACATGCTGCTGTCCGCCCATGGCTCCAAGATTTTTTTCGCCTCGTCGAAGTCGTTGTTGAAGAAACAGTAAATCGCCTTTTTCGCCTCCATTATCGCCGTATCCAGATCCATAGACGCGAGTCTGCGGCAAAATTTTTCCACTTACAGATTCGCAACGTCAAAGAAAATAAAGCATTATATAACAGTAGTATTGATAATAATAATTATGATGCGTATTGCGACAAAATGGAGTTTTAAACAAGAGCTGGATAAAGTCTAATCTTTTCTCCTAAACAGGAAAACAGCGCATTAAAGAAAAAAAAGTAACTTTAACCTGAAATAACATGCGATAAATTACGCGTAGCAATAAACATGATTCTGAAGCAATAAGCGACTTTTTTTCTGTTAAATAAAAAATTTAATTTCGCAAAGCGAAGGAAATGCTTGACGCAAATAGAACCGTGTGAATAATATATGCGATACGTACTGTGGTAATGATTCCTGAGCATCTTGGAACTGAAATGCAAAAAGTGTGATATCAAATATACATACAATGCAATTTGTATAAGTGCAAAAACACAATAAACTCTGAATAAATGAATATCTACCTCGTCATCGCCTTCAACGTCCGACATTTTCAGTTGATATTAGGAAACCGCCGTTCTGCAAAGATAACACACAATTTTGTAAAAATTATTCTTATATAATTCAATATAATTTAATATCTATTTTTTTCCTATTTATTTATAATTCTATAATCTTAAATTATATAAAATATATATTGAAAATTATCGGGCTGCTTGTACTATATTGCTCTACTATTCGTTATGTCTTAAACTATATTAGATATACAGAAATAATGCATCCCAATTTTATATTAAGTTTTATATTAAGAGAAACGAGCTGAAAACGGAGCGTCGCGAGACCATTAGCGAAAAATATTACACATAGAAAGTTGCAAATTGATTTTAAATTACATTTAGAAAGTTACGAAGTTAATAATCCGCCAAGTATTGTCCAGGTGCATCTGTAGAAAAATAATTTTCAACTTTATCGATTCGACGCTGGTCTCGACCGGACTGGACGCTGATAATCAGCTGATAACGTAAACGCATGCGATGAAGTAAAAACACGCGCCGGAAAATCTATTTTCAGAGAACCGAGAGGAAGGACGCTTTTCACGACGCTTCACGGCGTTCAAGTAAACGTGTAAGACGCCAGCATCTATTAATCTCTAATGAACGTCGACGCTATATAATTGTAAGATAAAAGGTGGCATTATCCGATAATTGGCGAGCAATAACGAACATTATACGGATGATTATGGATCAGGGAAATGAGCGCGACAAAGGCAAAAAAAAAAAAAAGAAAAACATTGCCCGCGTTGAACAATCGCGCGCGAAATTTTACGCGAGGTTTCGGCTAGACACGGAGACTCTCTTCACTGTTAGTCACTGAGAAAATCTTCACTGAGAACAAAAATTGTTAAAATAACTAAACGCGTTTTGTTGACAGTTTTTCTTCGATTCAATTATATATGTTTTTGAATTAAATAATACATCAATAACATGATTATATTATATTTTTGTGAATTAACAATGTATTTGGTTGAATTAACAAATGTTTGCTTGACACTTGACAGCCCGTTTGACCACCGCATTTAGTTGAATGAAATAATATTTTTTTAAATCAACAATTTTTTTTCCTCAGTGTTGGCCCGCGCGCGTTTTCTACTCCACAATTTTAAGCCCCATCTACATAAGTCGCAAACGCACAACGCAAACGCAAACGCGGAGAAAAAAAAAAGACTGAAACGTCAAAAAATAAAAGAAAAGAAAGAGAGAAACGCGTTTGCGTTTTGCATTTGCGACTTATGTAGATGGGGCTTTAACTTCAGACTCGTCTCAATCTGTAATTCGCGCCGCGATATATATTTTAAAAATAAACACATTTCAAAACAGAGTGGATCGCATCGGTATCCCGTTCGTCTCGCACTCGTCGCCGCGGAATTGATTGATTTGAAGAAAAAAGAACACGACGTGCTCTCCTCGAAAGTCCGTCTCAATTCCAGCGCGGCGTGATAAACAATTCAACTTTCTTATCCTCCGCGGCGCGTCCTCCCTCCTCAGGCTCTGTTCGCCAATTTCACTCTGCCATGCCGCGGCGGCGGCCGCGAATCGAAACGGGGCTGCGAAGCCCCGCGAGGCGTTTATAGGGGAGCAAGAAACTATCGCGAGACGAGAGCGTAACAATTTAAGATGCAACGCGAAAAGGGGACCATCATAATGGTTCTTTTTCCTTTCTTTTTTCAAAATCCCCCACGAGACGAAACGTCGCACAATTTATAATTTCCCGAGGAAACGAAGACGGACGGTCCACTTTACAATTCACCTCTCCGTCGCAAACTGCAGTTCGAATCCTAATTCCCCGCGCGTTTTTGGTGAAAACAAGATATTTCCTTCCTGAGCGGCGGAGGGGGGTCCTTTTTGCACTGCACCCTGCGACGCGGCGGAGGCCGGGTGTCACCAGGTCGTTTCAGAACGTGCAGGAAACTCGATCGCACGAAAAAGAGGGATTATTTTATACCGATGACTGGCTCCGAATCGCGTGAGCGGATATATGCCTCGCGAAGTCGCGACGTACGATACACACGATCGTCCTCCGAGACGGCCGGCCGAGGAGCGCGATTTCGGACCTTCCGCACGTGGAAAGTAGACTGCCACGAAGAAAGTATAGGCAGGCTAGACCTACATTTCCTAAACCCGCGCACGGCACGGCACGGCGGCGAGGAGCGCGGAGAGTAGCGGCGGTATAGCGGAGGAGGAGGACGGAGAAAGCGCGCGCACGCTCGACGTGAATCCCGCGGATATTCGCGGACGCTGCAGCAGCGAGTGCACGGCGGCGAGAGAGAAAAGTCGCGTTCGGTAAAAAATAAAAAATAAAAAATAAAAAATAAAAAAAGACATCCCGCCTTATCAACGATCCTCGAGAATGATATCGCGACGCGCCGTCCACGCGGCGACCGCGTCCCGCGGTGCGATAAGATCCGCCGCGATAAGATCCGCCGTCGATCTCGCGAAGGAATAATGATTACAGAAATAATAATGGATCGATAGATCGCGGAAAATTTTTCTTCTCCCTCCTCCGAGAAACGACGATTTGCATTTTTTCCTATAATATACATACGCCTCAGGGAAAAAATTAAGAGGGGAAGCTAATCGACGATATATGTATAATTTCATATATGAATCAGATATATATACATATGTATATGTTTTGATATTTAATGATTCAAAGAAGAGAGAGAGAGAGAGAGAAAAGGAATTTAATATTAATATTCGCATACGTCATGTGTATGCAAAAAACAATAAGATTACTTAATCGCGTCGTTAAAATGTAATAAAAGCGAGGAGGGACATTTATACATATTTTTACTTTAATCCTTCAGAAGACTGACTGACCAATTTTGCAGAACTTCTGAGATAACTTTTGACATTTCTTTCTATTTACGTCGAGACTATTTACTGGGAGACAATAACAAAGTGACATCTGGCAACGTATCGCATTTTGAGAATAAGCCCGTTTAACGCTAATTCCGTGAAAAGAATATAAATAAATACTTCGCAACTGTTTGCATTTATGATTTATTCGTGACAACAAATCCACGATAAATACAGTAATATTTTCGTTGTCGGAATAATAGAGAAGACTACAAAAGGCAATAACTAAACCTCCAACCGTAGAGGAAACATTATTACAAAAAAAAACATTATTTGTCTACTATTGTCTATCTATTTTCTATTCATATCATGCGTAACTTCATGTGCGGTTCGAGTGGACGAATATTTTATTGTTATAAAAACACGACAACTTTTCGTTAAACAAACGGCGTTAGGCCGATAACCGACCCCCCCGTGTGCCTCGTACTTCGTGCTTCCGAGATAAGGGAATAATTATCTCGTGGCACGTCGAACCGAGTGCACAGCCGGGGATAGTAACAAAATAATCCTCCTTCCTCATTGTTCTCCGATTCCCACAATTCTCTCGACTACACGCGTTGCAAGTATTATAGTTGCTGTAACGATATGCGTGCATCACGGGCGCGCGAAATCACGTCCCGCGCGTCGGGTCGATCTCCATCAATAATTCATACGAAAATAGAGCACGATGCGTGCGTGCATATGCTCGCCTCTGCCTGCCTGCCTGCCTGGCGTGTCTCGTTAAAAACGCGGCGCGGTGCCGCGTGCGAGGCGAGAGGCGTAGGGCGCGGGTGGACGCGGCGGCGAAAAATCGATCGTCGCCGCGCCGTGAAACGGAAACGGGGTAGAGACCGAGCGATGAAGCAGGGCGGGCTGCGGCACGTCCTGGCCGTCACTGTCGAGCGTCAGCCGAGCGGGAGCCGCGGGATGATCGCGTCGGGACGCGCGCGGGTGAATCCAGGCGAATCGGGACACGAGCCGCGAACACGCAACGCGCGCCGAACCGAAAACGCAACGGAAGTGAACGGAACGTGACGGATTCCTTATACTGATTCCGACACGGGCCGCGGGCCGCCCCCGCAAAACCGAACCGCGTGAAGCCGGGCCGATTACCGTACCGAGCAACGCCGAGGAACGCCGAGAAGCGACGACGAGCGCGTCGCGTGCACCACTAAACACCTCCGACCGACGGCGAGCTCGTCCGCCGTCGTCGTCGTCGTCGGCGGTGGCGGCGGCACGTGACCACCCGCGGACGCGGACGTCCCAGGATCGTAACAAAGACGATCCCGCGGTTGAGTTAAGATTAGAAGATAATGATTAACTACGCTTTCAGGTTCTGTTGACGCGCCCGATCAATCAAAATTTTCTCAAGACATAAGTACGAGATGAATAGGAAAAAAATATAGTAAATAGCTTCTATACTTAACGTGAAATAAAAACTTATCTTTGATTATATAAGCTTTGTTTTAGCTTCGATTTCACGATAACATATCATTACACGTATACTTTGTTCGTTCCTATGTTCGAACCTATGTAGATACGCATCGATACTCGGACTAATAATCGTTAAATTATATCCGTTGCAAGATACGATACGAAGAATTGCAAAAGATAGAGAATCAACGTTCAATAATTAAAAAGCTTTCTGAAGCAATGTGTTGGGCCATCCGGAAAGTTCTGCGGTTTTCTCATACCTGCGCGGATACCAGTTTTTGAATTTTGCACTAATACCAGAGAAAATATAGACGACGAGTATAAAAGCACGGATGCCGTATATTAGTGTGGTACACGAAAATTAATAAAAAATAAAATAAAATAATTTTATTGATTTTATAATAAAATTAATAAAATTAATAAAATTCTTTTTTTATTTTTTTTTATTTTAATAATTTTATTAATAATAATATTAATAAAATTAGCTGAGGTACTTTGATACCTCTCGTGATGCATTCCGATATACATGTATAGATCCGTGCTTCTATATACTGTACCTAATTCTCTGCTATAATACTGAATGAAGCCCAAACTTCACTTGATAAGAGCAATCTTTTGTTTAAACAATGCATCTATTCACAATGACATATGTTCAGTATATTCGATTCTACAGTATCTTTAAAGAATGGAGAATCAGAAACAACATTTTTGCAATATTATGCTTTGCTTTACTTGAGAAATGGCAAGAACGTGAGCGAGATCGACTGCGCGTAAAATTTGTAAAGTCTACGGACAAGATACTGTGTTTCTGATTACACAATTCAAAGGTGCTTTGTGAAATTTCAACAAAGTAATTTCACTCTCAAATACGAGGCGCGATATGGGCGTCCCTGCACTGAGGATGATAGAATTCGTCCGTCTGGGAAGTTCTACTGGAACAAGCATCGCCAAAAATTCTCTCGTTATACAGTGCAAAAATTGTAGAGCAGAGAAATATTATAAATTGCAAAAAGTATCGTACATTACACCATTTGAATCTGTCCCCATGAAAACCGCAGAACTTTCCAGATGATCCAATACATGCAATGTATGTCAAAAGTGTGCAAAGTTTGAGTTTTTTGATAAAAAAAAATCGATACATACGCGCGCACTCTCTTCTTTCTTCACAAAGATTTAATTCTCGACGATGTAGAGGCGTTTGAAGAAAAAGCTATATTAATTAAAAACTAAAAAAAAAAAAGAAACGTTTTTCTACAAACAGAAATTAGATTAAATGTTACAACCTCATCATTTGCGTCCGCGGATTTTTCTATCTATCTGTTACACAAGTATTTTTCTTTTCGAATAATTCTTATCAAATTGTTTACATATATCGAAAGAAAAAAACGTAAGAAATGTAATTTCGAATGGAAGAAGTTTATCGATTGGAGATACTGACGGAAAATCGAACGGAAAATAATCTCTCTTAAGGCGATTGCGAACGTCAAACGAGATTACGTCGCCGCGTGCTACAGACTCTCATGAGAAAAGACAAAAGAGAATTTTCATTAAAGAGAGTGTGCGTACCTAGAATCAGAGACGTTCACCTCAAGTATATAAATACTTTGGATTATCGAGCGAATCCATCGAGATTGAAATCTGCTTCGAGAGTAATCAACAAATCCAGAGTCCAACGTATCCTGATTACATATCAGCTGGTGTTTCAGTTGCGGGTAAAAAAATTGATGAAAGAACAATTAAGAGCACGTGTAACTTTTTTTCTCGCGATAAATATTTATGAGTTAATGTGTTTTTGCAAAAAAAAAGTGTCTTTTCTCATTTTCCTCTGTCATTTTTCTCTCTGTCATCACGGAAAAAGCTTGTCAAGTAAAAAAATGTACAAAATATTCCACGTTAGCAAGAACGATTTTAGCTGATTGTAATAAAACTTGCAACGTATCGTATTAAGGTCGCACGACTTTGAATAAAACGGGGGGGGGGGATTGACGCAATTTCATAATTTATACGGCCATTCTAATTATATTATCACCCGCGCAAATAATCTAAGTACACATTTTATCACAAAGCGTAATGCAATTATAATTACAGCCCGTCCCGAGGACGTTGGAATATTAATTCCAACATCCTTTGCGTTACGCATTTTTAAATCGCGTATTACGTAAACCTACGCGTTTCACTGATTCTTGAAACTCGATAAAAAAAAATGCTACTTGAAATAGATAATTATTTATGTCACTTTGCGTCCATTTCTTATCTCCACGCGTTTTTTCCAACAGACTTATCGTTACAGCAAAGAATCTTTAAATCGGGGATGCGATCTTTATCGGGCAAACCAATTAATCTTATGACCTATCGATCGCAAATCGTCTTGAGAAAAATAAAATAAAATATTCTCAATACAGGAATGAAATTATATAATATGTATATCGAATTTTTGCGCAACATGCGTATACACGTGTCGCGAATGATACTGCACTTTGTTTTGACGGAAATGATTCACGAGTTAATGTATAGAATGGATAGAATAAAGCACGTGGCTCGAGATCTGCGAGATATTTTTCAATCGGCAGTTTAAAATACGATTTGTGTCCGTAAATGCGTGAGATACGATGATGTTAAACATTAGCTGGCGACGTGCTAACGGTTCATTGAAAATAAAAATCGAACCGAGCAAGTCGAGTAAGGAAAGATTGGCCAGAGGAAGTAAACGAAATTTTTAGAAGGTGAAAATGTGGAGCAACGAAATGTAAAAGAGGCGTTCACAGCTTATAAGGAAGTTTCGTTTTTACGCTTCCTTCCCCTTACACTTGACTTATTATCGCTCGAAGTTTTTATTTTTTGCTAGATTTTGCAAAACAAGTTCACATAATAGTCCAACTAATGTATTAGTACACTGAAAAAAAATTACTTAAAACAAATAAATATGTTTCAGGTACCCCTCAAAGAAATAATTTTCTTGAAGCAAGTAAAATTTTTTTATTTTAAGTAAAAGTGTTTGCACTGAGAA
>NW_012026800.1:5048696-5052765 GCF_000956235.1 Wasmannia auropunctata
GTAATAAATAAGTTTGTCAAATGTGAGAGAGCTAAAATACAACACAGGTACAGTCATGGACACATCGGTTGCGACACTTTCTTTTTATAGGTTTCAAAATGCACTAATATTTTGCAAATGCGGACGACGATTGGTGTTACATTGTCTCTAGACTAAAGATAGTACATCGTGGTTCGCATTTGCAAAATATTATAGTTATCTATAAAGTATAATTATGTATATTAAATATATATTAAAAACCTACAAAAAAGTGTCGCAACCGATGTATCCACGACTGTACACAACGTTTGGACATTTGCTCCTCGTGGTAATTCGTATTAAAAATTTGGACATGCCCCCCTCTAGAAAAAATCCTGCGGACGCCCTTGGAATCTAATTGATACGCCATTTAAACAGATTAATTGAATGAAATTTTTGTACACATATATATAATTATTGAAGCGATATAAATTCTCGGTTTCCGCAGTCGAGATCTACTATATTCCATACTTGCATTTTCAGCAGATTCATATATAACATTCTTAACAGATTCTATTTACGTTTCCACTGGAAAATTCTGCCGAGAAAATCCCGTTCGATTTGGCTGTTTACATTTTATAGATCACGCTCGCGGTCAGCATCGCTACGTGAAAAAAAAGAGATAAAAACAGGATGACAATGTACCTGATACGATTCCTCAGGCACGATTTTTTTTTCTCTTGTTTTCCCATATTTTCTCTCTGTCTCTCTCGCTTTCAGAGACGCGTGTCGCGCTTCGTACCGAGGCGAGACGTCGTTCGCGTCGCGATCGCGGCTGGCAAATGGCACGGGAAGCGCGACGATGCGAGAAGGAGAGGCCGCGGTAGCGCTCGCGTGACGACGGTGGGACGGACGGACGGACGGCCGCACCGCACGCACGTCGAAATCGCATACCTGCTCGCCCGAGCGAGCATCAGAGTCGCCTGACGCCGAACGTGACATTCGCGACGCGACGTTTTCGGGGTGCGTCCTGGACGCGCGCGCGCGCGCGCGAGCGAGCGAGAGGAACGCGCGCGGCGCTCGGCAAGATCGCGATCTATCGTGACGACGGAAATTACAACCGGACGCCGCCGACGACGTCGTCGTCGTCGTCGTCGCCGCGACGCCGCGGCCAGCCGGAAAACTAGAGCCAGGCCGCCTGCCTGGGGGCCGATCTCGCGCGGGATCGTCGCTAGCACGCCGACTGCACTGACGGACGGGAAATGTATGGGAAACGCTTTTTTCCTCATTTCCGTTTTTCTCTCCTCTCCTCTCCTCTCCTCCAACCGACCGCTCGCGCGCGGCCGATTCTGACGCGCGACTTACGCAACATAACCTCGGTCGGACGTGGAGAGAGCGACGTAGGGAGACTCTCGCGAGCAACGCACGGGCAACCACAGCCCCGTCGGCGCCGCGGAGTGCGTCGTCCGTGTGATTCGATCGCGGGGAGCAGCGGCGCGTCGGCGGTCGCGCGCTGGCCGATCATATGTCAAGTAACGCGACGATGCCCGCCGTTTGTTGTTCCCCGAGTACACATCTCCGTTCTCGCCTTCCGCTCCACTTCTCACCGTCCCGTCCCTCCCGTTCGTTCGTAGTTGTTTAGGCGTTGACAGGCTTCGCGCTCGACGTCATCACGCGCGTGTACACGTCTAAGCTCGTAAAAAGCGAGATTATGAAATATTCTCGTTACTCTTTGATCCCGCGGAAATAAATAGCATAAGCTACAGTATGGGTCTCCAACTGTGCGTGCGTATGTGTGTTTGTGTGTTGGAGAAATAATAGTTGATGCAACGCGATGTTAAATTTGTAACGTTTAATCTTACATATGTATGGATCTTAGTACGCATCTGTTCCGTTACATAAATTGTGGTGCGACAATGATGATTGCTGCCGCAACGATCGGTACATTCTTGGTTCTTGCAGATCTCGGGCTGATTGTCGCGAGGGCATGAGGAACGATCCGCGCCGCGGCGACTGCATTGAGGGACTACCAGGCGCGAGCTAAACTTGATCTCCCACCGCTATGGAAAATCATCAAGGTTACCATCATCAGGCCATCTCGACCCATCAGTCTTTCTGGAAGAAGAATACACGTGCTGTGCCAGGAAGGTGTGGTAACCCTTTTACAATCATGTTGTCAACCTACGCGAGGATTGACTCTCGACTAATCGAGATCTCTCTCTCTCTGAAGGCCGAGCCTGAAGCAGGACGTTAGGCACAAGTTCAATCCCACGTCCGGCAATCCGGCCGGCGCCGCCGCCAACAGCAGCGGCAGCACAGGTGGCGGCGGGGGCTCAACGTCCTTTCAAGACTTTCAGGAGAGCGTGGACGACGCGTGGGACTCGGGCGACGATGAGTTCTGCACGGTCTCGGATGTGAGGATATCGAAGAGGGTCAGCCACTCGGCGGCCCTCAGCGTTATCAACAGCCACAGATCCGGCAATAAGTGTACGCAGCCGTCCCAGACGAACGCCAAGATGATCCAGCAGAAGATCATCCCGGAGGAGAAGAAGGCGGAGGCCCTCCAGAGGCTGGCGGTGCAGCCGTTGCACCTGCGCAACGTGAATCTCCACCCGCAGATGATCAACAGCCAGCACACCGGTGAGGATGCGGATTTGAAGCACGGCGCGTCGCCGCAGCACAAGCCGACGCAATTCCCCGGTAGACCGCAGCCCCTGAGGCAGGCGAACGCTCCCAATAAATTTTTTATACCGTCGAAGGAGCAGGGTATGTACAATCCATTCGTTTCACGTCCAATCAAGCAGCAATCCTTAAAACACGAGAGCGTTTGAAGACTTGCAAATCCTGTTCAGATGGCGAGAGCAAGGTGGACAAGTTTCAGTTGCTTTTGGAAGCGTCCGTGCTGAATCTGGATGAGCTGAGGCAGCTGTCGTGGTCGGGCGTGCCTGCCAAATTGCGCTCCGTCACTTGGCGGTTATTGTCTGTAAGTAGAGAAGGTGGTAGACGCGCCGCCGCGAGACGACGTTAAGCGACTGCGTTCGTGACGTTGTAGGAGTATTTGCCGGCTAATCTGGAGCGTAGGCAGCCCGCGTTGGAGCGCAAACGGCTGGACTACTGGAACTTGGTGAAGCAGTATTACGACGTCGAGCGGGACGAGGGCTTTCAGGACACGTATCGCCAGATTCACATCGACATCCCTAGAATGTCGCCGCTCATCTCGCTGTTCCAGCAGACGACGGTGCAGCTGATATTCGAGAGAATACTGTACATTTGGGCGATCAGGCATCCGGCGTCTGGTTACGTTCAGGTATTTAGCGTGGAATCGCGCGTCTTCTCATTCATCTCCGTTACACACGGTAAAGATTTACATATCATTCATTTGCACATATCCATCGTTATTTGCAGGGTATGAATGACCTCGTGACACCCTTCTTCTTGGTCTTTCTGCAAGAGGCGGTGCCGATACAGGCCTGGCAGGATCTGGAGAATTACGACGTGGCGTCGTTGTCGAAGGAGCAGCGCGACATTATCGAGGCGGACAGCTTTTGGTGCCTATCTAAATTCTTGGACGGTATACAGGACAACTATATATTTGCTCAGTTGGGGATCCAGCATAAAGTGAACCAATTGAAGGAGCTGATACAGAGGATCGATGGTGAATAATCCCATCGCGAACTACTTTAATGCCTTAAAAACCGTTTGCCCTTTTTTCTCTCTAAGTATTCTTAAGGGGTTAGTATACCCTGACGAGATAAAAAACAAGCTAATTTTTAGGAATTTTTTTCTGGCAAAATATGAATAATACATGAAATCCGTTTAATCCATTATCTTTATTATAAATTCAAGTGTCCAAATAAATTTTTTGGTAAAAAAAAAATTAAAATTCCCACTGTAGGGCTCCATGTAGCAAGACCGTTTTTTTTACGGTGTACTTGAAATCTCCCGTCAGTGTAATCTCAGACCAAAAAAAAAATATGGTCATAATCTATTTTCGACACCAAAAAAATTCAAGAATTTTTTTTTCGACGCCAAAAAGGTGAAACGACAAAATTCTCCGTCAGACGAGAGACAATACATTGTAGATTATGACCATATTTTTTTTTGTCTGA
Organism: Wasmannia auropunctata; assembly: GCF_000956235.1. Lineage (NCBI taxonomy): Eukaryota > Metazoa > Arthropoda > Insecta > Hymenoptera > Formicidae > Wasmannia > Wasmannia auropunctata. Next base: position 5,052,764 of record NW_012026800.1, read on the forward strand.
GA
>NW_012026800.1:5052785-5074401 GCF_000956235.1 Wasmannia auropunctata
TGATTTATCGCTATTATAAATGGCTGCCGAATAAATCAAACTTATGATTGGCCATTCGACGCCATTTTTAATATTTTCTAGTACTTTTGCGATACTGCCATAAGCCGGTCGCGCTTCTCTGATAATCTAGGACTCTAGATCACCCTAATTGTGAGGTTGGAAATGGAAATGCTACCGAACGGCAGTGGATCTTTAACGAAAAGCTATTGGTTTAACTGGCTAGACGCTAGGGATGTTAAGGCTTGAAGAGCTAGGGACTTCTAGTCTGCAGAAAAGTCAACCATCGATCGATCGACGAGATACTTAGGGTGCGTTTCCACTGAGCGCGTCACGCGTCGCGTTATTCGAATTGACCAATCAAAACATCCCATTTTATTGCGTAATTTGCCGCGTGATCCTGGATTTTATACAAAAAAAGATTATTTTATCTTTAGGGCGAATTCACACCTTGACAGAAAAGCGGAAAACAGAAAAGCAGAAGCCAATCAGAACTCGCACTGGTAACAAGAAAAGCAGAAAGCAAAAACTATTGACTACCAACGCGAGTTCTGATTGGCTTCTGCTTTTCTGTTTTTTGCTTTTCTGTCAAGATGTTAATTTGCCCTAAGTCGTAAGAAATTGACCAATCACAGTCAAAAATATAAGAAGAATAATCGACTGTGATTGGTCAATTTCTTACGGCTTACGATTTACTACCATGGACGTAGGAATATAAGGGGACAGAGAACAAAGTCATAACTTAGGCGAGGGAGGTAAAGCCGCAATGCGGGGGGAGATTCAAGAATTTTTTTTTCAACGCCAAAAAGGTGAAACGACAAAATTCTCCGTCAGACGAGAGACAATACATTGTAGAATGTAGATTATGACCGTATTTTTTTTTGTCTGAGATTACACTGACGGGAGATTTCAAGTACACCGTAAAAAAACGGTCTTGCGCTACATGGAGCCCTACAGTGGGAATTTTAATTTTTTTTTTACCAAAAAATTTATTTGGACACTTGAATTTATAATAAAGATAATGGTTTAAACGGATTTCATGTATTATTTATATTTTGCCAGAAAAAAATTCCTAAAAATTAGCTTGTTTTTTATCTCGTCAGGGTATACTAACCCCTTAATAATAACACTTTCCAGCGCCGTTGCATCAACATTTGCATCAGCATGGAGTGGATTACCTACAATTCTCCTTCCGGTGGATGAACAATCTGCTAACCAGGGAAATCCCGCTTCACTGCACCATCCGACTGTGGGACACGTATCTGGCGGAGTCCGACAGATTCGCCTCGTTTCAGCTCTACGTATGCGCGGCCTTTCTTCTCCGTTGGAGGCGACACTTGCTCTTGCAACCTGATTTTCAAGTAATCCATCCGCACTATAGCCCCTATACAGCTCGAGCCAGCCTCGTAAAGATAATGAAGATCGATCCGATCATTGACACTTTTCTAAATGCAGGGGCTGATGTTAATGCTACAAAACCTGCCCACGCAAAACTGGACGGACTCGGAGATAGGCGTGCTGGTGGCCGAGGCGTACAAATTGAAGTTCACGTTCGCCGACGCGCCGAATCACCTGCAGGCCCACGACACGACGACCAGGTGACCACTTTCCGACGGATTGGGTTGACGTTATTACGAATAGCGGCCAAGCCGCGCGAGGGCCGGGCGCTGTCCCGTGTTATCGCCGGTTTATCCTCTTCCGTCTCGCCGTCACTTATGTACACTGTGACGTACAGTCTATCACGGCCATATCGAAAGTTTCCGGGAAAAAAAAAAGAAGAAAACCACGCGGTCTCCTACGTTTCCGTTCCCGCGTCGCGACTATTAAGTTTTCGCGATTTACTTTATGCGTTTATAGTTTATTCCTTTGTTACATTGAAGGATATTTCACCAAGAGGACGTTTAGATATACTCGCCATGTTCCGCTCTGGAATAAAATTGTTTAAGTGCGTTTTCAAGGCGCGGTAAATGTAACGCGGAATCAATTGCCATTTCCCCGGTTTGCATTAAATTTTTATATATATAAGTCTCACAGACATTATATACAGATAATATATATAGACAGGAAAGTTTTATATATCGATCCTGTGTTGTGCTTTTATACGGTGATTGTGCCATTTCCACCAGCCTTACATTAATCCCCGTTCATGTCCCAGCAATTGTCATGAATTTGATTTTAGATCTAACGTTTACGCCTTAATGTCTAATATTCAAGAGACACGATATTTCATTTTATAGCATAATATTTTATAGCATGTGCTTTATTTTGATATATTTTATATATTAAAATATATGAATTTGCCATATGCCACGGATATATCATAAGTGTGATGTGTAAAAGAATTGCGGTGACAGAATGTTGAATTATAAAATCTATTTGGCATCAGACCTCCAATTGTCATTTAAAAATAATGCACGTATCTGTGCCAACTCATATATTTTCAATAGATATTCTTAATGAGAAGCTGGTTCAATGCCTCAATTTATTGACAAGAACAAATTTTGTAATGGAAAGGGAGGTAGGTATATTATCTATATTATAAAGTATGTTATAAATAAATACGGCTAATACCAGCGAGTTATCTTAGCATCTAGTATTATCTAGCTGCGGTGTTTCCTTAATTACACTTCAGTCGTTCTCCATATCGATTTGGCCGTAATCTCCATCGTCCAACGGCGGCATCATCGAGAATGACTCGTTGAGATTGAAGGTCTCCTGCGGTACAATTAAAAGAGAGATCGCTCAGTTAGACGTACGCTAGACGATAAATGCCCGCGCGATATCACAGAAATATCTTAGATTTCTTCAAATACTTTTTTTTGTTTGTTTGAACGCGCCGTTCCGATACGGACAAGGCGATACGTACACTCACGTAATCCACGTACACGGGCGTCGGATATATACACGGCATGCATTCCATCTGCGTGACGCCGTTATTGTCGGCGGTGCACTCGCAGAGCTGGCATTTATTCGGCTCGGCCGTGAGGGCGATCCTCTTCGAGAAGACACTCGCGAACTTCTTCACCGCATTCGACGAATTCTCGAGGCGCAGCTTGTCCCCGCTGAATATCGTGCCGTTCGTCTCCAGGGACAGCGGCGTGCAGTAGCCCAGCACGGTCTTGGAGAGCTTGACCTGCCTCCTCAGATCCATGTCGCCGGTCAGGACACGGGAATCCTTCTTCGTGTACGACTTGGCCGCGTCTAAGCCGTAGAAAATCTTGCCGATCTTCTCCTTCTCGAACTGGAAGTCGCCGTCCATCACTATGTGCAGAGTGATGTCGCGCTCCAGCAGTACTTGATGTAGCACGGAATACTCCAGCTGACAAGAGGAGAAAGATTAGGGTAACTGTTCCTATTAGTGTGCTTTTATATTTCAATAAGTCATAAAAATAAACTGGTACAAATAAATAGACAAAGTGTTTTTTTTTATTAAGTTAAACTTTAACTTAATAAAAAAAACACTTCTATTTATTTAATAAGTATTAAATAAATCATAAAAATAAACTGATACAAATAAATAGACTAAGTGTTTTTTTTATTAAGTTAATACTTTAACTTAATATAAAAAAAACACTGTCTATTTATTTGTACTAGTTTATTTTTATGACTTATTTAAATATAAAAGGGACACTAATAGGGACAGTTACCTTAATTAGACAAGAGAATTATTTAAATTTCCTAAAACTTAAAGAGTTAGGATTACCGTTTGGTTCTCCGGTTCGCAATGCGAGCACGGTATCAGTATGAAGGTCTTCGACACACCGGCCCGGAAGACGAGCCGCGAGGCGAAGCCGATCGCGGCGAAGATGTCTTCACTGCCGTCGCCGACCGGCACGTGGTCGAAGTAGTTGACGAAGCGCGGCACGTTCTTCGTGAAGATCTGCCCGTCGAGGATGATGCTCCTAGGCCTGTCGTACACTCCATCGCCGCCGAATACCACCAAGGACCAACGGTTGCCCGTGAGCCCTTGCTCGTCCAGCTCCTTATCGAGCTGCGTGATCAGCTGTTCCATGCTGCTGTTCATCTTTATGTCGCGATTGCAGCTCTTCGCCTCGACGATGAACACCACGTCGGCCGATCGCGGCACCTTGTCGCCCTCCAGCTTCTTGAAACGGCCCTCCGCCACCTGGCTGCCGTCCATCATGGTGCACGTGGTGCACCGGTCGGGTATCCGCAGGTAAGTGTCGCGGAACAGGCACATCTGCATGTACGACATCGCCACCGTGCACACCTCGGTCTCGGCGGGGCTGCTCAGGCACATGCCGAAGTACTCGGTCGGGTCGATCACGCCGAAGCAGACGCCGAATTCCGAGCTCTTGTTCTGGAATAGCTCGTAGCAGAACGTGGATACCGTGTCATCCTGCTGTTGAACCTTGCTGGCGTGGTTCGCCGTGTCGGCGCAGCTCTCGTCGATGGACCAGCTGTGAGCGAGGCTGCCGGTGTCCCTCAGGAACAGCTTGTTCGACCCCAGGGTGTCGTCCAGCTGCTCGTTGCTCATCGTGCCGAGGAGACCGGCCGTCTTCCCGTAGTACCAGCCTGATAATTCCAGGGTGCACAGGTTGAACTTGAAATTGCACTCCAGTCGGAATTGGTTGTGCTTGCGCTCCACCATCACCACGTTCTCCACTTGATAAACATACGTGGCGTCGTCCAATTCAATCGGCAGCCGCAGGTTGCTCGTGACATTCGCTGATTTCTGGGAGAGCAGCTTCATCGTCTGGATAACACATATATTAATTCACGTTAATTATTCCGTATATTATTATTAAAATTATTATAATAATTAATTTTGCTATTAAACTGCAATGATAGACTTCACGGATTTTTTTTATCGTTCATATTTTATGTATTATGGCAAACTATTTAAAAAAAGGATTGAAAGATTTCTTTTTTAAATTTCATTATTTCATTTTTACCGTCATAAATTTCCTAAAAATCTAGTGTTCGAAACAGATTTGTTTTTTTTTAAGTAACATAATCACAAGCATAACTTTTTACTTGTTAAACGTAATCGAAATTTGAATTTAATTTTTATCATGCAATAATAAATTCTATACTGACATCATTGAAGAGGTCCAACTCGATAGCGTTGCTTCCAATTAGCACTATGATCTTGTGAGTAATTTCCTCTTCTTGTTGATCATATTTCACTAGAACTGCGAAAGTGTCGCGCACGAAATCCTTCGCTAACAAATAGGTACAATTTCCCGCGAACTCAAAGTAACGGCCATCGAAAGTAATATAATGCTGGGAGCCGATAATCATGGCTTGCGCTGAAACGGTAAAATAACGATAAATTGTTAATTTAAAGTAGTACTATTAAAAATAGTACTATTTTCAATTTGATTAAAATTCGATTAATGTTCGATATTGGACTAAACTCCAAATATTGTTAAATTTTCGTGGCTACGAGACAAACCTTTGAACGGCGGTAACCAGTTCGACAGTTCCGAGTACGGCTTGTACTGATAGTAAAGGCTCCAGAAGGTAGTGTTCGAGGTGACGAAGTACGTCTTGACGTCCGCGATCGCCCTGATCTCCGGTATCTCGTGGAACTCGGGCGTCTGATTGAAGGCGTGCCAGGACATGGGTAGCTTCTGCTCCAGGCACATCAGGCCCTCATTGGGATCGAAGATGAACATGGTCTTGGCCTCCCTGTAGCGGCTCTCGGCCTGCAGCGCCGTCTGACTGATGTCCATCATCTTGGCGTGCACCAGCCGAATGAAGCTCTCTATCTTGAGCTTGACCTCGAAGTACTCGCAGAAGTAGCCGATCCTGTCATAAAGCTGCTCGAGCTTCTCGACGGCGTAGTTGACCGACGGCAGCTTCCGGAGCTCCTTCAGCTCCGTCACGATCTCGTCCACGACGTCCTTGAGCTCCTTGCCGAACGGCACGAAGGCGAAGTAGCGCTCCTTCACGAACTGTATCATCAGACCCGAGTACTTGTGCACGTTGGTCACTATGTCGTTCGCCTTGATGTCGCGGTAGATCTTGTCGACGTCGTGGGTGAAATTGGTGAAGCGGTCGAAGTACGGCGACGTGATGAGCTCTTTCTTACGGTCGTAGAAGAAGTCCAGCATCTCCTTGCTCGCCCTCCAGGCGAGCGTCTCGAGATAATGGATGAAGCGAATGAACAGGGGTTCCATGAGTTGCAAGAAGCGGTACCATTGCTCCGAGATGGACGAGAAAATCGTGCTCCACAGATTTTCGATGTACTTGATGAAGGACACGTGCAGGTCCTTGATAAATATGTCGTATTTCTCGATCAGCTTCTCGATTATACTCGCCACCTGCGACAGTGAATCGCCCTTCAGCACGGCGGCCGTGATCTCGGACACCTTGTTGTAGGCGTTCTTCATGGTCTCGATCAACCAGAGCAACGAATTTCGCAAGGCTTCGCCGGATTCGCCCATTTTCTCCCAGATTTCATTCAGGATGTTAGGAAGGGACTCAATGTGACTTCGCAGAGACAGTTCGTCGATAACGTATATACCGAAACCGATGATATCCTTGATGTAAAAGTCATTCGCGTTATAGGAATCGTTCAGATACCGCTTGAGATTTTCAAAGTCATGCTCGAGAATTTTCAAATCGCTGAAAAGAATAGAGAAAAAGAAAATTGTATAAATAAATATAAAAATTCACACATAGATAATTATTCTATATTTTAATATTTTTTCTATTGTATATATACATATAATACTTTATATTAACTCATTCAATAAACGGAAATGGATTAAAATGAATTAAATTTTTTTAATTTGCGGATTGAAATGGATTGGCCTCCGTGGAAATAGATACATTTCAATTTCATAATACGAATGTAATATAATATTTTTAATATAATATTACTATGATATTATATTAATTGTGACTAGGAAATGCATTATTTCAATCCATTTAAATCCAAAAAAATATTTTTTTTAGATTTAGATGAATAACATTCATGGTCCATTTTTACGAAGAACTTTTGTTGAATTTAATCAAATTAAAAAAACAACATTTCCTATCTAGAATTTTAAATTAATCAGTATTCACGATTTACTTTTTAAAGCTGTATTTTTTTTTTTTTTATATTGAATGGCATAGAAAATGTGATTCATGCAATTCCTATAAATGAATACAAAGGCATTGGACACTGAAATGAATTCAGATTTCCAGAAATACGCATTTGCGAACGTTGAAATGAATTTTTTCAATCTATTTCAATCCATTCTCGTTTACTGAATTATTTCTTGTTAATATCTTTTGTAACTTGTCTAATTTAATATTATAGATATTAAATTTTCATATTTCGCTACTTACTTCCAATCGTCAAGGAATCCCGAGATATCCTCCTGAGCATCCTCCCACACATCCATAATGACACTTTTTGCTTCGTTCTTTATATAGTGCTTCCAATACTCAACGTCGTCGTGCATGCTTTTGCACATGTCATCGTACGTCGTTTTTACAGTAGTCTATCAACAGTCGTGAAAGAATTACATTAATTACATTGAAAATTACAATAAGTGGATAAATTACAATAAGAAAATTACAAAATTACATTGAAAAACACAATAATATCTTTAATAAATTTAGCTTACAATAATATCGCTCTTAAGTTCCGGCCGCCATCGTAGAGTTGAAGTAACGAGCCTCGAGTGGTTTAGCTTCAGGTAGAAGGAAACGTCCGAAATTTTTAAGTCGTCCTCGTAGGTTCTCCAAATATTGAATATGGCGTTCCGTGCGTCCGGAATATTGCCGTGCATTCTTAAGCTCACTGTCGCGTCTGCAAATCAAAAAATATTGAAAATAAAAAAATATTCGAATGAAGAAGCTAAAGAAAAGTCGAAGATAAAAAAAATTCTTGTTCAAAACAGAAGCAATAAAAAATACTTTTTTTAGATATAGTTTAGATACTGTAAGCTCTTCATAAAATAGAATGAAACAAAGGGCACTACACATATTTTGAAATTTGTTAAATATGTTTAATATTTATTTCATCAATCATCCCATCGATTTTTAATATCTCTTACTCTTATTTAATATCTTCGATATATTATCAATTTCTTTAAAAGTTTCTGTAATATTTACCGGGCGTGTAATTCACCATCATCCAAGTGAGTTTCTCACGCGGGTCCAAGAAGAAAACTCCGGTGGCGTTAAGTTCCGGTGTATTGATAACGCTACCATTTACGACGTATTGAGAAGGCGTAGGATAATAACCGATCGCGAAATATTTGACCGCGTCGTTGTTCACCCGCCGATAGACTATTTCCCTCGATCTCCGATCGATCCGACCGATCAGTTCTCCGATTTCACTCGGCATGTAACTGCGCGCGTATCGAGCGTGGTTCACCGTTTCGAGCAGAACGAATTCTCGTCTGTGAACGAATCCCTCGATGTCGAGATCCAAATTGCTATTGACGTGCTTGCCGGCTATCTTGTAGATATACTTTCTGTTCAACTCGTCGCTCTCGTCCCTCAGCAATGCGGACAACGTCAGCAGCTTGTTCTCGTCGTTGGAATAATCCGCGGTGAAAGCGACATTCAGCAGATCCCTGCGGTCCTCCCTCATTAGTACACCCTTTAACGTGACGTTCTTCTCGAAGGTTGGATGATAGAAACTCAGCACGGCCTGCTGCTGACTCTCCGTCGACGTGCCCGCGGTGACGTTCGCCCAGTCGAAATTCGCGCCGACGCTCCTCGTCTTCTCGTCGTCGCGTTCCCATCGTAAATTCGCCGCGGAGTTCACCTCGTCGCTGGTGATTCTGTAGGAGCCGCCCAGAGTGAAGTTACGTCGCGGGTAGGAGAGACTGAGGGTAAGGAACTGATTCTCCATGTCCTCGGTGGTCATGTTGAGGATATTCACGCGATAGGACACCCAGGCGTCCTCGGCCAGGCTCAAGCAGGTGTTGTGGTCAAACTCCCCCGGCAGAATCTCGTAGTCCGTCTTCAGCGCGATCGTCTTGTTCGAGTGCATCGCCTTCAGGTGAATTTTCTGGCCGGTATGGGTAGTTCGGATTCTCGACTCGCCGGAGATGTTGAACGCCGAGCTGTTGTCCAGCCGGTAGACGTTCACCTGCTTGAACTCGACATTGGGATAGTTGGTGCCCCCGTTACCACCACTGTACTCGTACTGGTTCACGTAGACGATGCCTATGGGCTTGAAAATGTTCTCCACCGTAATCTCGATGCGATCCTTATCGATACCGCTGCTGGCCTCGCTCTTTGCGTTGTACTGCGTGTCCAACACCTTCTGATTGTTGTACATCAAGGTCCCGTGGCCAGTGGTCTCTTGCCTAGGTTTTTTAGTACCTAGTTAAGAAGTTAGATAATAAAGTTAAATAGTTAAATAACTTTTATCTTAACTTAATTAATTTTAAACAAGTTAACTATTAACTTCAACTAGTTATTTTTAATTATATATAAACTTTAACTTTTTAACTTTCTTCTAAGTTAAAAATTTATCTATTTAAGAGAAAAAAACATTTTCATATAAAGAAAATAGAGGTATTTCGTTGTTAGAAACTTAATTTACAAATAAAATATTAAATTGATTTGATTTATATTGTAATTTTTTAAATTTAGAGAAATTTTATTTTTTAAAATAACGACATTTTAATTTAATATAAATAAAGTCTTTCAAAATTATAACTTTTAATTTGACTTTAGTTAATTTAATCTTAACGCAAGTTTTTTAACTGACAATGAGATAGGTTTTTTCTCATGCAACTTTTAACTTAACTAAATTAATTTTGTAAGTCATTAACTTTAACTTAATTTAGTTTTAAAAAAATATTAACTTACCCGACTTTGTGTCTTGCTCGATGTGACGTTTTTTGTAACCGTAATTCAGAATACCGACGTGACGAGCGTTCAGAGGAACTTCTACGTGCAAAATGCCCTCCAGATCCGAATTCAATCGCTCGCTGTAGTAATTGTAATCGGAGTTCAATAAAGCCGTATTATTATTAGGCCAAAAGAACTCGGCGAATCTTTTATTCTGTTTCCTGTGTAAAAAAAATTAAGAAATGAAGAAAATAAAAGAAATATACTCTCTTTCTCTTTTTAAAAAAAATTATAATAATGTTAAATAGTAATAAAGTTAAAACATCACTTTTGCACGGCAAATAAAATTCTTAAAAACATATAATTAATATTAATAAACAAGTTTTGATTTCTAAAACATTATGCGATAAAATTAATTCTTTTCTCTACAATTTTTTCTATTATATGGTAAGTTTACTTACAAAGTAGTAAGTATAACAAAATTACAGCCAACGTATGACAATTGTTGCAGAGATATCGTAGCGTTAACGGTTCCGTTAACGTTAATCAAACTTTCGTAAGATATCTTTGCAGTTCCAATCTGCCGTCCTGAAGGGTAAAAAAGATCAGCGTTGATCAAGTTTTGCTCGTCGGAATTGGCATCGTAATTGAAGAGGAGCACGACCGTTTCCTCCTGCGGGAACAGAGGCGTGTACAGTGAATATTTGAGCTCGATTTCCTTGTTGTCGAACGTGATGTTGAAGAGATTGTTGACGGATTGCATGGCCAGCAATCCCCAAGTCAGCCGGAAGTGCCCGTTAATGTCGCGCGTGGCCATTCGAATCTAAAAGTTTGCATTCAATTTATACGAGTTTGTATTGAGCAGTTTAATTTTATTACTTATATTAATATTAAAGAGATATACAAACCGATCCGTCCGAGGCGTAATTACTCTTCGTCCGAACGGTATTGTAGCCCACCACATAAGAGATATCTTGCATCTGCTTGTTGGTGTGATAGCTGACCAGGAATCGATGATCGTCATTGTTCGGGGGTGGCAACTTTATGACGAACACCGCGTCGATGTTCTGCTGATTGCGAAAACCGATGGTCGCGTTCGTCTCGAACTCCCACGCCTTTCGATCGATGTCCAGATCGAAGCCCACGTCGACGTTCCTGTACAGCCGGCCGGGGTTCCTGTAGAACACGTGTGTCGACAGTTCCTTCTTGCCCAGGTGTGTCATGTCGTATCCCGTGATCAGTTTCACGAGCATGTCCTCCATGTAGACCAGCTTCCATCTCGCGGTCGCGTGGCACCGATCGTTGTTCAGTCGATGATCCAGCCGGACATCGCCGCTCGTGTTGGTCAGCATCATGTTGCCCTTCACCGTCAGGATCCTGCTGTCGTTCCAGGGTGTCTCGGCGTGAATGTACAGAGTCGTATTGCCGTTCACTTGCACGTTCATGAAGGTGCTCAGCTGATAGGTGTCCATCGCGCCAGCCCTCTGGATATCCGTGCGGGCTCTCACGTCCCAATTCAGATTGTTGACCACGTTCGCGTCGAGGGTACCGTTGAACGATCCGCCGTCCACGTCCAGCAGGAGGCCGTATTTCTTCCTCTTCAGTCTCAAAATGAGTCGATCGGTGTTTGCGCTCTTCGGCTTGGCCTGCACGTCCACCGAAGTGACAGCGTCGTTCTCCACGAAGATGACGGAGCTGACGTCGTAAGATTTCGCCTGCAGATCGTCCTTCAGCTCACCCCTGACATCGTACAACGATTCGTTGATCTGTCTCAAGTCACCGTGAAACTGGAAATGAGGTCTCTCCGACAGTGGCGTGTGTAGATCGGCGCTGATCTTGCCGTTGTTTAAATTTCCGATCAGCCGATACTCTCGATCGCCGAGATGCGTTACATTAACATTCAGTTTGGCGGTATTATTTACGCGAATCGCGTTGTCGTAGAGGATATCGGTCTCCAATGATTCAAGAGCCCTTATCCAGCTTTTCAACTTCGCGGAAGCTTTCACGAGATGCTTGTCTACTTGCCAGTCGGATTCAAAGGATATCTAGAAAAATAGCGCGATTCAGATTTTAATTCAATTTTATTTAATTAATAATAATTCTATCTCTATATATAAATATCAAATTAACTACAAAATTAATAAAGATGATCATTATTGTATTTTAATTAAATTACAAATAAATATTGATACTTTACGTTTTTGGATATAGGCTCTTCTATTCTTGCGTTGAACTTAACTTGCTTTATTTCTCCGGTGAAATTCTTTGTCGCGGCGACCGTGGTTTTCGGGATTTTCATAACGGGTGAATCGATCGCACCCGAAACCATCATATCCAGCAAAGCCTGCTCCAACTGCACAAGAGAGAGATACAATTTTTTTTTTATTTGATGTTTGCAAATGTGTATTTTCGTAAATTTTGAAAATTATGCTCACCCTTATGTTTCCGAGTATATTCAAGATCAATTGGTCTCCATGAATCATGAGTGTGCCTCTATATAGACTGCCCTCGACCTCTAAGATCACGTTAGTACGGAAGGCTTTGAGAAGTTCTAAAGGTGTCTTTATGTCGAATTTCACAAAATGAGCCTTTCGATTACTATTTTTATTGCCTTGATACGTATAATTGCCATAAAATCCAGTCTGCGTAAAATTTTACGTGCTTAGACCTTCTATTATATTCCATCAGTTTGTTCCGTTGATTAAGAGAATATAAAATAATACGCCAAATAAAAATGATTTAAAAATATTACCTCGAACCACGTAGTATTTTTTCTGACGTTTAAATCCATACTCATAAGGTAGTTTTGAGTCTCCATATCGATGACAAACGCGTATGAAGATGTTATCTCTCTAATATTGCTGAACGTTACATCAATATGTAGATCATTTTTTATATGAAAAACATCTTCCATGGTAAAGCTGTCGTCTATAACAATTTTATTGGGTGGCAATTGTATTATGCCTAATATCTTATAAGTATCGCCATCAGTATCGATATCCAGCTCTGTCAATATGTTTGGGATTATTGCAAGCCATATCTGCAAACAAACGTATACATTTCCGTATATTTATTAGCAATCACATTTAATAATTATACTTCTATTGAGAGAATAAATATATATTTTATAATTTTTAATTAATTCATGTTAATTTTCTTTCATAACTATAATAGAGTACAAATTAATATCTAAATTTTTAATTAATAGTACTTGTGCAGTGTGTGCGTTATATATAAGTATGTGATTTAAATTTTAAGTTCTTGAAATAAGATTTTTATAATTAAGTTTTCATGTTCGAATTATAGTTTAATTATTTGAATTACAATTACCTGTAATTCCCCTCGCCAATAAAGACCCTCGTTATCTTCTTCCTCTTCCTCCTCTTCCACCTCTTCTGACAATTCAGAATCACTCGCCGAACTCGTAATCCCCGGTTTTGACGGAATTTTAACGGGCGGTGGTTTCGGTCCACCTTTAGCCTTGATACCAAACTTGGTGTCCGCCAATCTCACCGAGAACTCTGTATCTACGTTCAACATATTCTCGGCCTGTGTACGCGTTACGATCAATTTTGTGATCACGCTGCACTCTTCAAAGTCCTCGAGAGGCGTGAGCACTATGTAGGTGTAATCGAAATCGGTGATGTTATGATAGTGCCAAGTGCCGAGGAAGCCCGCCGTGATGTTATTGTAGCCGATCCTGAAGTCGGCGTCGCGCCTGTTCAGCTTGGCCACCAACAACGCTTTTTGCAGCACCTCGAGGGGCGTCGCCAGCATGAGCTTGATGTTGAAGTCGTAAGCGGCGGTGAAGATTTGGCACAACGCCTCAACGCCCACGGGACCGGTCGGCGTGACAACTTCCGCCACCACGTGGTGGTTGCTCTCCGACAGGCCGAACCTGCCGCGAACGAAGGCAAACTTCTCCAGCGGCGTGGTAACGTTGAACTCTACCTTGGACTCCTTCCAGCGTACGAGATCGCCGATCAATTGGCCGGTGTATTTGCGTTTGTCCAGGTCAAGATTGGCCGCGCCGTAGAATTTCCAGTTAGTCATCAGGCGCAGCTGGCACTTGAGCTCGCTCTTCCGGTAGTTCATCAGAGGCGAGTGCAAATGCAGATTTCCGGTTAGATTGAATACGTCGTCCGACTGCTTGTCCAAGTGCCAGACACTGCGCGCGTCGATTACCTTGTCGGGGTTGTACTTAATCAACATGTGCGTGTCCGCCGTTTGCGAGCGTAATACCTTGTGGGTGACGTTCATGGTCACCCATGAGTTGGATTGGACGGTGCTGATCAAGCCGCAGTTCGCCGTCCACTCCTTCAGATCCTTGTGCTCGCTCGCACTGGCGTAGAATTCCGCCATCACATGCTGAGAGTCTCTCCAGTGAGCACTGCTGCTGGCTAGAATCTTGTCCGGTAGCTGCTGATATCTGCGAACACGAACAAGATAGAATTGAAATATTTTTCATAACTTCAAGTTATATTGTCAGAATTAATCATTTATTATTATTATTATTATTATTATTAACTTTATTATATTTTTAATTATTAATTTTGTTATATTTTAATTATCATTATTTTATTATTATTATTTTTAATAATTAATCTAACAGCGTTTTAAACATTACATTGATACATGTATAAAATAATTCATGCAGTATTAGATGCTTACCTCGCGTTCAAGGCGGTCTTCTTCCAGTTTTCAAAAGGCGTCAACAGTTGCGATTCCAACTTGACAGTCGTTATTTCCGGATGCACGACGTAGTTCGCGCCGATCGACGCCTTGATCGCGTTTTCCGGATCCCAGTCCAGAGTGACATCCACCAGGTAACTGTGCGGACTACGTACGACCAAGTCACAAGAGCCGGTTACCAGTCGACCCGGATAGGTCAACATTATCATCACGTTTCGTTTGGTCCCGGGGGAAGTTGCGTTCATCAGATACACCCTGTTCAACTGCAACATCGTGCCCAGCTTCAGGGCGGGATCCCTATTAGCGTCCCACTTGATCTCCGCCGCAAACTCCTTCCGATCCTCCTGATTGATACCGCTCAGGGTCAGATGCACGTCTCGCCACTTATCCAGATGTAGCTCAACGCGAATCTCTCGCGTGGTATCGATATTCGTCATCACCGAGTACACGTTGCTGCGGTATCTCGCTTCCACGTAAGACATCAGGCTGGTCGCCGACAGCACCGTGTGATTCAGCACTAACGCGTACTTATCGTAGTCCAGTTGCTCGGCATACAGACTGACCTTGAGATCGCTGTGGTCCTCATACAAGTCGCAGTTGAGCAAAATCGGACTGACGAAGCTCGGCGATTTGAAGATCATCTTCAGATGATGATTGACGATGACGGCCAGCGACCGATCGATGTAGACGCCATGCGCGGTCATGTTGTGGCCGCTGAACCACGTTCCGGAGAACTCCAGGTCGTACTCGTTTCGCGAACGCTCGTTGATACGCGCGTTGATCAGCATCGAGTTGAAATTCGGGATCGTCAGGTTCGTGTGGCCTTCCATGGAAAATAACAAACCGCGCGGCATGATGACGTTGACGACCAGGCTGATCTCCTTGCCTGCAAATACAGGAAATTAAATACTCCGAAATTTTTCGTACAGCCAGAAAACCATTTCGCATTATGGCGTGAACAGTTGTGAACTCTGCACATCTTACCCGGTGCGTATCCTATGAGCAAGCTAGTCTTCGTTTCGGGGCCAAGGACGTGGTGATTAATCCCCATTTTGAGATCCAAATTCTGAATGGGTTTGGTGAGGGCAATCAACGCGTTCACCTTCGTGCCCTGAGTCTGGAAGTACATCTTCGTGTAGGAGACAATGAGCTGCGCCGTGAGCTTGTGCCGGTCGTCCTTAAGATGCGGATTGGAATTAACTTCGGCGTGGATCTCCACGTGGCCAAGTGCTTGCTGGTACCAGGCGCTCATCACAGCGTTGAGTTGCGGATAGGCGGTGGAGTGCAGCTTCATTTCGGCGGCCTTGTGCGTCAGCGTCTTCGACGAGCGATTGGATAGCGAAACCTCCAAGTGAAGAGTCTCCTTCCTCGGCATACGTTGCAACTGATACTCCAGCTGAAAATCGCCGGCCAGGCTGATATTCCGCCTGACAATGTAGCCGATCAAATGGCTCCAGACTCGCTTCGTTTGGAAGGTCAGGTCTATATCGAACTGGGAGATATTGTTCTTCTGCGCGTTTCTAATATCACCTGGTAATTTCAAATTTTTAATCCAATTTTTTCAATTTTATTTTTTGTCATATTTTATTTTTATGTAATCATATATTATTATTTATTGGTATATTATATATTATTATAATAACTAATCAAGATTAAAATATTTTTAAAAAATTTTAAAAGTTTAAAGGATAATTAGAAAGAAAAATTAGATTATTTTTTTAAAAGAAGGAATTCCAAAGAGTATAAAATTTAATTGCTCTATCATTAATACAATCGTGCGCGATAAAATACCTGAAAAGGCAGCAACGCGTTCGTTATTGATAATTAAATGTGCTACAGGATGATAGGTATAACCGTAATTGAACTTCTTCCTCGAGTAACCCACACTGGCATCCAAGTGTTTTGTGCCATTAATATCAAAACCGATATCCATAAAAATCTCGTCTTCGGAACGTTTATATGTACCTGAAAATATATTACACACATTACTAGAATATCTTCGTCAGTCACAATTTGAGAAGATAATACATTCAGAAAACACTAACCCTTAGCGATCATAGAATTACCAGCCGAATGAAATAGAGCAGTAACGTTATTATTTATTATGTCGAAAGTGATAACGGCGCTTATCTCCCTATTCACCTGCGAGCCAGGCGTGTCGAACATTAACTTGAATGTGTTATACTCCTGAAAGAAAATTAACAAAAGCCATGAAAAACATATGCCGTCTCATGTTAAATTTTAATATTCGGAGAATCGCGAATTTTACTGTAATTTTCATTAAATATCAATATATATCGCTATTTAATCATCACAATTATTATCAAAAAAGAAGAAATTAAACAAAAATATTATAAAAAGTTATGCGTAGCTTTGATTGTACCTCGGTCTTACTCCAGCTATATTCTAACACGTAATTTTTGGCAGTTGGATCGGCTTTGATCAAGGAGACCTTGAAGAGCGTGAGACCGTTTAATACGAAATAGGGCGCACTGGAATCCTTAGTCACGTTTGTAAATTGATAATCGGTGCACATCTTTAAACCTATCAGTCTGTCCAAGGCGGCCCAGCTGCAGGTGGTGTTGCTGATGATATTCTCGGGTACGGCTGCAAGATGTCGCGAGTTTTTCTGATTTTGATCGGCTACCAGAACGCCCAGCGGTTTCTCCTGCACCTCGCCACCGTTGCTCTTGATAAGAGCGACGTCCGAGACTAATGAAAACATCTCGATCTTGCGGTTCGGTAAACCCAGACTCACGTGCACCAAACGGGTGTTGTTTAGATTCAGATGAAGCTGCATAATTCCGGAAGAGTAAAGATTCGTTCGCAGCTTGAGCCCGGCGGATTTGTAAAAAGCGTCCACCGTCATTGTGCTCATCATATCAACACTTATACTGTAAAAAGAATAGAATAAGAATATAATGTGACACTTTATAATAATGAAAGAGCTATTCTCTAAATTTTTTGGAGTGAAGTCTCCAAAGAGTGAAAATAGCTGCCACTTGAGTGGCGCGAGTGAGTGAGATTTCACTCCAGAAAATTTAGAGAGTAAACAATAATATAAAATAAAATAAAGTTATTTTTCTTAAACAAATATTATTCTACTAAATAAAACAAAAAATTAAAATTATCTATTTCAAATATTGTAGGGATTAAAAGAATTGTAAAGAAATAAAAGGTGAAATAAATAACCTGGAAGCAATATTGGCAGTGAGTTGAAATTCCTTATCGGAGAGTCGAGCGTCGTTGAGCATTTTTGAGATCTTGAAATAGCATGCCGCAGAACCGGCGAGGTCCAAACGAATTGGCAGACCGGACCCCATCGGTACTACGTAAGAAGAATCCAAGAACATCCCTGTCTTCTCGTAGAGGATCTCCTGCATAGCCAAGAACTCCCTTATCTTCTGCAAGGGATTGAAGTTCGCCAGTGCAGCCCTCACTTGCTTGTCGCCGTCCAGCGTCGTGAACATCAATTCGTTTCCGAATATCTTTAAATGCAAAAAACGAGGCATTGCAATATTGTAACGATAATACAATTAAAACATATTTTTGTTTTACCTCATTTTACTTTTCCATTACCTTGTAACCGAGACTTATTTTCGGATGATCGAAATTGTTGTCGATAATATTAGGCAGCCGTTTCACGCCGTCCCAATAATTCTCATTCTCCGACGTCGATCTGAAACGCCTGAGGAAATTCTGGAGGTGACTCGAAATTTGTTCGTTGCTGTAGATGCCGTCCGGACCGAAGAGATTCTCCGCGTAATATTCCAGACCCTCCATTCGCGCCGTGATCTCGAACAGATTCACGGACTGCCCGAGGAGATCGGTGGTCACGTTGAAGGTGAGCGTTCGTGGCACGTACGATTTCGGCGAGAAGATCAGATTCGTCTGATAGTTCATGCCGACATCATACTCTTCGGAAAAGAAGGAGTTCTCGTAACTGCGCGAAAACTTTCTAACGTCGCTGTTGAACTTGTTGCCGATGTCCCGATCCGTCAGCAGACTCTGGATCTCGACTCGGGTAGGCGAGGCAGAGTTGTAGAGATTCGTCAAGTGGCTCCATACGAAAGAACCGACTAAAGATAAACAGGGAAAGGAAACGTGAATTAGAAAGTCATTTTTCTTATCATTTAAATATTTAAACCGTTTAGCAGTGAGTGAACAACGACGAACCTTGATTGACTTCTTCTACTTTGAGGGTGTGCTTGATAGTCTTGACAACATTGTAATCGGGGCAACGCATCACCTGCAAGTAAGAGGCAATACGGATCTCCGTGTCTAACGTCGTGTTACGGTAATAATCGAGGAAGAATTCATCCCGTGTCTCTTCGCAGGACGGCAGCCTACGGTGAGCATCGACGGCAGCAATGCGAACTTCCATAGACAAGAATCCGCCAGTGTCGTCTATGCACTTCTTCAGTTCTCTTCGCATATCTTTCATTTCGAGTCCCATGTTGCCTATCGCTTTCAAAGCTTCCAGCGTCTACAATCAAATTGCAATCATATTAAAAATCTCTTTTTTTCATTTTTCATACGTTCTATTATATATAGAAAGTATTTTTTTCTTTTACTTTACTACAAATAGAGAAAAGTAGTGTCCGATGAATACAAAAAATTCGTAATTGGATTACAATTCATATTCATTCAAAATTCACATTAAGAAAATATTTATTCAAACTTGTGAGCTTTTAAAAATATTTATTCACGAATATTTTATGATTATTTTATGATTTATTTATACAAAATGTAAAGTAAAAAAGAAAGTGAAAAATAAATTTATATATCGTTATTAATATCCAGATTCGATAAAGAAAATTTACAAATTTTGAAAAAAATTTTAGAAAACAAATTTTTTATTTAAAAATCTTTTATTCATCGGACACACTAGAGAAAAGAAACTTATAAATATCATACCTCTTTTCTCTCAACGGAAGAATGAAAACGGGGCTCGCAACCTTGCGAAATTTTCTGTTGAAGATGCGACAGAAGCGCGTTCACCTCCTCCAGATCGGTACAATCTGCATCGTTTTTGCAATACGTATGAATGATGGTAGAGTAGCTGAGAATAAACTGGACGTGAGGAATTTGATGGTGGAAGTCCAGTAGCTTCGAAAGAGCTTTGATGGTGTTGCGATCCGGTCGTGGATATAGAGCGAAAGTGACGATCCAGTCGTTGACGATCGCTTGATTCACGTATCTCTTGATTATCAAATTATTCATCACGCTCACCGCGGCGTTGCTGTTTAAATACGGCAGTGCCGCGACAATATGCTTCCTGTTAAATAAAAGAAGAAGGAAAATATTAACAAACTATCAAATAAAATAAATATTATAATTTTTAGTTTTATCTTTTTAAAACAACTTCAAGTACGTATAATAATTGGGCATATTAAGTAAAAAAAAAACGCGGTACTTTGCGCGTAAAATAATTTTATCTTCTTGTGTAGTTACACCTTTATACAATGTTCTTTTACGCGTAAAGAAATATTGCATAATTTTGAAACTACACAAGAAGATAAAATTATTTCACGCACCAAAAATACCGCGTTTTTTTACTCTCAATATCCAATTATTAAACTTGAAGTTGTTTTAAATTAATTTAAATTGAAAAGTCTTACATATTATATGTTAATTTTTCATCTCTTTAATTATTGACACTTCAATTTTTTTCTTTATCAGAAAAGTGCCCGCAAAAACACGGCAGTTACATACTTTCCGTTTTTGCAAATGCTGTCGGCTCTGCTGAACAGCTGCGACAACGAGGGGTAATCCAGGAAGCGAGCCGAATGGACGAAATTAGTGAATATCTCGGAGAATCTCTGCTGCAACTCATCGGTGCTCCCAAGCCTGCACATGCTCTTCAGCAAGTCTCGGGAGGTCCGCAGCTCACCGTGCATGGTCTTCAGAGTCTTCGCGTGGTCGTATAACAACATGGTCCTCCTGATCCGAGGTACGCTTCGCACGAAGTTATCCTCGTCATCATCTCTTCTCTCGTCATCGTTGTCTTCGTCCTCCTCAAATCTGTAGGTGGAAGTCGTCGTTTCCTGAACCAGCTGAAGGATCGTCCGAGACTCGGTCTTGGCGCCGGCTTTGACGCCGTTGGATAGCGGCTGCAACAATCGCACCTCATCGCAGACCACTTTCTCGTAGACGTTGTGATCGATCGTGATCTCGCAATCGCTGCGCGACTTGAACAGTCCGTGCTGGCGGTGCTGCTTCCGCGGACTTCTGTAGGGATTCGACTGCACGACGGAGAAGTACTTGGGGCCGTAACGACAGTCGGCCAGGTTCTTGCTCTTCTTCACGATCAGACTGGTCCTCTTGGCCTCGTACAAGCGGTAGTGCGTGTCGCATGCGCCGTGAACGTCCACCTCGTCGCCGCGATGGTCCACGTCGAAGCGCCGCATGCTGTTCTGCAGCATCGACAGGACGCCCCGTTTGATGTTCAGCGCCCAGACCGGCTCGCGCCGATCCGGGCACAGCTCGTGGATCAGCCCGTCGTCGAAGGTGAACCTCAGCTCGTGGCGCTCGAGATTGGCCTTGAACTCGGAGCCGGCGCGATCCGGAAACTCGGGATTGTACGCGCTACGATCGTGGCTGATGCTGGCGTTCAGAATTCTTAGGGTGCCCTCGCAGGGGCTGTTGAAGTGCACGGACAGGGTGGCGTCGATGTACAAGGCCGAATCGTTTTTCGATTGACGAGACGACAGCTTGTCATAGCCCAGATTCGTGCTCACATCCACGGAATACGTATACACATAGTGGATGTCTTCGTTGTATTTGAATTTTCTCTCCGTTGGAACTAAAAAGAATGAGATAAGTATTGTTTAACATATTGTTAATATATAATTATACAGTGTTCCATTTCACGCGCACAATAAATTTCTTAAATATTTAGGAATCGTTGTTTCTATACAGAGAAAATATGGAAAAAAATGAAGTTTCACACGGAAAAAATTGCTATGGATGTTAGAACAATATTCTCTATGTTTGGAAAAGAAATGCATGTAAATTTAAGTTATATATTGATGTTACATGGCAAACATCTGTTAAAATATGCTCATCAGTACGGTTGTCACAATCGTAGTGCTTATAGGATAAATAATATTCGATTAGAATATCTTCATATATGTAGATCGGAAGAGCACAC
>NW_012026800.1:5074421-5105937 GCF_000956235.1 Wasmannia auropunctata
AGACGTGTGCTCTTCCGAACGCTGAGAGTTCAGTTAACTATACAAGTCACTTCCAAAGTATTTTAGTTTCTATAACCCATTTAAATTGATGAGTGAAAATTATCACAATTATCATGTTGTGGCAACGGTAATTTTTTTCCGTGCATCTGTCGTTCTATTATATTCTAAACTTTAGCATTATGATTTTTTTTACTTCAAACACGTAGAATACTTCTCGTTTGATTCATTAATAGATTACATATTAATTTAAATTATATATTAATTTTAATAATACAAAGGTATAATTAATAAATATAACCAATAACATTATTAAAAATGCAAGAAAGAATATTATAAAGAACTAAATATTAATATATCTAAGCGATAATTAGTCTATGATTAACATATGTTTGTTGTGACTGACGTTAGTAAAATGTTTGTGCTTTGAAAAGTATCTTGCTACGGTTGCATTTATCAATAATCTGTTTTCTTAATAAGATTCCTATAATATCATTTCCTCGTATTCTCTTATCTATATGCAAGTATACTTTTGAAAAATAAACGTCGGAGTCCTTCACCTCGATAGACGCACGTACTTACGACATACTTATCGCAATTAATTCACACATTTAAGAAATAAAAAGGAAATAGAAATATATATGTATTTATACATAAAAGAAATATAGTTTGCGATAAGTTTACTCAATTAATAAATTATAATTTAAGATAAATTATTTATAGATAAATTCTTTACATTAAAAAGACTGCTTTATTGTGCAACGCACTGTGCGAGATACTATCTTCACGTTTATTTGCGCAAAACAGTCAGTTTGCGCGGATTAAAGTGCAAAGTATATGTTATTTCTCTTTGAAATTAATTTAATATTCGTGTAAAGAAGAAAAGTAGGCCTGAAAGTGCGACGTCGAGGAATGCTGCCCTAGCGATTTACAAAAAAAAAAAAAGACGTGAGTCTGTGAAAAATGACATGGACATTCGTTTCCTCTTTCAAACGATGCGTGGGATAAACGGCGAGCTGCCAGAGATTGTAACGTAAGCCTATGGAAATACGATAGCTGCACCAGCCTGGCGTGTGTCTGCATGAAATTGTTACCTACCCTTGCATTTTGTCCGACCACACAGCGTTGGGTCCTTGGTACTTTCTGTGGAGACAAAAAAATCGTAAAAAAATATTACGCACATGTGAAGCATCTGGCGCATAAATTAACACCGTATTACTTTGTATAGATATTAAATATCTTCTGTTTTACATATACTATTTAAAAAATATCGTGTCATGTTCATATCGACGTGATATTTTTTAAGAGGCTGGACGATATAAATATTATATCATTATTAAAAAATTTTAAATTCTTCAATAAATAGATTTCGATAATAATAAATAAATTTGAATAGCGTATCTTTAAAAATTGAATCATCTGTTTAAAGAACACGTTGTTAAATAATTTTCATACGCATACACATTTCTAGATTATTAACGCTAGAACCGCGGATGGATTATTCATGACCTATCTTACTCTTTTGTGATTATTTGATAGATAGACAAAGTGATGGATAAATTAAATAATACATTTTCATTAATACTAATAATTCAATTTACGCATAGCTATATAGTCAACAATAATAGGAAAGAAAAATTGCAGATAGGACAAAAATGGCACAGCCGCGGTTCTAATCATCACAATATTAAAATACGTTCTTCATTTTTCGATTAACGTCGCTCAACAGCAAGGAGTTTTACGCGTCTAATGTGATTAGAGTTACGTCATTTGCGATAAATTGGCTAAACTAGTTAATAAATTATTACTTGAGATAAATTCTTTACATGAGAAAAAGATTGCTTTGTGCAACGCAATATGAGATCGTTTTTTCCTGACGGGTCCGATGAAAGCCGCGATGGTGTGTATCCCATCGGAAAGTGCGGTAACGATTACACTACAAATTAATGAGACACCGGACGCCGCAATAAATATGCAATATACACACCGTAATACGTTCGTACCGGAAATTGCCGATAATTACCTCCTCGCACGGCAGTTACCGCGCACGCGAGCGCAAGAAGTAGTATTGCCTTGGCAGTCATGGTTTCCGGGGCGAGGAGGGGGGAGGCAACCCTTATCGCTTTCCGAATTTCGCGGAACCCTCCGAGATCAAGATGCTCCTACCGCGCGGTCTTCATCCCTCGACGCGGATCCGTCGAAACGTGCAGTCTCGTAATTTTACCGATCGAATTCCGCCGATGATCCGCAAATGATCCTGACGATACCCAAAGAGTCACCAGCTCGGAAAGCGGAACTGTCGCGATATAAACTGGTTCCCACACCAACTCACTGGTATTCCTCTTATTAATTCTCCTTCTCCCTTCCTCCTCTCGCCCACTTTCGATCACTTGAAAAGTAATCACACTCGGGAGAGATCTTGAAAAATCACCCGGGAGAGATGTATCTGTCCGAGATCTGCCGTTGCCGCGCTGGTGTGGCTGGACTCTTTCTCCGGCGGCGAAAATACCAGCGATAACCACCCGGGGGCGATAAACCGGGGTGCGGATCGGCGGCTTGATTGGTGGCGAAGATGCGAGGTGGAGAGAGAGTGAAAGAGAGAGAAGCGGCGTGTGCGGCGTCCACTGCGTACGACTAAATAAGTATTTCCGTTGCTGGCCGACCGACGAATGGCCGAACGACGAGGGAGAGGATCGGATGTTAAAGGTCTCCCGATGCTTTTCTCTGTTTGCGCAGGGATCGGAGGTCAGTCGGTCCGATAAGATATGCTGTCCACGACGAAATCCTAGGAAGCATACCGAGCATATACGTCTCTCGTATACGTATAAGCAGTGTTGTAACAGGTACCTGTTAAAAGATATCTAGTTATAGATGCAGGTTCTTTATGTAAAAAATATTTAATTACAGATATATATACATTTTTAAAAAATTATCTGAAGATAGATACAGGTACAGTATAAAAGTACCCGAAAAATTTAGTTATTTTTAAAAAAAGGTACCTCTTAAAAAAAGAAAATAACCGCACAAAAGAATTTTATTTCAAGTTACTACTTAAGCAGTACTTATAAAAATGTATTATTTATAAAATAAAATCTTTGGATAATTGCCATGTTTCTTTTAAAATTAACACTGTTTCAAATATAAAATAAAATAGCTTACAATTAGATTGATGCGAATCGGATCAATAAATGTTTTGACACAGTAATCGATAATTTTTTTGTTTCAATTAATGAACTGTTTTATCATGCTAGTTTAACTAGCAGGTAAAAAAACACGACAATTATCCAAACATATATGTTATAAATTTTTATAAGTACTACATAATAAGATAGACCAAGGCGAATCGGATCAATATAAGTTTTGAAACAATTATCGATAATTTTTCTGTTTCAAATGAGCTGCTTTATTATGCTAGTTAATAACTGTAATGTTTTTTTTTAATTAATAGTGTTTCAAACATTATGTCAGAAAGTCAATTTCGGGGAGGAAGGGGTTAAAAGTTGACCACCTGTAAGGAGTCTTTTAACGGGTGCCGAGGATGGCAGAAATCTCGTGATAATAATCATAAAATTGTAAACATTATCACGAGAGATAAGATATACATATAACAATCAAAAATTTATAACAAAATTTAAAATGATAATACAATATAATAAAAAATTTATAATAATAATAGTAATAGTAATGACATAATGTATAGATGGAATATAGTACTTTATATATATCAAAAGTTACAAGGTGTCCTACAAAAAGTACCCAGCTACAGGTATTACAGCTCTGCCTATAAAAACCTAGATAAGACGTGTTTATTACAGTCTAGTTACAGTACTTAGGTACTTATATCTAAGTATGCAGTTACAACACTGCGTATAAGAGAATGCAGAATAGCATCAATGAAATTGATTTCGCTTAGCTCGATTGAAAAGGGAAGGAATGTTATCTTTACCTCGGCGTGTTCTTGAATTACGTTCGCACGCGTCAAACGCTCCCGCCGAATTTATAATTGCTTCAAAAAGAAAGACGCAATCGAACGAAAACACGGGTTCAAAATAAATCAATATATTCAATTTTATTAAACAATTGTAAAATACGCTAAGAAATAAGATCGTGTTTTACTTTTCTTTTGATGTTCAAAATCGATCATTCAGTTTGTTTTTTTTTACATTAAAGATATTTTTTCTCTCCTTATTTCAACGCTACGCGGAAATAATTGGATCTATATTAAATTTGCATGCAATAATTTATCCAAGTATCGGTGCCAACGCAAACGATCTTTTTTTTATTTTGACAAATTATACGTGAGAAATGAATAACGATACTTGCAGAGTGTCGAAGGATTTAAAATTTTAAAAATGATCATTGCTCTTGGATACCAACCTAAACTATTAAATACGGCTGACGAAAGGCGAAATTTTGTGATCAAGTGGGCCTAGTAGAATAATTGTAGAACAATATTACCAACCATATTGGCTCCACCGAGGATAACAAATGCGTTCATTTTACATTATTTTATTATATTGGCCAAATCATTGTTTTATTATCATCAGTATAAAAAGTAATTCTTTAATTAAGATTTAATTGATGATAAACTTATTAGGTAATATATTTGTTACCCATCAAGCTGACGTTATTTATCATCATTTTGACGTGTCAATGATGTGTCGTTTTAACACGTCAAAACGACGATAAATAATGTAGCTTGTATGCTATCTGAGTAACAAATATATCACTTGATAATTTAATGAATTAAATTTTTTTCTGTGCTATCTAGGTCATTAAATTTAAGTATAGTCTTTTTTCTGATTTTAATTTCTCAGGAATTCATAGAAGAATACAATAAGACTATCTCAAATAGTTAAATGATTTTTCATAATTTTTGAGAGTGTTAATTGAAGCATAATTCATATAAGTTCATCGAAGTATACCAACAAATCAGAGTTGGATAAATTAATATTCTTTTTTAATTAAAGTAAAGTTAATGACTTATAAAATTAATTTAGTTAAATTAAAAGTTGCGTTAAAATTAAATTAAGTAAATTTAAATTAAAAGTTATTTCAAAAAGCATTATTTATATTAAATTAGTTATAAAATTATTATCGCTTGTATGTATAAAACAATGAAATTAAAAAAAAGTTAGGCCAATAAATGAGCAAACTTTTTTGGTTGATTAATTAATACAAAAAATATTTTAATAATTAAAGAATTGATGGTATCCTTACATGTTCCGTCGTTTATCTCATCTGAACACGCATGGATACGTACATGTGGTATTTATACAATGTATTATTAAATGACGATTTATGATAGTCAAGTTTATATAGAACTGCAACAAACGTAAGAATACATCTGCGCCGATAATGTCAATTTTAATTATGAAAATTAATTAATTATGTAAATGTAAATTTGTATGATGGCTGATGATGGCTATAAGTAAGTCGAAACGTTCCATCAATTCTTTAATTATTAAAATATTTTTTGTATTAATTATTCAACCAGAAAAAGTTAGCTCGTTTATTGGCCTAACTCTTTTTCTATTTTATTATATTAAATTAAAATGTCATAATTTTTTAAAATTAGAATACTCTAAATGAAAAACAATTACAATATAAATTATCATTATAATTAATATTTTATTTGTAAATTAAGTTTACATGAAATAACGAAGATAGATTATTTTTATATGAAAATGTTTTTTTTTAAATAGGTAAATTTTTAATTTAGGAAAAAAATTAATAAGTTGAGGTTTATATGTTTAAAAATAAACTAATTAAAGTTATCTCGTTAAAATATAACAAAGTTAAGTTAAAAGATATTAACTTTTTAACTTCTATTCTTACGCTACTTTTCTATTATAGTTATATATGCCGAGAATTAAAAACAATTGTATAGAAATATAGAAGCTGCTTAATTGTTGATAATCTAGCTAGGATGATAATCGGAGTAATTATTAAAAGTAGTGAAACACTTGTGGTTAAGTATGCTAAATAATAGAAGTGAGAATTTAGGATCTTGAATTGTCAAATCTCGATTGGTTCTGTAATTTTTTTCGTATCCTACACAAGAGATGCAAAAAAAGGCTCGAAGATCGGCTCCGTAATTTTTTCCGTCTCCTACACAAGAGGTGCAAAAAAGGGGAAAAAAACTCCTGAAACGTACAACAAATATGTACATATAACCATTTCAAAATCAATGAGAAACGTGCAACCAATTAAGAGTAATGTCCAATAAACGCTCGGAATCAAATCTAATATGACTCCCGAGAGGACAATTAGACAATTAGGACCTGCAGCGACATGTATATTGCTTACAAAGAACAATAGATACCTACAAAACCACATTAGAAAATATTTAATGCAGGGATCGGGTTTGAACCAGATCGATGGTGGGCAACATACCACTAAGGATGACAGGCATTCACGTGGGACCGAGCTTTCTTCCCCGAATATCGAGATTATTTTTCGGCATTTCACCGAAATATTCCAATCGATAAACTTTATTTTCATAAATTATTAATAAAAATAATATTAAAAAAATCGATCTACAGAACAAATATAAGATATATAAACATGTATTTTAACTATTAAAATTAATATCAAATTTAAAATAAAAATTCTAAATATTAATCGTTTGAATACTATATAACACTTCCGTAAAGCAATAACTTAATTTTCTGACAAATTATTATTTTTTCGTTGATATTGGTTTTATTTTAAAGAAATTACGTAAAATAAGCTAGCATATATAAGAACTTCTAAACGCGTCTAGTGCAGACGTTTTCGATTTGTTGACTCGATCCGACTCCGAGTCGGTGGTCTGTTCTTTTTAGCTATAAAAAAATAGTTAAAGTGTACAAGAAAAAAGAACAGACTATTTTGACTCGGAGTCGGCTCGAGTCAACAAATCGAAAATGCTATAATTGCAAGACTACTTTACAGTGCGTCCAAATCGAATTCTCTATTACATACTGTGCCAGAGCCGCCATTTCTACCTCGCATGCGCGAGACTCTCGCGGCGAGACTGGCGAGAGAGTCGCGACAAGCGCCGGCAGCGCCGACAGCGGCGACAGTTTGCATATGGCGGGCGGCGTCATGCGATTAGTGTTTATTGTTACCCGAGCGAGATCCTGTTCGCGGATGCCGTCGCCGGCGAATTTCGCGTAAGGCAGAGTCGTTGTCGCGGTGCCGATGGTGATCGACGATCGACGGCGGCCGGTCGAGCGCGGCCCGCTGCGCTGCATGGCGCCGGAGGTCTCGACCGGCTTCGGCGAGCGCATTGAGGTTAGCTTTTTGAATTTGCGTCCGTTGCGCCGTCGTCGCCCCGTAGCGACGCGTGCAACACACACACCACACACACACACACACACGTGCGCGCGCTGGCATGTTTATATTTTTTTCAGGAATACGATGTGCTGAGTTCATTGGGCAAGGGTGGCTACGGATGCGTCTACCGGGCGATATGTCTCCGCAGCAAGACAGAAGTTGCGATCAAAATGGTGATTTCCCTGTCTGCCTTTCTCCCTCGGGATTTCTCCCTCGACAAGACGCCTGTTGCTCCAGTTGCACTTATTGCGCTGCGAGCTCCGGAGTATTTACTTTAAGTTTTAACTTTAGAACGCGTACATAAAGCTCGCCGATCTCGACAGGATTTGAAGTATTGGGCAAAGGGAAATTGGGCCAATGTCAATTCTTGAGATCAGCAACACCTTGCTTGAGTTCGCATTCAATGAATTATACAGACTCGAAATTTATTGCAAAGCTCTCTCTTTCTCTTTCCTTGTTTTAAAATAAAAACAGATCCGTGTATCTATCGCATTTTCTTTACTTACTATTCATTCCTGTAGATCAACAAGAAAATGATGCAGGCTGCTGGAATGATAGATAGAGTTAGGCAGGAAGTAATGATACATATGCAACTGAAAGATCCAGCTATCCTGGAGATGTACACAGGTTTTGAGGATGCAAATTACGTGTACCTGGTTTTGGAATTATGTCACAACGGGGAGCTTCAGGGTTATCTCAAAGGCAAAACTCTATCCGAGGAAAAAGTACATTCATATACACGAGAAATCATGATTATAAATTCCCAGTCACAGTCATTGTAACACAATTTTGCTGTTTTTAGCTGCCGACATAATCAGACAGGTAGTAGATGGCTTGCTTTATCTCCATACCAACCAAATACTTCACAGAGATTTGTCACTGTCCAATCTACTTTTGACCAAAAATATGCAGGTGGTATGTAGAAAAAATAAAAATATGCAGATTTTTTTAAATAAGATAATAGATGTCTTTTCTTATATTTTAACCAATTTGATATTATTTTAAATAAAGATGCATTTCTTTTTTTTTTAATAAAATCTATCGAATGACAACAAAAAATATAGTGTCTTTTTTTTGTTAAATTTTTCTTAAAAATTCTGAAGATGTGAGGTCAAATAGTCCTTTATTTTAACATTGAATTTTTTAATCTTCTGAATCCATATCTATTAGTTTTTTCTTTATTTAATTTTTTTAAATTTAATTCCTTGTACTTGCAGAAAATAGCGGATTTCGGATTGGCCACGCAATTGAAGAAACCAGACGAAAGGCACTTCACAATGTGCGGCACGCCGAACTACATCTCGCCCGAAGTGAGTATCTTCCAAAAGCCGCTGTACAGATTGTGGATATTAGGATCGTGATCACACTTCCAAAATCTTCAGATTGCCATGAGATCTATGCATGGACCGGAGGCAGATGTATGGAGCTTGGGATGTATGTTGTACACCTTGTTGGTGGGCAAGCCACCGTTTGAGACCGAGGCGATTAGGAGCACCCTAACCCGCGTGGTCATGGCCGACTACGTGATGCCGCCTCATCTGTCGGACAATGCGAGGGATCTCATAGACAAGTTGCTGAAGAAGAATCCGAAAGACAGGATACGCCTGCCAATGATTAAAAAGCATGCCTTTATGACGTATACAGAAAAGAGGCATAACGTAAGTAGTAGAGCATCAAGTGCAATTTAAATATATTAAGGGGTCTCACCACCCCTGAGGCCTTAAGATGATACCTAAGTTTGGGATTTTTTTGTGGGTAGATAACTTTATTTAAAAGCTGTTTAGAGAACATTGTTGTACATATATAAGAAGCTAAAAAAATATTTTATTATTTTTTTGTGTACAAAATGGCGGCGCAATGGCTTACTTACGGAATCCCATTTTTCTGTTTTCTCAAATTGGTGTACAGGATTCCAGACACACAGTTTCATCTTGAACAAAACAGAGAATTTTCATTATCTACATATTAAAGACTATAGAAGTACGTAGGGGTAGTATTTTTTAAAATATTGATTTTTCTCGAAATGGCAGCTATTTTTACGAAAAGTTCGTATTTTTGTCAATACAAGTTTTTCGTAAAACAGCTGCCATTTTGAGAAAAATCAATATTTTGAAAAATCCCTACGTACTTTTCTAATCTTTAATATGTAGATAATGAAAATTCTTTATATTTTGTTCAAGGCCAAACCGTATGCCTGGAATCCTGTACGCCGATAGAAAAAAAGGGATGCCGTAAGTGTAGGCCAGTGCGCCGTCATTTTGGACATAAGAAAGTTAAAAAAATATTTTTTTGGTTTCTTATATATGTACAATAACGTCCTCTAAGCAGATCTTAAATAAAATTATCCATTTACCCACAAAAAATCATAAACTTAAGGTATTTTAAAACCTCAGGAGTGATGAGACCTCTTAATCATTGATAGTGAAGAAAATGCCACTGAATTGAATCCACAAATTGTTGCGTTGTAACGTTCTGTTTCACGTTCTGTTTATTCAGGAAAGGAACAAAAATCTGTTGTCCGATGGCATGATGGATTCCGGGATTGGTAGAACATTTTCGTCGGATAACAGTCGGCCGCAAATGCGAACCCGATCAGAGGAGAGGATGTCCTCGATGCCGATGGTCAGTGTGAGAAGCGAGCCGCTATCCGAGCCTATTGCGAAAATGCACTCGAATCACGGGGCGAGATACGCCAATTACCGCCCGAAGGAGAACTCTTTGATGAGCGTGCCGATGCATCGCAATAGAGTACAAAGCGAGCAGCAGTACGGCAATCGCAATGCCTGCAACGCCTACAACGAGTCCGAGAGACCGAGGATAATGGAGAGGAAGCCGAGGAAGGAGAACATCGTGGAGAACACGCCACATCGTGGCGTGGAGGAAACTGAGAAGAGCACGAAGTTACAAGTCGAGCCGTTAAATTCCACCAGGTTGCTGCCTACTAGGCACAGAAACAAGGGCACGATTCTCACCATTCTCGACAACGGAGAAGTGTGCCTCGAGTTTATCAAGCGCAGAAACGGCATGGTATGTAGAGCAGAGCAATACAAAGCTCGCAATATAAATAAAATTATCGCGTTATTCTAAAAAAAAAAAAATTGTGCATTGTACTTGAAAAATACAAGAACGTAAAAATATCCAACATTTTTTTTTTATACCGTAGGAAAAGATAAGCGAAGTGTGCAGAATATCAGGCGACGGTCTGCGAATCGTTCTCTACAAACCGGACCCGATTGCGGAGATTGGTTCGCAACCGCTACCGTTGCCTACTCGGGGCGCCGATAATATTTATTCACACGAGAATCTGCCGACGTGCCATCATCGGAAGTATCTTTACGCCCATCGTTTCGTGAAACTGGTTCAAGCAAAAACCCCAAAGATAACGCTGTACACTCAACGAGCAAAGTGCCTGTTCATGGAAAACGGTCTGGAGCCTGACTGCGAAGTGACCTTTTACAACGGAATAAAGGTATGCAGCGATGTCGATTCAGTCGTTTTATATATTACATGTAGTGTTAAAATAAAAGCTACGGTCGCGTGTATGACAAAAAATAATATCAGGCTGCAAAAGTCGATATGATTCGCATACGTTGACTTTTGACGTTATAATTCCATTACATTTAGGGGGTTATGCCACCTCTGAGGCTTCAAAATGATACCTAAGTTTGGAATTTTTTGTGAGTAAATATAGATAATTTTATTTAAAAGCTGTTTAGAAGACATTGTTGTACATATATAAGAAACTAAAAAAAATATTTTGTTATTTTTTTCTTGTTCGATATTTACCCACAAAAAAATCTAAACTTAGGTATCATTTTAAGGCATCAGTAGTGGCATAACCACCTAAATGTTATTGAATTATAACGTCATATAAATTGAATTTTGTACATATTTTGTACATATAAATTGAATTATATATACAAAATGACGGCGCACTGGCCTACTTGCGGAAACCCTTTTTTTTATTTTTTCAAATCAGTGTACAGGGTTCCAGGCACACGGTTTGATCTTGAACAAAACACAAAGAATTTTCATTATCTACATATTAAAGAAGAACTATAGAAGTACATAGGGGTTTTTTAAAATATTGATTTTGCTCGAAATGGCAGCTATTTTTACGAAAAGTTCGTATTTTTGTCAATATAAGTCTTTCGTAAAATATCTGCCATTTTGAGAAAAATTAATATTTTGAAAAATCCCTACGTACTTTTCTAGTCTTTAATATGTAAATAATAAAAATTCTTTGTGTTCAAGGTCAAGTCGCGTGCCTGAAATCCTGTACACCGACAGAAAAAAAGGGAATTTGCAGGTGTAGGCCAGTACGCTGCCATTTTGGACATAAGAAAAATAAAAAAAATCTTTTTTTTTGTTTCTTACATATGTACAGTCGTGGACAGATTGACGGTTGCGACACTTTTTTTATAGGTTTCTGATATACATATATTTAATATACATAATATATGTTTTATAGGTAACTAATATTTTGCAAACGTTAACCACAATGTACTATCTTTAGTCTAGAGACAGTATAACACCAATCGTGGTTCATTTACAAAATATTAATTTGAAACCTATAAAAAAAAAAGTGCCGTATTCAATCTGTCCACGACTGTGCAATAATGCCCTCTATGCAGATTTTTAAAAAAGTTGTCCATTTACCCACAAAAAAATCCCAAGCTTAAGATATCATTTTAAGAATCTCAGGGATGGCACGACCCCTTAATATTTAAATTTTCCCTGTTAACATTCGTATTTTATATTCAGCTCTTATGTTTCAGATTGTCCAGGAGAACAGTGTCGTGAAGATCACCGACAATAGCGGCGAAAAGTTTGTCGAGGCTGCAGCCCCGTCGCATCTCGAAAATTACTGCGCGCATTACTCGGAATGTTACAAGCATTGCCAGCTAGTGGAATCCAGTCTGGCATCTCTGGAGAGAATCACCGGAGACCCCTGCTTTCCCGTGATAGTCGGACGACGGCCTAACACGGCCTTGAGTGACGCTCCCTATCAGGGGAAAGAAAACGTCTCGCCTATGACAACAAACGGTTTCCCGATTGTAAGTAGCGGAGAGGACGCTTTAATTATTTCAACTTTTTACTGAATTAACTCTATTGAATCTCTTTCAGTTGCCGTCGTTCGACTACTCCATCATCTCGACGATGACTTCCAGATCGCGCAAGAATTCCACGCACAATTCTAACAGTAATATGCACAAGATACCGGTGCCGGGAATCGACTTTGTCACCAAATTGTTATCTGGCGATATTAGAGTTGACTACATGGATGGATCCTCCGTGACTGTAAGTTACTGCCTGAATATAATTTAATTGTGATATTACTATTCAGTGTTCGGAGCTGTGTTTTTTAAAGACCGACGTTTATGTGGGGCGCACAGTTTACTTGAATTGAAAATTGTTAGATTCGCATATATAAATATTGTCAAGCATCACTTTGTAGCGCGTTGACGTTTTCTCATCTTAATTGTGTAAAACATTCCACGGTCGAGTCAAATACTTGATTATTAAATATAAATTTACGAATTTATTTTAATCGGTTATTACAACACGCATTGCAGTAACTTGATGGATAGATCATTGACGATAGATTATTAATCGACATCGAGTCACTCATATTTTACCGACAATTTCGTGTTGCAGGTAAGTCCCAACGGCAACATACAAGATTACAGGAGTAGCGACGGCAAAGTTATACACATCAAGCAGAAGAACTTGCAGAAATCGATCCAGGACAAGCTCCGACTATTGCCAAGGATTTTCGAGTATCTCAATGAATCTGAGAAGCAACCGAAGCACAGAGGCATTCGATAGCTCCGCATGAGAATATAAAATATTTTGTACAGTACAAGAAGAAATCACCTTTCCGCCCGTGGACCGTAAGCTTGCTATAGATTTATAAATTGGCGTAAATTTATAGATACAGCTTATACAAAGCTAAACGCGGCCTTAAGTACGAATATTTTCTAAGTATACAATGATAAGAAATAAAGTAATATTTTTATATTTGATATGCTCGATTCGAGTTATACTATTGCAATTGTATAAGGCAAGAAAAAAAAAAGAAAAAATGGGGAAAACACGTTAAATGATGAAAAAAAAACAAGGGAAACAATATATCTTTGAAAGTTCGATATTTATTTTTATAGATATAGAAGACAAGATGCAATTGTCATTACATAGGAAAATTTGAGAATACTTATAAAGAGTGGAATAAAATTGAGAATTTTACCGTTATTTTGCACGTTATCCTTTACACGCAATACGTGTAAAGGAACATTCTGCGAAATCCGGTATCTACCGCCCCTCAAAGTGACGAACTATGCAGGTATATTTATTATATTATTAATAGAAGATATATTTTTTAAGTGGGAAAAACGAATGTAATAAATCAGATATAACCACACGCGAGAGCGGTTCTCCAATTTTCACAGAAATGTTTACAGGCTCCTTCCTCCCACATCCTCCTTGCAATCCTTTCGCCTTTGTGAAATTCAATTTCGTGCGACGCGAAATTGTTATAATCGATTGCAAAAGCCTCTCGGCGCGTTTTGCCGCGGACTCCTCGATCGAATCGGGGTCACAGCCGGTCATCGTCTCTCCCGCCGCGCCGCGCCGAGCCGAGCCCACCGCTCCATTGAAGGGAAGCGGCGACGGGGGCGCTTACTACGGCGCGCCCTACGATTCGCCGCCGCGGGAGAGCAACGATCCCATTCACCGCACGGAACGCGTAACGGACGCGCTCGGTGACGCCGCCATGTTGAGTCGCCTCTGGCCGGAGTAAGAGAGATACCCCGTGGAAGTCGTGAGCTCCGCGAGAAATCCGACACGCGCGCTCACGTGGCACAAAGATTGATAAGATCGTCGAGAGGAGAATTCGTAGAGAGAACGTCCGCGGTGCCCGTTCGCTAGGTGCTCGATCGCCGGACCGTCCGTCGACGACGCGCCGCGTCTCTCCCGGAGTGCTTCTGACAGATGGTAAACAAGCGAGCAACGCGATAGTGTTCTGTGTCCCCCCAAGTTCTGTGAACCGAACGAAGGATCGAGGTATACCGGAAATCCAGAGGCGCAAAGAAGAAGGTATATCCTGTATAAGCATTTAAGAGAAGACCAGCGGATGTTGAGGAGTTCATCGCGAATTTCCCCGACTTGATCCGTCCTCTTTTTCTCACTCGCGTCCAGCAGCGAGAATTGCGACCGTGAGTGGGATATGTCCTTCGCTGCCGCGGCCGTGGGACGTACGTGCGATCGCACCGCGATAATTGCCGAGAAACGGCCGCTGTAAATCATCGCGGATTCCACGCGACGTGCACGGGCGCTGCCCATCCTGCTGCCTGCTTCTCCTCGCTAACCTCAAGCGGACGACGCGTGCTGTGAAAATGGGTAAGTCGCGTCACGTTCGCTTCCGCCTCTCGGAGGAGCGAGAATCTCTCGCTTTTTTCGTTGTAGATCGACGCGATCGCGTGACTCGCGTCAGCGACGCCCACCCGTGTTTGGCATCGACGGTGGTGGGCGTCATAACAAACAACGGCTGCATCCATACGGTTGTAAACATTGGCGCTACTTCAGGTCCGCCCGCGTTCGCCGATAAGCTGATTAATTGACAAACGCTTGATTCTGACGCGACGTTGAACTACAGTTGAACCCAGCGTGAACCCGAAACTCCGAAGGAAGCGCTCGTTAAAGGCCTCGTTAAGAAACGGGGCGTTCGCGCGCGAGCGACGTCGCGGGGTCGTCGCGATGTCGACAATAATGAATAATGTCACGCGCCAATTCTTTCCGTCGAAGAAACGTCCTCAGCAGGTTCGCGACACCGTCGAGTTTGTGAATGAACTAGCGTCTCATTAGCGAGTGCATACATATACAACTTGGACACATGTCGCGCGTGTTATCTGACTGGACTGCTAGATAAGTGATTAGTCATCGTCGTGGTAGTAACGTCGGTTTAGTCATTGGTCGAACGCGCCCAGCTTTCGACCACCACGCGACCTCCTCCTCGTTTAATTTTGTTCACCTTGTCAGAACGTTTTTGTTGTTACTCCCGCAATTGTGTTGAAAAAAATGACGAGGCTACGCGAGATACGTCGGGCCAGGGAGAGTCTGCCGCTGCGCGGCAACCTTGGGAGTAACGCTAGTCTGGATAGGTTCTCCGAGCGTAGTCTACACGGTCTAGATTCGAAGGAACGAAGTTGCAGTAAGTGCCCGAGAATGCCATTGGAATGTGACGATAAATGGTACAAACATTCGTCTTGTAAAATGTGAACGCGATAAAAATCGGACCATACTTCTCGTACAATGAATTCTACATTCTATTTATCTCAACGTATAATATTATCTCTCTCATCGTCAATTTATCTTACGGTTTACATACATCTGTATGTAAAATTTACTTGTGATACTACGCTATATTATTATTATTATATCTAGATTTTAATCATAATGAGATTTAACTGTGATTAACTAAACCCTAAATTTTCTGTAGTGATTTTTCACTTTTTTGGAGTAAATCTCACTCCAAAAGATTGAAAATACTGCGACTCGACCACACTTGAAATGTGAGATTCACTCCAAAAGAGTGAAAAGTCACTCCAGAAAATTTAGAGAGTTTAGTTCAAGTTAATCGCATTATAATTAAAATCTAGATATAATAATAATAATAATATAGTGTCACAAGTAAATTTTACATATAGATATATAGAGACACTCAAGTGGTCGAGTGGCAGTATTTTCAATCTCTTGGAGTGAGATTCCACTCCAGAAAGTTTAGAGAGAATGTAAACAGATTTAATTTCCCGTAACGAGATGACATATGTAAAGGAATTTCCTTGTTTCAGGGAACATGTGCAACGATTGCATGGCCAGAGTGCCGTATGCGACTCTCATAGCGACCATTATGTGTTGCCTGGGAGTTGGAATCTTTTGCGGAACCATGTACAGAGGTGCGCTGCTGTCTTCTCTTATGATGGACCAGGTAAGCGTGACGTGAGAGCTTGATACTGTTTTTTTTTTTTTCAAAATAATTCGAAGGTTCTTCAATTAATCAAGTTATGAAATCGATTCCAGGTATTCCATCTGCATCTCGGATGGTTGGGAACGGTGCAGCTAGTGTTCGCGTCAATTGGAGCTTGCATGGCAGCCTTAGGATTCATGATTTTGTGCGTCGGTTGTCTCGCAACTGGTGCTACGAGGCACAAAGTCTACCGTGCGTGGAGATCCCGAGTCGGCGGACGTATCTCCTGTGCTGTTGTAAGTACTTAAAATCCTTGTTATTTCTTCATTTGTGAAGAAGAAATTTCTCCGATTACAAGCCATTTAAATTATCTTTAATATGTACATCTTAAATTTTTTACAGTTTATTACCATTATCTACATCCTGCAACTAGCTTGGCTTCTGATATTCGCATTCCTGGTTATTACAACGCTGATATTCACCATATTCTGGAATTTGTGCAGCAATCCACGTGTTCAGTCTCTTGACGACTGCATTGATTTTACTCAATTCGGTAAGTTTTCACACGTGCTAGTTGATTTATAAATAAACTGGGACTAGAACATGGCATTTAAAAGTCTATACATACTTTTCTTCTTCTATTTAAAAATCATAAAATGGCTAATCTATTTCAATTTATTATTTAAACCCGGTTCCACGAATGTAAGATTAACTTTAATCTCGGTTTAACTTACTGTTTATCCCTTTTTAAATCCTAGATTAGAAAAAGATAAAGTTGAATTTCAGTCAAATCGCGAATTGTGAAACCACAGGCTTCAGTATTTATATTACATTAGATGTTCGCGTTGTTGTACAAAATTTAAGAGTTGACAAAGCGAATTCACGCTGTTTTCAGGCTTCATGTTTCCAAACAACACACGGTTGGAGGACATGAAGGTGTGCGGACCCCAGGAAGTCAAACTGTTCTGCAAGGATTTCGTGGAGAAGGCCGAGGTGATGTTCATCCTGGCGACCGCGGCGAGCATGCTTGTGATTCTGAGCCTGATACACTACCTGATGTGCCTGTCCGCCAACTACGCGCACATACGGGACCACGAGAAGTTCCAGGAGCTGCAGGAGCTGCAGTACCTGCAGGACGCGGCCGATCCGGACTCCCCACAGCCGGGAATGGGCACCCTCGGCTCCCATCGCGGTAAAGACAGGTTCTAGGACACGGCCCGCGAGATCTTCACTATGAACCCCTTGTAAGGCGGCCTATCGTACACTCGAACATATCCACGCGTATAGGTCCACCCTTACGCCCGATTGGAAATCTCTTCCGGGTACCATCTCTTCCTCTTCTCTATGTACCTAAATTCGGTATTCTGCTCATCGCCGGTGTGTCCGTCGCCGTCTACGGTAGTCTACTGATTCGAGGATCTTGCGGGAACCAACTCTATGCCGTCCATTTTATATATACGACTGTAATCGTGTGTAAGCATCTACTTCCGTTTTATGTGTAAAAAAAAAAGATGTTTATCGAAGTACGTATCGGTTTGTCGTGAGATGTTTCATCTCCAACGCGGATCACTCGATCGATCAAATCGAGAATCATTCGCGGAGTTTCGGGCCTAGACCGTTAAGGTTGTATGCACGCTCACGACGAGTATTTATCATTCCCTAAACTCTTAGGAAAAGTATTTGAAGTCTATCACCCGTGCATATTCGAAATGCGCGAGGTTCCAACGCACAGAGATGTTTCTTTTTACTCGAAAGTATTGTTTTTACTTCACTTCAACGTACGCACACGCACGCTGTATTGTGCGCAATAATATTACGCGAGTGTTCACGATCTTAGATCACTTTGTCGGTCTAATCGTTCGGTATTCCAAGAGCTAATTCTCGGACTACCACGTACTGCGTTTTTAGTACTGAGATTTTTTTTTTTTTTTTACGAAAGAGATTTCTTTTTTTATATACGTATGTTTACATACTAGACTACTAAGCGTATATTTTCGTTACATTACATTTTTAAGTACGCTGGGAAAATTGGAATTATAAAAGAGAAAACTGTTAGCTAGAATATGAGACCAAAAAAGTTAAACTGACAACGACCGCATATATCGTAATTGTTATAAGACTGTTAATCGTCGAATTTTCGTTGAACATTTTCCCAGCATGCTAAGAAATATTCATGTCGTTTGTGCAATTATAGAAAAAGCTCATATTAAGCAACTTTCCGTGGAGACTAAATGTTACAGAAAAATGTAACATCGTGCATATGAAAGAATATATCTATATATTCGTAGATTCTCTATCACTTGCGTACAATATATGTGTAATAATATCAACTTGTTGTGAAAAGAGCAATATATTTTTCCGAAATAGTAGGAGAATTCCGTTATCAAATATTAAAATGAAAGGAGCGAAAGTTGTAAATTCTTCTATGCACGCGTCACTTGTGCCAAAATAGAAAAAAAATGAACTTTTGCTCTGGACAAAAATCGACTTGTTTGACAAGTTAATGTTAAGGCACAAATAAAAAAAAATATATATACGTACAATCGCGAGCTCGTTTCGCCACACACATATTATTACTTGCTCAAATGATTTGACAATGGCCGCTGATTTTCGTAATGTGTGCGATTCTTACCGGGTAAAAAAAATCTTGTCCGTCCCGCAATTTAAATTAGAGATACGATTTTTTACGATAATTCTAGATAACTTTTTATTGTACACACCTGATGAGTAAAGTTATACACATATCAAACGACGATTTATATGCAGCTGCAAAAAAGGTTGTATACAATAGAGAAGAATAAAACGGCACGCAGTATTGTATTTTCTATTAAGGAAAGAAATCCGATTTATCGCGCCGTAAGAGAGATATATACGTGCCGCGTGTCTCTCTCGCGTTCGAAAGTAACTACGACGATATATATTATATTCTATAATTAATGAATAAAAAAATATTTCCCTCTTACAAAGTATGTCTCTGTATATATATATATTTAGTAAAGTTTTCGTATTGATTAGTTTTTTCCGTAGCTTTGGTACTTGATTTTCATTTCATGTAATTTAACGGGGTAGACAAAAGGTGTATGTATGTACAGCGTCAATCGTCAATTACATGTTTTTGTACAATTCGTCGCGTAGCGCTCAGTCCTCGTCGTCGAACTGGAGGTCCAGCTCCAGGTCGAGGGCGCTGACCTCCTGGAGGGTGTTGATGAACGTGTATCGCGAAAAGATCATGT
Source organism: Wasmannia auropunctata (assembly GCF_000956235.1). Taxonomy (NCBI): domain Eukaryota; kingdom Metazoa; phylum Arthropoda; class Insecta; order Hymenoptera; family Formicidae; genus Wasmannia; species Wasmannia auropunctata. The sequence goes on from NW_012026800.1 coordinate 5,093,937, forward strand.
ACAACTTGCGAAACCAGACGTACTGGGACTTGTGCGCAGCCATGGCACTCTGCAAGGGGAAAACAGACAAGACGTTAGGACTGGAGGGTTCGCGTTAAGCGGGACGATTGATTAACAATCTCAGGCGGAACGTTCCGAGTTATACTTTGATCGTTCGCTTCTGCTCGTACGTCACCAGATACCAGTACGAGGCCGAGAGTAGACTGACGGGCAAATCTAAGAGCTGAATGTACTTCCTGATTATATTAACGGACTCTAACACGTACAGCTTGCAGTCTGGAATTATTAAGACTTATTATTACGCGACGAGCCCCCGGGGCTATGTACATTTGTGAAATTAAACGAGCGATACTGACAAGGAGGTACTTTTTTCTCTATGCACAACGCGGCGATCGCAAAATACAAGGAGATATGATTCTTATGCCGGCTCACTCCGTACTTGTCGAACGTCACGACGGCATTGATCTGATACATTTCTATGTACTGCAAGATGCTCTCCGCCACCGTCTCCGTTGGCCACTGCACGCCCTGATCATCCGGCAGCTCGCCGCTCCTGCACATTCGTTTGTTCGACTATTATAAAGGAGATAGTTACCTTTTGCTTCATCATAGGGTAACTGTCCCTATTAGTGTGCTTTTATATTTAAATAAGTCATAAAAATAAACTATACAAATATATAGACAAAGTATTTTTTTTATTAATTTAAAGTATTAACTTAATAAAAAAATACTTTGTCTATATATTTGTATCAGTTTATTTTACCTATTAGTGTGCTTTTATATTTAAATAAGTCATAAAAATAAACTGGTACAAATATATAGACAAAGTATTTTTTTTTTTATTAAGTTAATACCTTAACTAAATAAAAAAAATACTTTGTCTATATATTTGTACCAGTTTATTTTTATGACTTTAAATATAAAAGCACACTAATAGGTACAGGGCACACTAATAGGGACAGTTACCCTATTTTCATCGCATATTTAACACCCGAATGAAACCGTCCAATCTCCACCTTGCAAAAATTAGACAAGTACATCCAGCGTTAAATATGCCATTCGAGTAAAGCGATCCTAGGATAATCTTTAAAAAGGAGAATATTTAAATTGCAAGAAATAGCGTTTTCCAAGACACACTCACATAAGGATCGTCACGTTGGCCTCTGGGATTCCCAGCACCTTGGTACATTCCCACAGCTCGTCTATCCTCCTTCTGTCCCCACCTGCAAGCACACTGGTAAACATCAATAGACACAGCGTTTTGCGTGACGTTCTAACACAGCCTGGGTTTCATTCCTGTCGGTCACTCCGGATCGTCGGCCGATCCCGAGGAGGAGGCCGACGGAGGAGGCCCGCGCCGCCGCAGACAGAGTAGGTGACATGTACCCATGGACAAGCACAGCAGGTAGATCTCGCTGGCCTTGGAGCGTGCCAGCCAGTAGACGAGCGGCCCGAAGAACATGACCTCGTCGTCGGGATGAGCGGTGACCAGGAGGAGCCGACCAGGCGGGCCCGGCAGCTGCCAGGCGGCGTGGCCCACCCGCCTGAGGATCGCGTAGAGGAAGACGCAGACGGAGAGGTATGCCAGCAGGGCGATCAGCAGCTGCCACGAGATCTCGCGGATGTAGTAGCACCACCAGCTGACCGCCTCGTTGAGCTGCAGGCTGAGGTACAGCCGCGCGTACTCCAGGTCGGCCATCGTCCCGAGGCGGGGATCAGGATGTCCGCGTGCACGGCAAACGACGCGCACGACGTTCCGACGAGGCTGGCTATCGCGGCCCCGCCATAACACGTGTCACGTGTACGTGCCGTTCACGCGGGCGAGACAGAACGTGCTCACGCGGCCGTCGTCGCCGCGGAGTGGCCGAATTTGAGGTTAGGTCGCGCCAACTGATGAGCACAGCTATAGCTCTCTGATGAACTCTGATCCTCTGATCTGATGACAAGCCCGAGCAGTCGCCCGAGTCGTCGTTTTCGGCATTTTGCAGGCGACACGAGGAGGAATTTAGGAAGAGGAAAATGGAAAAAAAAAAGAGAATAAAATAGTGAACGTAAGATATGTATAATATAAGCAACAATTTTTATGTTCACATTGTTAACAATTTACATATATGCGTTAACTTATCCCAGATAGCCGAGATAATTATCTTTATACATATTGCTATCCACATTTTTAATCTATCGTTATTTGAAAATGTGAATAGTTTTAAAATTTACATCGTACAGACGATCTATTAGTCTCTCACGTTTCTTATAAAAAAATTAGCTAATTGCAATTATCAGTGACGTCGCGCACATAATTATAGAAGACATAATTAGATGTTGATTAATACAAGAAATGAAACGTTAATTGACTCGCTCGATGATTCGAGGGTTGCGCGAAGATTAAAGTCATCGAAATAAAATTAAACGCAAAAATAAAAATTAAGTTTTGAAAAAATTCGATAATATATCGACTTGCGAGCGCAAAATTTACATCGTACAGACGATCTATTGTCTCTCATGTTTCTTATAAAAAATTAGCTAATCGCAGTTATCGGTGACTCACGCCAGAGAGAAATTAGAAATAATTGGATGTTGACCAGTACAAGAAATGAGATGTTAATTGACTCGCTCGATGATTCGAAGCGCGAAGATTAAAGTCATCGAAATAAAATTAAACGCAAAAATAAAAATTAAGTTTTGAAAAAAAAATCAATATCAATCGATAATATATCGACCTGCGAGCGCGAGCTTCGAGTTCTCGAAATCTCCTGCAGGCAGCTGATTCAGCGTTGTTGTTTGCGGATCTGTTTTAAGAACGTGTGTGTTTCTACCCCAAATTTTCCCTCGCCATACAAGTTATACGTTAATCTTTAAAAGTTTTTAAATATTTAGATAAGACTGGAAAGAGAGAAAATATTTTATAGTCCTTTTATCGGTCGTTCTATCCGTGCTGAAAACTCCTTTGGCACTGAACGGTCACGAAAAGTGTCTGTCGCCTGCCGCAGGTTATGTCATTGCGCGAGAGCTAGTCGGGGGAAAAAAAAATCGAAAATTCCAGGATGACGAACGAGCAGGTCGAGGTGGATCTGTATCGGGACACGTATGTAAGATATTTAGGTAATGGCAAGGAGATTGTCGAGCGCTGTTATCGAAAATTTCTGTCATCCTCTCCTCGACTTGCGTTTCACGAGTCTGCACGATGCCAGATCATCCATAATTGATTTTTAAAGTAATTAGTGAAAACCGGCTGATACATCATCATTTTAAAAAGGATTCTCGTATATAGACTAACAAGGTGTTGTTTTCACTTTCCAGGTTACGCGAACGAGGTCGGAGAGGCGTTCAGGAGCCTCGTACCAAAGTCCGTCGTGTGGTTCAGTTATGCCGTATCCAGCGGTTACGTTCTCGCGGACACGGTGCACAAGGGCGCGAAAGTCTACCGAGTACTGCACGAATTTCTAACTTAACGAAACCAGAAATATGTATAATCATTGACCCACTTAACTTGCGGCTTTGATCATTGCAGACAGATATCACCCCGCAGAGGACCAAGAACGTCCTGCTGTCCACGTCAGACACTTTGATTTGGCAGGCGTTCGCGTCGGTGATAATTCCCGGTTTCACCATAAACAGGATTTGCGCGGCAGTGCTGTTCGCGCAGAGAAGAAGCATAAGAGCGGCCTGGAAGAAGCCTTGGATCCCCACGCTTATCGGTCTGGTATCTATTCCTTTCATAATACATCCTATTGACCACGCCGTGGAGGGGGCGATGGATGTTACTTACAGGAAATGGACGGGATACCATCCAAAGGAGCCTCTATGCGGTATAAAACACGATTAACGATACGTAGTTAATTGATTATAGTAACCTGAGAGAGAGGTCGTGCTTGAGCAAAGATATATAATGGCTATATTGAAGAGTTTATTCTATTTTTTACACAAAATAATTAAAAGACCTTATACTATATGTGGTGGGAGGAGTACAACCATATTTTTTACAATCTCTATTACCTAAGGTCGGTTTAACGATGATCAAATTGAAATGCCTGAAAATCTTTTTTAAAATCGCAAAATGTAAATTTAAATTCCTTGTAATATGCTATACGAAATAAGGCTCGTAAAATATGAAGTAAACCGTGAAAGAATATGTAAGATATATATTAAAAGAAGTTAAGCTACAAACTCGAGCTCCGTCGAATCGTTTTAGAGAAACATTTACGCGACCTCTCCTGGTTTAGAAACGGTTCAGTATTACTGCCAAATATATTCCAAGATAGTACAACACAATGCACTTAGAATATCTTATTGCTAATCGCAAGAATGTTAAATATTTTTGTTAAAATGTACATTTTATTACAGCTACACGCTATACAATTATATTGTACAGCTGTATGTGCATTAAGATTTTTAGCTGGCTTTCATGCCGCACTTGTTAAGATGTTGAATAAAGTTATTGATTTAACATTCCCTACATTATCTAATCGTCCGACCGTATACTGATCGTCTTTGTTTTAATCATTGGCTGCGTTCAGCAGAGAAAGCAGCTTCGCAATTGTTGTGAGATTTTTCAACATGACTGATTCTTGCCCTTAATTCTTCATGAATCTAAATGTATAAACCAATCAAAGAACCAATCAAAGAATCTTACAACAGTCGCAAAGCCGCTTTTTCTGCTCAACTCAGCCATTTCGTATTTTCTACAATGTATTGAGAGATCATTTCTTTCATTTTCCTTTTCGTTATTATATTAAATAGAAACTACATGGTACATCTTCGCGTGTCTTTCGCTAAACATAAAGTTGCGAATGAACGCGACGATATACGAGGGAAGTTTATCGTCGCGATATTAGAGGAACTCAGACGCGACGTGAAGAAACGGTCTTTCGCAACTTGGGCACGGCGAAAGGCTCTACGCGGCTTCCAACGCGGCGGTTAATAACGACGCGATGTAGGGTAACACCCGTTTCATGAAAATGTATCGCGCGCGCGCAAAAAAAAAAAGAGAGGAACGATACCATACCGCGGCGGTGTTATAATTATACGCAAGCAGCGCCGATTACGAGATCATTATCTACCCGTACCACACAATTTCCCTCCGCTATCGCGGTTAAATCTGTGAGGTCTGCGATCACGATAAACGCGATTGTAATCGATGTACACTTTTTAACAGCGATTCGAGCGAGTTCCGCATTAAGACATCAATGGCACCGACTAAGTAGTGTTTTCCCTAGAGTAATTTACGATCGTAGATATAGCGTCGTGGATTTTCCGCAAGGAATAAATGACGCAAGATACATTGACACGTGTATCCATTCCGCGAAATTGAATTTCTCACACGCGCAATCGACGGAATTGGCTCTGACGGTGAGCCTTCAGATTCCTCTATATCTTCTCGCAGCCGTAAGATTTTAATGATGCTTCGAAATCATTTTTTTATCTCTTTCGTAGAATAGATTCGAACGGACGTAATTCACCGGAGTTTTCCAAATCCTTATTTTATCCGACAGAAAGACAAACGCCGATTGTTTCTCTATATTTTCTCGCAACCGTGATATTTTAATGATGCTTTGAAATCATTTTTTTATTTATTTTGTAGGATAGATTTGAACGAACGTAATTCACCGGAGTTTTCCAAATCCTTAATTTTATCCGACAGAAAGACAGACGCCGATTGTTTCTCTGTATCTTCTCGCAGCCGTGATATTTTAATGATGCTTCGAAATCATTTTTTTATTTATTTTGTAGGATAGATTTGAACGAACGTAATTCACCGGAGTTTTCCAAATCCTTATTTTATCCGACAGAAAGACAGACGCCGATTGTTTCTCTGTATCTTCTCGCAGTCGTAATATTTTAATGATTCGAAATCATTTTTTTATCTCTTTCGTAGAATAGATTTGAACGAACGTAATTCACCGAAGTTTTCCAAAGCCTTATTTATTTTCTCCGACAGAAAGATCGACGCCGATTATTTCTAAAAAAGACTATTGAATTATTTCGATGTATGATTACATGGAAGATTAGAAATCAGCAAACTGTCGCTAATCTTTCGTAAATTTTGCATGTAACGCTTGGACGAAGCGTCATTCGTGAAACATTTATCGCTTTTATTATTAGGTTGGTCAGAAAATCGAATTCATATATTTACGAATTTAAATACGAAAAGAGACTTTCTAATCGATATATTGTTTAAGTACGTAACTTTGTTTTGCAGATGATATAGTAAATGACGCGGGAAAATGACGTTTAAATCGGCAAAATAGGCTTGTATTCAAAACGCACTAACATAACGATGTTAATTAGGACGCTAACACACTTAAGTATCGCTAAAACAATATATACTTTCTATTCTTTCGTTTCTCATTTCAAATGAATAAGTTGCGATATAGTTTACATTATCTATACTATACACGGAAAGAATTTTGCTGAATCCAGATCTGAAAATAATTTTTGTTCAATAATCAAAATAATTTTGTGCGAAAGTCAGTGATTGCTAGAATATCAAAACGTTTTATAGCAATGCTCATCAGCTTTAACATTCCAACAAATTATTTTGATGATTCAACAAAAAATTATTTTCATATCTGTTTTCTATCAAAATTTTTAGACCTTTCATCAAAATCGTTCTTTCCATGTAGAATAAAAGATTTAAAAGATAAAAGCACACATTTATTATTAAAAGCGCGTTCTGAATACAGACCTCAATATATAAAATATATTTGAATCAAAGCGTTAAATAATAAAAAAACATTGGTGAAATGTTTAAATATCTTAAGTATCGCTAAAATAATATATATATATATATTCTCTGTTTTGTTTTCTCATTTCGAATGAATAAATTGCGATAATACCTGCTTCAATGAACATTCTGGGATGCGTCGATAGCGAGCTGTTGAGGAAGTTCTGTTATAATAATACGAGAAATAAAACAATCAATCGTAACAAATATAATAAAGAATAATCGTGTTTCGCGTTCGCTGGTACATACCTGTCACAATCGCAGTTCGACGAACAATAAACCGAGTAAATGATACGCGTGACCATCCGCTCGCTCGAACGTCTGCATTCAATCTGATTTCAAAATATTATCCGATGTTTTCTATTACAAAGATTACGGCTTCTTTGAATTTAAAATTGACGCGTACACCACGGCTGAACGTTTTGCGCCCGCGCGGCGTTGTGTACGTAGCGCCGTACCTGTACAGGATTACCGCGCAACCATTCGAACGCGGACGCTCGAGGGGGTGGGCCGACGGCGGCAGTCGACGGCGACGCATGTCATTTTGCGTCGCAGCTGATTGATGCCGCAAATATTATTTTTCGGACTGCGAGCCGGCCAACGTGAAATGTGATTGTTTTTTCGATTATACATTCTGCACATGAGTACATATAGGAATCGTAAGTTAGAGATTAGATGATCCACTACCGTGGGCCGACTTGTGTCGAAACTCCCTTCGAAGCTACGGTATTGTCGCGCCAAACCTATATGTCCACGATGCCAGAAATCGGTCCGAGATCTCGGACAAAGAGAGAATCGGCCAATCGTATTAAAATTCGGCCAATTGACCTACGCGATTGATCAATTCTCTTTCCGTTCGAGATCTCTGACCGATTTCTCGTAAGCATCGTGGACACAAGGCTCAATATGTCTACTCGGAATGAGAATCCGAAAGGACGAGGGAAACGGGGAAATTCTCGGATGGGATGGAGAGTCGCGCATTATGGTCTCATCGCGATATGTAATTACTTTTTTAATGCCTCGACTCGGTTATATACGAGCTGCGAACGTTCCGCCAGTATATATCGTAAGTTATCTTTTTTTATTACTTTCGAAAGCGCGGAATAATATATATATATACGAATCGGAATAAGGAGCAACGAGAAATGATACTGCGTATCGAAATTTACGATAATATTTCAATAATATATTCTCATCTCGGCGGGTTTGCAAGATAAAAGATACACGATATTGAATATGGATTGTATATACTTTTGAATTAAACCGGCATGTTTTAATTAGATTGTATCATTATTAGAACTACATTTCTACACTTAAATCTATAGTGTCAAACTGAACCTTATTTAAGCCGCTACTGCTCCTACTTAATAAATAGTTATTTTTAACTAAAACAATATATATAGTTATTTTTAAATAAAACAATGGAATTTAATTCAAATTTGGGTTATATTTGAACTGTTTTAAATTATTTAACTCCATTGTTTTAGTAAAAAAGAACTATTTATTAAGTAAGTGGCGACTTAAATAAGGTTTAGTTTGACACTATATAGATTTAACAGTGTAAACGTTACTTTCAAATTCAATTTTACTAAAAAGATATATAGTTTACGTTACGTATAATATTGTATTTTAATAAAATTTTCCTCGAAAACAACGTTTTGAAACGTATAATCTATGTATAAGTATATTATACACGGAAAGAACGATTTTGCTGGAAGGTCTAAAAATTTTGCTAAATACAGATCTGAAAATAATTCTTGTTGAATCATCAAAATAATTTTGTTGGAAAGTCAAAAATGATAAGCATTTTTAACTTTCCAACAAAATTATTTTAATATTCTAGCAATCAGTTTAACTTTTCCAATAAAATTATTTTGATTGTATAACAAAAATTATTTTCAGATCTGAATCCAGCAAAATCGTTCTTTCCATGATATATATTAATATATCTAACTGACCGCGTCATGTCGAAACTGTCGAATCATATCGCGCGCGATAGTGGAGTGAAGTTGCCGACGACGCTCTCGAATTTTTCAGTCTGACAAATGTCGCCGGTGTGGACGACTGCACGACGGATCGGCTCCGGAGGTCGCGGCGCGTCGCGTCACAACAAACACAGTCCGGATTAACTCCACATCCTGATATTCGTCGACCGCGTATAATCCAAGTAACGGGGTGATTGTATGTCGGTGACGCGCGTCGAGACACATATTTCATTCGATTCGACGTCTCTCCCGAGCCGCGCGGAGCGACGACAATGATCGCGAAACATCGCGACGTTCGTTTGTCGCGATCGCAAGCTGCGCATTTATTGAATCCCTATATATATATAATCACCCTGAAATGCAAGCATGTAACATTTGTTGTTCGAAATTCCAGAAATGCGGCGGCGCAAGGTGCCAACGAGGTCCATAGACGGGGCGGTTGGCCGCGCGAGTTTCAAATTCTCTACCACGGGCCGTCGAGACCATTCCCCGAGATTCACGTCGATTTGTAAGATGTCGCGAGTGTCTCGAATCGCGGCGCCCGTGTTTTTCTCGCGTTACTTTACAATAGACGTGCTGTGATATAATATTGCATGTAAACCGCGTTCTTTAATAACGTTTCGAGAGTATCAGTTAAGAGTTTCAATCGCGTATTCGCGAGTGTCAGAGAATCTGTGATTGCCATGGAAGAAGGGCGACAACGAGAGGGCGAGAAGGCAGGAGGAATATTTCGAGGAGGGCATCGGATGACAACAAAGCAGTCGCAGATGCGCAGGTGAGTTATTTGTATCTTATTTTATTTGTTATTCATGATTGGAATTAATCGTTTATCTCCGTGATATATGTAGAAGAAAGTCTTTGAGTAAAAACGACACGAGTACACGGGTTTCACATTGCGATTGATTATAGGATTAATTTTAAGAGATCATTATTGCCTCGTGCAGGTTTAAATCGCGTGAATTTATCAATGCATTTGAAAGAAAAAAGTTTTTTTAAATATGATTATGTATTAAATGCTTTTGATTTGAAAACATTTTCTATCACTGACAAGATTTATTATTAAGGCTTGACAATCGAAGAGGCAATAGAAATAATTATGTAACATATATAATTCTGGTCATAGAATTTATTCGAATGTCTAATTTTATTTTAATAGAGAAATTAATATCGATCTCTTTTCTCGTGATATAAATAAAATGTTAGAATTAGCTCGCGATTATGCGGATTAAAAATTCATTAACTGTCAAAGAACCTTTTGCAATTCGTGCATGTAACATACTTGAAACCTTCATCATTCTTGTATATCAGCTGACTACATTTAAATTATGTTGTCAAACTTATTTTAAATTATATTTTTTAGAATAAATTCTAAATAATGTGTGTATTTTTAAAATAATTTTAAAATTATATAAAATTATCCAAAATTTTTAATTTTAAATAAATTTATTCTTCTTAGAGAATAACTTCTTGAAATAAATTTGACAATTTAACTTGAGTTTATCTGGCTAATGAACAAGAACGATAAATATTTTTAGAGTGTTAAAATTAACGTCTTTGAAGATTCTAAAGATATAATTCATTTTAACAATTTATTCTAAAATATATATATTTTTCAGAATAAATTTTTTAAAAATATGTTTTTTCAGAATAAACTGTGAAAATAAATTATATTTTTTTAGAATGTTTAACACAGATTTTAACACTCTTTAAACATTTAACATTCTTGTTATAGTCGAATGAATTTAAGTTAAATTGTTAAATTTATTTCATGAAGTTTTCTCTCTTTAAGAAGAATATTAAATATAAAGATTATTAACATAAAAAATAAAAATATTAAAAATTATTAATTTTAATTTTATGTATAAAAAAAATACAATATTGCTTCGCAAAACGCGCGTCATATACGTTATTGTAGCTCTGTCACAGTTCTTCAATCACATACAAATATATACATATATTTATATTTGTCGTTTCGATATTCTTACACGGAAAGAACAATTTTGCTGAATTCAGATTTGAAAATAATTTTTGTTCAATAATCAAAATAATTTTGTGCGAAAGTTAAAATGATTGCTAGAATATCAAAACGTTTTACAGCAATACTTATCAGTTTTAACATTCCAACAAATTATTTTGATGATTCAACAAAAAATTATTTTTAGATCTGTATTTAGCAAAATTTTTAGAACTTTCAACAAAATCATTCTTTCCGTGTATAAATATACTTACAAGAAACTTACGATGCGCTTCTAAATCTTAAATAAATCTTAAATAATTTATCACAATATAATTATTTTATATATAATTGCTTTTTTAAATCAACTTTAAGTTAATTTAAGATTTTAAAGTTTTCAGAGCTCTCGCATTTTTTTAGATACAAAAAATATTTCTTTAGCTATTATTTATCTCGCGTTGCAGTATCAATAAGGAAGGAAAGGTGAATAAATTTTCTTTGCTTGTCGAATTTATATTTACAGAAACATCCTCCTTTCATTGTCATCGAAAATAGCTTTAATCACGATGGATTTACAGCGCGACCCTCCTCCTATTTACATTCCAGGTGACATCGTCGCAATAAACCTCGAGACTTTCTTTACGTTAACGTTCTCCCGGGTGGTCTCCGGGATATTGCAATCAAGGAACCGGATCTCGCCCCGGGTTTGCGCAGCACACTGGAAAACCGCTTTAGCATTTTACAGCGCGAAACGATTTCTTCCCCGTAACGTTTTATTATGTCGCACCGCGCCACCGCGCCGGTCGCGTCCCGCCACATTGTGAGAAAGCTCATTTCCTTGGAGCTTCGTAAACACGCGTTTTTACGCGCCGTTTTCCGCAGAGGTGCTAAAACGAGTGCGTTTTTCTCGTGTACAGGCCGCGAATTTGTTTCGCGGCTTGCATAATAGTCGCTCACTTCTGCATTGTGTAAGGAGGTACTCTCGAGTTTGCGTCGGCGTCCACAGCTGAAAAAGCTAAATTTGATGAGAAAAGTTTGTTTTCTTAGGGGGGGGGGTGGAGGATGCGCGGAATTTCGACTAATGTTCGCTGATGCATTTCTGTTCGCTCGCTCAGCAATGTGTATGTATTTTAATAGCAATAAACTTTAATATCTCTTTTGTAGAGATTAGGGATAGGCAGGCGCAGCGTTAATTACAAATTGCAATGAATTCGCAATCGGAATCGTCGCAATCAAATACATTTTAAAGTTTTAAACTGTAAGTTGCGGACAATCAATAGCGATCGTATAATTATTATTGAATAATTTATTGTCTTAATAATAATAATAATAATAATA
>NW_012026800.1:5105957-5107485 GCF_000956235.1 Wasmannia auropunctata
CTCTGTCACAGTTCTTCAATCACATACAAATATATACATATATTTATATTTGTCGTTTCGATATTCTTACACGGAAAGAACAATTTTGCTGAATTCAGATTTGAAAATAATTTTTGTTCAATAATCAAAATAATTTTGTGCGAAAGTTAAAATGATTGCTAGAATATCAAAACGTTGTGCTCTTCCGATCTCAGTTTTAACATTCCAACAAATTATTTTGATGATTCAACAAAAAATTATTTTCAGATCTGTATTTAGCAAAATTTTTAGACCTTTTAACAAAATCGTTCTTTCCGTGAAAGAAACTTCTCTATTCTTCGTACGTTTCCGTTTTCGAACGGAGCTGCGAAGTATCTTGCATCTTGTGACATTAACAGCGCGATTCTTAAGCGCGTACGGTCGAGCTACTTGCTCGGCTCCTAACGACACGTCGCGCATTCGATAATTAATAATTAACTTCGCCTCTCTCCCCTCTCTGTCCTTCGTCCTCTCTCTCCCTTTCATTTGCGCCCCCTCCCCACCCCCACCTTCCTCGCGCTCGTACGGAATTACGCGGGGCCGGACGCCTGAAGAATTTCAATGGCTATCGACGATAACGCACACACCCGGAGTCGGCTCGTAATCGTATAATTCTAACTACGCGATTACGGGCGCCGCGCGGCCGTAAATGAGGCGGCCAAGCTCCGGCCGGTAAAGTTTTAGCCGCGCTAATAACGCACAGCCCTTATACCATAAATACCCTCGCGGGCGCGCAATTGCAATGAAGTCGTTCGTTCGTAACGCCCGCGAACGCGGTCGGGGCCGTAAATATTGTCTCGAAATGGACAGAAGCCCCCGTGATAATCCCCGCAATAAATAGTCGGTTACGGCCGCGTCTTAGAGCGCGAAGCCACACCGAACGGTCGAAAACGCACCTCCGCCGCTTTCTTTCCTTTTTCTCTCGCGATCGTCCTTCCCTCCCGCCTTCCCCTTTTCTCCTGTTAGATTGCAATTATTGTCCAATGCGATTTCCGGTTACTCGACGCACGAATTGCATGAAGTATTAAAGTAAGAAGAATCTCATCCCTCATCGCGCGGTGCACCTGAAAAATCGCAGAAATGTTCTGTCGTGAAGATCGCGATCTTAAACCGAACAGCGCGATGTCCGAGTGTTTATTCTCGAGAAGATTGCACGTATAACGGCAGTGCTGCGAGGCGAAATGTATTCGCAATGATGGCGTGACGGTTGCTGCAAAGTCGCGCGGTATAGTGTCACATAATGTAATATTTTTTAATGTCCTTTTTTTTTTAAAAAAAAAAGAAGAAAAACATTACCCCGCGGTATTACTGCAACCTGCTCTACTAAGTCACTCCCGGGGATCAGGAAGTAGTTAAAATCCAATGCTGCCGCCTTACGAGTGAGGTTTTTTAATTACGATACAATCTCCGAGAGAGCGCAACCACCCGCTGTTACCCGCGAAGTTGAATCGACTGACATTAAGAAGACGGATATTAAGTCCTGAATTCCGTCGGGCTCTTATCCGAGGAG
>NW_012026800.1:5107560-5132155 GCF_000956235.1 Wasmannia auropunctata
GGGGGGGGGGAGGGTGGGAAGGGGATGCGGCACACCCATTCACGCAAAATATGCATCCATATCAATTTATATATCGTTGACCTTCGTAATCGACGTCGCCGTTAGCTTCCGACTTGGCAAAAAAAAAAAAAAAAAATGACAACGATGTTTTGGTTTCCCGCGCCGCGTCGTTATACGAATTGACACCTCTATATAACCGCGGCGGGCGATTTTTCACGGGAGCGCCCGGTAATAATCTCGCATTAGCTTTTCGGTAGTCCGTTTCGCCCTCGTATAATAATAAGCCTAACCGAGCGCAACAATATAATTTATAGAAGCCGCTTCTTTTTACGGCTAATTACGGCGAGTTACGGCCGTACGATAGAGGGCCCATTAAAGCCCGCCGTTGGTCCTGATTAGGGAAGAAGAAATGCGCGGGGGAGGGGAGAGGGGGGGGAAGACGGGCGAGGCGAAGACGAGATGTGCGCCGGTTTATCTCCAATTCGCGTGAAATATCCTCCGTGGTGATGCCGGCGTTCTCTCCTGTACCGGGTGTCTCGCGATGTCTGCGTTAATTGCTCATGTTGTGAATTTTATGGTCCCGTCAGGTTTTTCTTAACTTTTTTTCAACGACCAAGTTTCTTTGGGTGGATATTTGAGAGTGACAAATAAATATATTAACAAAAATTCTCCTTTTGATGAACGATTAAATCTCGCGAGATTAAATCTTTATTTCCGCGACAATGGAAATAATGTAAATTTTAATCCACTCAACGAACTCGTATAGAGCTCGATATTTCACAGTTAAACATTTTCAAGGTAGTTAAAACGAATATATACGTTCACTCGCGAAGCGAGACTGTCGCAGCAGCAGTAGCAGCATTCGGCCACTCGGTTAATGGCACGTGGAGTCCTTTAATCGATAGAAAGGAGCGCGTGTCAGTTAGGTTACGGCGCGTTATCGCACCCCACGATAACGCGCCGTATTTCACGAGCGTACCGGCGCGTGTACAGTAAAAGAAGATGATAATCAAGAGAGATAGACGAGGATAAAAAATACGCGATAGAGGAATATAGAAAATATGCGAAAATAGAGGATATATAGGAGGCTGCAGAGGAAGCCGGGGAAGAAAAAGAGAGAAGAGATACGAGAAGAGAACAAGATAGAGGAAGAGAGAACTGGACGACTGGAAGATGCGCAAGATGATACGTAGAAAGAAGAGAAAACCGGAGAAGCAGATCGGTAAAAGAAGACGAGGAGAAAAGGAAAAGAAATGATGACGGGGTAGGCACAGGAGGCAGGATGAAAAAAAGAAGCTGGAGATAGCGGATGACGGTGGAGGAAGCAGGAGTAAGGCGGTATACGAAAGAACAGGTACGATCGACAGGCAGAAGAGAATAAAGAAGCGACCGGGAAGAGAGGAAGAAAGGATGACGGATTGATAAAAGGAAGAGGTGAAGGCGGGCCGCAGGAGGAACGTAGGAAGAAAGAGAAAAGAGACGAAAGAAATTAACGGGGTTGAGGCAGAAGACAGAAGGATGAGAACGTTGATGATAACAACGTCACACGTCGAGTCATCGACAAGCAAACGAAGAAATGTGCTCGTTTTCGTTCTTAAAGGAAAAGACGGTATCACGTCGAGGAGAAAAAGACAGACAAATTTAACACTAAAAAAGCGATACAGATAGATCGATAGAGTAGAATCACCAATAGAAAGGAAGAGAAGAAAGGAATTAGAACCGTGGATGTTCATACGTGAAAGGGCGATGGAGGAAAAAGACAGTGAACGGTATCTAGAAAGAAAGGCGTACGTAGATGCAGAAGAGCAGATAGAACGGCAAGGTGGAAGTGGCGTGGCGCGGCAAGCGGAGAGCGGAGTAGGAAGGAGTGGAGGAGGAGGAAGGAGGAGGAGGAACACACTTCGCGGGCGCGAAAGGTAAAGATTCCCTGAAACCTGTGGCATTTCGCGAGGCGGTCTACCCTCTCGTCTCCCGCGACGCCGCGGGATCGATAGCGTGTCAGACGAAGAGAAGCAAGCGGCTACGGCGGTGGCGACGACGACGACGACGACGACGACGACGACGACGACGACGACGACTACGACGACGACGACGACGACGCCGATGACGACGACGACGACGACGGCGTCGGCGGTGGCGTCGGCGGCGGCGGCGGCAGCGACGGCGGCGGCGGCAGCACCACCAGCCTATTTCCAGTAACAACAGCAGCCAGCCAGCGGCAGCAACGGCGGCAGAAGCAGCAGTAGCAACGACGGAAGCGCCTCTCGCAAGCGAACGCGGCTCCGCAGCCATTCCACGGCCATGTCTGGCGGCGCTCCGGCTTGGCTACGCCCGTGTCTCCCGTTGCCGGCCAATCCGGCGCCGCCGCACCACGTTTGCCACGGTGGTCGTGGCCAATGGGCGTAGCTGCAGCTCCACGTCGGTTGCGCGAGTTCTGGAGGAACTCCGAGGAAGTGAGAGACGAGGAGGGGGACGCTTCGCAGACACCGCAGGTGCAGCCAGTTGGCTGGCGAACTCGAGGCGAGCGTGCTCGCGTCATCGTCGTGTTCGCTCCGCCGCTGCCGTGACGTGACGTGTCGCGCCGTGCGCCGGCATCTCCAGTTGCCCCTTGAGACAGGCAGGGAGAGAGAGAGAGAGAAAGAGAGAGAGAGAGAGAGAGAGAAAAAGACAGAAAAAAGCGTTATTGGTCAGCGGCTCGCGCGTCGATCCAGAAGCCGCCGGGACAAACACCCGGGATCATCCCCGGGAGCGTATGAAACAAACGCGACGAAAGCACAACGAGAGCCGCTGATTCTCTCATCTTCGGTCGGTCGATTCGCCGGTACGGTCGACAAAACGGGGGAGGATCTACCGCGAAGTCCAACGCGAGATCCAAAAGATAGATCGCTCGACGTACGCGAACAAAGTTCAGAAAATTCTTTCATGCTGAACTGTTCTGAATAAAAGAGACAACCCTCCGTAAAGGGCACTGGATCAAGATCGGTCGTCACGTGATCACGTTCGAGACACGATATTTCGAACGAGCGGCATCATGACGGTGTGTAAGATGCACGAGATACCTCGGGCAAGATTGTGAGCGGACGAGTATTGGTACCTGCGGAAGAGACGGTAAAGAGATCAAAGAGAGAGAGAGAGAAAGAGAGAGAGAGAGAAAAAAGACCAAGCGGGATCGCAAATCGCAATGTGGACGACAGGGTTGCGCTCTCAGGACGACAGCTGAGAGAACGCGCGCGCCGTTTCAAGGGTTGACAACCCCGTCTTCGTGAACGAACAGGACGAGATCGCTGCACGAGTTTACGGATCGCACGAGTGCCGCGCGCCGCGAGGGGGTGCACAAGGACCAAGCAAGCGCGGCGGAAATTTTGCAGTGAGTGACGAGAGGAAGCGGAGTTAGAGTAAAACGCTGGCATTACTGGCACTACCAGGGGGGGAAAGTGTGAGAAGTGCGATTTAACGGCCGTTGGGATAACAACGCAGTAAAAGTGGGTGCACTGGGGCCCTCGGGACCGTTCGGCCGATACGGGCCCGTCGAAGGTGGGCCTGGTGGTGGTCCCGGGCCCGGCGAGGGAGTGGGGGCAGGGGTGGCCGCGGTCGCGGCTGGGGAGGTGGAGGGCTACGGGGGCGCCGGGGCCGGGGGAGGGGCCCCGGGGGGGTTGGTACCCCCCGGATAAGGGTCACGGCCCTTGGCGGGCGTTGCTGCGCACCCCTGCCCGTCACCCAGGCTTGTAACATAGGTAAGAAGGCATGCGAGTACACCGTTTTATATATATATATATACCTATAGTAGTCCTTACACTTTCGGGCCCCGTCGCGCGCGCGACATCGCTTTCACGTAATTATACATAGAAGGCGCACGCCGCTCTGCCAGGGAGATTAATCGGAGTTAGATTTGAAAGTCAAAGAGAGTCGCTCGCGAGTAAGTGTGTGTGATGCACAGTTACCGATAAAATACCGCGTGGGAACGCCGCGCCGCTCTGAAGTATTATGAAAAATTTCATATGTACAGTTGCCCATCGCGGTTGCGTGTATCGCGACGTGTAATCGAGATGGAATGTTTCAAAAATGTTCCGGTTTTCCATCATGGAAAATAAACAGTTTATGATATTATATAATCTGCGGAAACAATTATTAAAATGTGATACCACGAGAATTTCCGGTAGTGTTTGGAAAATCCACGACTGCACATACTTTCTCGCGCTGTGAATATTTTAGACAGACTCGGAGAGGAATGGCATATATATTTTATCCCCTATATTTTACATACATCCTCTATATTTATTTCCCCTGTTTTATATACATATCCTCTAAATCTGTTGTAAATTCTGTATGAGAGAAACGTTCGTTTCAAGTATTCTAAAATGAATAAGGCGTATATATATAACCTGAACGCGATCATTCTTTAAAAAAGCCCGTATTTCATCTTATCGTATTCCCGATACTTTACGCAGGCGTGCCGTGCAACCTTTTTATTCGGATAGAGCGCATCTCGCGTAAAATAGGATAGATTCCGAAGTAACGTATCCCCTGTAGCGCAACGTCGGACCAATGTCATGCCTAATGCACCGGAGAACCGTGCAGGATACGCGCGACGCGCGAGACAGGATCAACCTTGTTGACGCCGAAGTATCTTTGGAACGCGTAACATCTGATGGGTTGACAATCGATTCGAGTCTCCAAGATTCTTCTCCTCGAAAGGGAAAAAAATCGGTGATAATTAAAAGCGACATGTCATTTTTTCACAATTATGCTTCATTAAAATTTAATCTATTCGCTTGTATTTTCCATGTTTCTATATTTTAAATATTACGCAACTTAAAACTCACATATATACACATGGACAGTAATGCTTAAAAAATTACAAGTTGAAGAGTATTTTTTTTTTTACTTGAGCCAAGCGTCAAGAAATTCAACCGGACTTTCTAGAATCGCAGTGCTCTACTATAGTTTCGGGACGTGAGACGAAAAAGACTTTTTGCGCGAGTCCGCTGGTGGTTTTCTTCGCGAGAGTTCTCGTAGTAAGGCGTGTTGCTGCAAAGTACCTGTTGCTGTATGCGAAACTTTTGCGGACGATTTTTCCACTCATTTTCGCGCGTTGCCGCGTTCGCGGGAGCGCCGTGCCATTTCGATCAATCTCGCGACGAAGGGCGTGAATCTCTCTTTCTCTCTCTCTCTCTCTTTCTCTTTTCCTCTATACCGAAAGAAACGTCACGCGTGAGAAGCTGCACGCACGAATAGATCACGAGTCAATGAACCGCTCAATAGAGAATGCAATCCCGCGACGTTATGCATGCAAATCTATGCTGCGATCGAAGGAGCGACGCACTTTTTTTCCCCCGCTCGCTCTACGTCGCAATTGCGCGGGTCGAAATGACGTGGGGAAGTGTCTTTACACGCTCACGCCGCGATAGACTTGGCCGAAGTTATTCGTAAGGTACAGGGGAAGGCTGGAAACTTTTTAAGGTATGTTAATGTATTTAAATCCTGCACACTCGCGCGGCGAAGTCTGTCACATGTGCGAGCGAGTATATAATACTTTGTATGTGACACGCAAAGTTTTATTTATATTTTTAAAATGTATAGTCGCTCGGAGATTACTTGGATAATAATCTAGTAGTAAAAGTGAGTGTGAGATCAGAAGTAATTAGTTCGAAACTGTTGCACGAAAGACGGGAAACGCGCGCCTGTTACGGTAAACGTGTTTGATTAATTATTTCTCTTAATTATAATTCGGAGTACAAGAATATCCCGTAATAGCGTGCAGCGATAAAACAGGCAATATTGAGTATAATTGTGCACAACGCTAAACATTTGATTATTTTTTTTCTCGTCAATTAGTAAAAGTTGGCATAAAAAATTGGTATTACGTTTATCGCTTACTTTTTTACATGCCTATCTTAAAAGAATGTATGAGAAATAAATACAAACATGACATATTGCGCTAAAAAAATTGCATCAATTAGATAATAAATTGAAAAATAAGTTTTAATTGATGAATCATGCATAAAGATTACGCGATTTTCTTTAATGTTTTTATGAATCAATCCTTTTCAAAGTATTTTTCTATATATTTTTCTATTCTTATCGTAATATTTTCTATGCCATCAAACAATTATTATACGAAAACTCTTAATATTAAACCAATTATTTTTATATAGAATTAATTCATTATCTATTTTATTAGAAAGAACAGAAAGTGCTGCCAGTTTACAGTTGTGCCAAAGTGTCGTCGAGAATACATGTCTCTTATCGCGGGGTCACAAAAAATTCGCGTGATCTCGAAATTAGCCTTAAGTAATTAGACACAATTAACGAGATAACTTTTAAAGTTCTATCTTCTTGAGATTTTTCAAGTGTGCCATTTCTCTTTCTCTCTTCTCTGTTTTTTTTTGTTCTCTCCACCGCGCCGGTCTCTCCGATTCACTCTAAAGTCGGCGAATCGATTCGCCGCCGGCGCGGCTCTCGGAAAATAGTAATTTTTCGCCGCGATGGTGGTTTGCCGAGTCTGGGTGCACCTGACGTAGGCGATCTTAGACTGATTAAGGTAATTCGCTGAAATTCGTTCTCCTGCTTCATCCCCTCCGCGTCGTCGTCAACCGCGAGTCCGGGGGTGAAAACGCGCATGTCGAAATGTACACGAGAGTGGGGTGGCTCCTGCAATACATATTTATGCATATACACAAAAAATATACATATATTTTTTTTATTATGTATACATATATGTGTAAATATATATATGGGATTGAATATGGATTCAGCCGACTGTCTGTTGAACGTAATTACATTAGAAGTTATGTTCACGGATTTCTGCTCGCTTCAACGTTTATAGTTTCGAAAACTGGTAAATCAGTTAAAAATATTATATTGTTGACCGAAGTCGGAAGATTTGATTTACGTTTACGTCGGAGCGCACTGGAGATTTTATCTTTAAGTGCAATGTGAGAGAATTACGTAGACATAAATAGAACCGAGAATTTCTCCATGGCTAGAATAGTTAAAATTTTTTGTATTACTGTTTTCAATCCCCGCTTTATGCTTCTTAAACAATGCTGTTTAGTATTGTATCCCATTGTGTTTTATATTTCACATTCAATTGCTGATACAAACCGTCTTTGTAAATAGCGTATTTTCTTTTTTTTTTTTAATGTTCTCTTGATGAAAGATAGTTATTAATGTTATATTAAAGGTTTCGGTTACTTTTTTTTTTCATCACGTTGCTCTCCCGTCATTGCTCTGGCATTTATGATAAAGACGTCTTGATAAAGTCTCCTCCGACGGAACAAAACAGGATCCGGCATGACGCGAGCAGTGACGTCCAGCCGGAAAAAATCGGATTAAGCAATCCGATGTCGCTGGATCAACTGGATTTTCGTCTCACGTCCCGCTAATCCTAATCTGGTTTATGCGATTCTACTAACTAGGTCTTTCTACGGTCTTTCCTGTCCCTCACTTTTTCCTACTGAAAGAAATTATACGCGAGGTTTGTTTTCTAACTTGGGATAGGCGATCGCATATAAGTGTCGGGCAATTCGATGCTCAGATGGCGAAAAAGATCAATATTTTGATAAAACCGAGACCAATTTCGCAAATCTTTTTTTCTCTCACAAATCAAAATAACGTGAGGATGAGAGCTACAAAAATTTTACGATTATTATCATCTTAAAATGTTTTTGCTACACGCTCGTATATTATATGCGTGAAATTAAAACATCGTTTATGAGTCCGAGGAAAATTATTGAGGATTATCTTAAGTATTTATTTATTTTCTAATGCCTCTGCCTGCCGAGGATAGCATCGTTCGTGCAGTTTACTTTAATCGGCATTGATGTGATACGCGAACACCCTGTATGTGTCTTATATTCCTTAAAACCGTTATTCAAGCATTTAAGTTGTTACGCGATAGTATCGGAATTCTACGTGGTATTTATACGCGAGATTAGTTCCTAAACGTGTTATCTTAATTTATGTTATTGATTTCGTGATTAGATAATAATTTACTGCCTGTAACTTACGGCCGTAATTTCTTTTTGCAAAAATAAGCCTTAAATGACTATAATCGCCACAACAACTTAAAAAATCGATTCTTTAGCTTTACGTTAAATATACGTCATTAATCTGGAAACGACCATTTCAATTCTTAATCGCTATATTAGAATTTTATGCAGTCATATCATACGCGATTGATTGCCAAATTCACCATCTCGATTTCCCCTGTCATATTATATGTATATGTTCTTCAATAATATAATTTTTGAAGTTTCGTATCTATATACTGAACCACATGTAAAATGTATTTAATAAATTAATTTGTAAGAAATACACAGAATATTACGCAGTCAAGCTATTCGATAAATAATTTTAGCGAAGATGTCAATAGTTCCACTCTGTATAACTCGGATTTTGTTAAAATTGATTATCGCTTTCGATATGGAATGCGCCTTGGAGAGAAGAAATTTTAAAAGCAACAATGGCGAAATTATTTCTTTATTAAATTTGTAAACGACTTTAAATTCTTTTTGTTAATGTCAAGATTTGCGCTTATCTATCAGGTGACCCGTTTTTATTGTGTCAAGTCAGGAGGTAGCTTTTGGAGCATTAACGGCCGGGCGCATGCGAGTCGATTACGCGGAATAGTTTACGATCTCGAAGTTAACTTGCGAACGTTCAACGGGCTACGGCGATGCCGTTCTACTACCCTCGCCTTTCTCGCCCTTCCGCGAGAGGGATGAGATGCGCAAGGTCAGATCTTAAGGGTGGGAGGAGGGTTGCTAGGTTGACAACCCTGCCAGCCAGGCAGAGGGACTCCGCCCATTGGCGGAAACCGCGGAAAAAAAAGGGGAAGAGGAGGGTGAATTCCGTGGGTCTCAATGATGGCGATAAAAACGGCGAGAGGGCGAACGGAGGGGAAGAAAAGGAAAAGGGATAATGGCAGGGCGGAAGGGAAAGAGAGGAAAAAAATGTAGACAGTGAGGGAGCAAGGGGAAAGAGAGCAAAGGGGGGGGGGGGAGAACGAAAGAGCAGCAGTCTCGTACGCGAATGTTAATTAACGACGAATTATAATTATTCGCTGTGGGGCCTGCATCGCGTAAGGCGCGTGAAAAAGCGGCCGCGAAATTAGCCAGATGAAAGATTGCGCAACTATAAATGCCGAAGCGCGATCGTTAAATTCATCGATGCAATAATCCGCGGCTTTTTGTTTTAAGTGCCACGAGATTTATGGTCGCGATGCTCGAAATTCTCCCCCTCCCCCTGCCCGCCCCTGTCCCGTCCCTCTTCTGCCTCCTGCTGCGGCCTTCTTTTCTCGCGAATTAAGGGAGAAGGTTAACTGGGCAAATTTAACGTAACGCAGCCGGAAACGGCGGGAAATTTTGGCTGACCATTTCGGCGATCGTAACGCAAACATTTTAACCGCGATATTTTACATTGTTCAAATTGCCGTGCGTAAATTACTGAGCGATGCCCGGTAGTAATTGAAACCTCAGTTAGCGCTCGGTAATTTTTGATATGTTTTAATCGTCACAGTTATATTAACAATGAGAAGGCTGTATGCAGGGGTCACAGCAGAAAATGGCGCTCTCCCTTGAATTTAAAGACTTGTTTGGCGAAACTCTGAATTTTTTACCGACGGCCATTGTCGAGCGTTTAATTTTCAATCGTTATCGATTTATAAGTAAACGAAAAATGTATTTTACGATCTCTTTAAATCAAATATATTTTAAAGTGAGATCATATTTTAGGAAAACCTACATGCCATTTGACTTTGATTTCCCGACAATAATATACTCATTTAACGGTATAACAAGAATAACATATAATATAAAATATTGTTTTTAGAAAGATCTATAAATCTGGATACAAAAATCGAGCTTGCATCGCAATACCAAATGTTGCTAATTAGATGGTAATTGTACTTGCGATTATCTATAGTTTCAAAAATGATTCATAATTAACGTTTTTATTCTCGCAATGTTTGTACCAGATTGAGAAACGATTTAAACATTCCGTCGTTTGCAACACTTTAGTGGATTATCGCACGGACATCTGCAATTGCCAACCCCTCTCTCTCTCTCTCTCTTTCTCTCTTTCTCTGTATTTTTCTTTGTTTAAAAATTACATATTTCGAGTTAAAGTCTGATTGCGGATAAAGGAAAAAAAAGAAACGTAATTGCATTCGATTCTCGGTAGCGTCGAAAAAAAAAGAGGAAAACAATACAAGACCGTGCGGGATTAATGTAATTTGCAGAGAGAGAGAGAGAGAGTGTGTGTGTGCGCGCGATACGCTGTCAAGATTCCTTCAAGGAATCGTCCGCTCCGAATTCATTAGAGAATCCGCGAAACTCGATCGGAACACGCGACTTTTCGTCATCAATCTTATCAGCGCTCGTAAAAACAAAGGGAAAAAACGGGAATTTTTTCCGCGGATCGGATTAGTTGCCGCTTTACGTGATTAGTACGGCGATTATGTCGCATTGTTGTATTTTTACACCGCTCCCCCGGACTGTGTCAACCAGATCGCACGGCGATTTAACCGTCGAATATACAAAAAAGCCCAGCACAATGCACGCCTCGTTATGCACGCGCGCTCTTACAATGAAAGCGCTTAATCTTCTTTCTAAATAAAACGCGCGCGCCACGCTCGAAAGGCTACCGAAACATTTCGATCGATGCCTCCCCCTCCCCCTCCCACACCCACTCCCCGTGCGATTAATAAGCCATTTCTCTCCCTCCCCCTCTTTCTTTTTTTTTTTTAATAACAAATCATCGCCACGCGCTTACTTTGCGTATCTGCATGTGATTTTAATTCGACTCATTGCAGATAATTTCACGCGTAATTCCGATCGGAGTTTCCATTGTGATAATTACTCCGACGGCCGTGTAGCGAACGCAGAGTCGGAAATTAGTATTTATAAATAAATATCGCGTGTCGCAAAACACACAGAAGGATTTAATATTGCCGGCGATAATTCATTCTTTCAGCGCCGGGAGAGCGGCGGCGGCGGCTGCGGCGGCGGCGGCGGCGGGACGAGCATTTTGTTCGTTCCGCGGGAAAAGAAGGAGAATAATTCTCGAGTGTAAACCGAAACGCGCGCTCGCCTCGCCGCGATTTGAATCTCTCGCGATGCATCCGCGATTACATTAAATCGGCGTAAAGCCGGGCGTTGCGTTACGCGGAATGCGTATAGCGCATATTTACAGCGAAATGTTCAGCATTGCGTGCAGAACCAATATTAATTTAAGCTTTGCCCGGAACCAATGACGTAACGTTTGTGTCCGGCACGCGCGCGCGCGCGCGCGCATGCATTAATAACCGTGCATTAATATTTCATCAAATTTCAATTGAAATTTTCGAATTGAATGTATCAGATCGAGTCGTTTGACGGAGCGCAAAAAGATTTGCGCGTTTCATCCGCGAAGGACGAGAAGGGAGGGGGGGAAGGGAGGAGGAGGAGAGAGGAGAAGAAGGAAAAAAAAGAGAGAAAAAAAGAAGCGGGTAGTTTAAAAGGGGAGGAGGAATATATTGAGCGAGCTTGTACGCGGCGCGTCGGACCTGAAACGTCATGCCATAAGACCCGAAGTGGGCCGAAGTGCCCAGGGACGGGATCGGTGCGTAATGTGTTCTCTTTTAATTTCAACAGGGAGACGCGGTCTGGCGATGCTCCTGTCATGTGCAGGATGCGAGAAACCGATAATGGATCAGTACCTGCTGAACGTTTTGGACCGTGCATGGCACGTCGAGTGCGTGCGCTGTTTCGACTGCAGAGCCGCGTTGCAGGACAAGTGCTTCTCCAGGGAGGCGAAGCTCTTCTGCAGGAACGATTTCTTCAGGTACGTGGCAGACGTGAGTGCGTGTGCGCTTTCACAATTTTTCACACGGAGAGATCCTTCCGACTTATCGCTATAATACCTATAGGCCCCGGTTTCACAATTCGCGGTTAAATCGATTTAATCGAAGCTCAACTTGCTTTATCTTCTTCTAATCTAAGAATTAGAAAGGAATAAACAGTAAGATAAACCGAGATTAAAGTTAATCATACACGGAAAGAACAATTGTGCTGAATCCAGATCTGGAAATAATTTTTGTTCAATAATCAAAATAATTTTGTGCGAAAGCCGAAGTGATTGCTAGACCATCAAAATGTTTTATAGCAATGCTTATCAGTTTTGACATTCCAACAAATTATTTTGATGATTCAACAAAAAATTATTTTCAGATCTGTTTTTAGTAAAATTTTTAAATCTTTCAACAAAATCGTTCCTTCCGTGTACATTCGTAGATCCTAAAGTTATCTTGAAAAGAATAAAATTTCGTCGATGTAATCAGTATTATTGAATTAAACACGTGGAATCAAATTTTCGCATAAAATTGTTTATTGATGCAAGTGACGTTTTTCTCTGGTACACATATAAATGAGGATTGTGTAACGTTGCGGAGGAGAAATCAATTGACGCTTAATAGAATTATCTTTCCGTTTGAGGAACGTGCTCTTGAATTTGCGAAACGCCAACACTCCTTCTCAAGACTATCTGAATGAGTGATGATTATTAGAAATTGATTGATCATTACCGTAAATAGGAAATTATTAATATTACCGAGCGGTATTATTAAATATATCGCACATATAATTAGAACTTTCGCGATTTGCATGTGTACTTGCATATGCATCGATGAATATGGATGCGTCGATATATAAGTCGAATGTAGATCGACTATCCGCGACTGTCTTCTCACTGTGAGCTACCGCTACAGTCGGAAATACATCTTAACGTCGATTTATGGGTAGCTGAATAATTAATGCGTCGCGTACGCAGTATATACGTTTACGATGCAATGATAAAAATTTCAAATTGCCCCCGCCCCTTTTCTCCCGTGTCGTTTCTCTCGAACTACCGCGAAAGTTCGCGCGTTAATCGAGCGGTACGTGCAGATAGTTCCTCGCCAGCTCCGGTACCTTTCCCGGCGACGATCTAGCCATTCCTCCCGGCCGTTTACCATCTATCGGCGATGAATCACGCCCGGGAAAGATCGGCCGTCGGGGGGTTTTTTGCGTGATTAAGCGACGGATCTCGGCGATTCTAGAAAAAGGGATCTCCATCGCGCAGAGTATAGGCCTTGGCGTTTTCTCGTCGAACAACGGCGAGCGCCGTTTCGCTTGGCCTGAGGCTCAACCCGGCGTTACTGTAAGGCGGGATATGATAAACATATAGTATTATTGTCACAATCGCTCCTCTTGTCGCAATAAAAAATAGATTTGTAAATAACTTTTGAATCATGCCAACACGGAAAGAATAATTTTGTTGAAAGACCTAGAAATTTTGATAAAAACAGATCTGAAAATAATTTGTTGGAATGTTAAAACTGATAGGTATTGCTGTAAAACATTTTGATATTCTAGCAATCATTTTGACTTTCGCACAAAATAATTTTGGTTATTGAACAAAAATTATTTTCAGATCTGGACTCAGCAAAATTGTTCTTCCCGTGAATTTTTTTTATTGGTATAACTTGAGTCCTAAGCTAGTTTAAATATTCTCAAAAATTTTCGCGATGATTTGAGCCTTTATAAATTATAGCCGGGGGTTCAATAAACCTTAGTATAACGCTCAGGTTGAAAATCGACTTCTTGTTTGTTTTCGTCCGGCGATGCAGAAGTAGTACGCTGTCGTGAATAAGCGAGCGTCGAAAACTTGTAAACTCGCTGCGCGACGCGTGTTTTAGTTTTTGCGTATCTTGGATAAACATGAGTGTGCCCCCGCGGCCGCGGCACACGTGGCCTCTGGTCAATCTTACATCACGCGGCACGACTCGTGGAAACGCGTGAAGCGCGCGCGGAATTTTCGATAACGCGCGGTTTATCGAGCGCGTGGCTTCGAGTCTTGCTTATTAAGTCAGAAGTCGAATCACATTCCCGGGGGAGAGGGGGGGGGGGAGAAAGGTTCTTAAGCTTCTCTCTCTTTCTCGTGTTGTCGGAAGTTCGCCGGAAGGAAAAGTAGTTCAACCTAGTGATTTGAATTAATGATCGTCGCGCATAGGAGCGATTTAAACGGCGTCGGCAGCATGGCCGGTGATTAATTCAGACACCCGGTACAGCAAATTGCTTTCGACGTCGTTTTCGGCGGTCGCTTTATTCCCGACGCCCATCTCGCGCTGTAAAATTAGCCGAAGGAACATAACGGCTTGATACGCCGTTGCGATGTAATGTAATTTCGCAGTCACGACCGTGGATATATTTTTATCGTGCATTTCACCCTTTCGTGCAGCATTTCTATAACTTTGCAAAAAAAATTCGTATACAAGTTAACGCACTCGTAACACGCATCCGTAACGGATTAGCGTTTATCACGAATTATTGCTGTCCCTTATTATTATGCGTATTTCACCGTTTGATTGTAAATTATTATCAGTGTCATTATATTATTAGCATCATTAATGTTATTAATAGAATAATTTGTCTTTGAAGCTCAATTTGAGCTTCAATTTCAAGCCGATTAAAACGACGCTGCAAATTATGTTTGGTAGATCGGATCGTAGCGAAATATAATTAGTTTTCTCGGTCGCTTGTAATTAAAAAAAAAAATGGAAAAAGAGGAAAAAGAATCGACGTCGTCGCAACCGGTCTTCATTATTCGCGACGCCGCGCCGCGCCGCGCCGTAGATCTGTCGCATCCTACGGACCTTGCCGTTCCACGTGGGTGGCGAACTATGATATCACCGTATCGATTAGTCAAGGCGAAAAATGGCGAGTTCGCCGCGCCGCGCGCTGTGGCGAATTCAATTTCGCGGCGGCACTTTTCTGCGGTAGCCGGGCCGCGCGCTCGGATCGTTTGCAAACAAAATCGCCCGCGTTCCTGGACGCGGTCATCCTGTCGAGAGAGAAAGAGAGAGAGAGAAAGGAGAGGTATACACTCCGCTTCTTTCGTGACTTCTGGAACGTGATGAACGATCCCCTTTGTGACCCGGCGGGAATCTCGCGCTGTGGTAGCGCGCGCGCGCTCGGCATAGCCCGCGGGGGTCGGCGGTGAAGAAGGTGGAGGAGGAGGAGGAGCGCCCCCGATGTATACGTACGTACACGAGCGTACGAATGTATAACGAACGTGTTGTATACTTTACGAGGCAAAGCTACTTTGCATCTCCCGACCCGATGAAAAATTCATCAGCGCGCGATCGACGCCGCGGTGGAAGATAGGCTTCGCGATTTGCGGGACGCCCGCGCGATTCCCGCTTTCGTCTGATTTCCGCTGATTCGCGTCAGCCGACGACGCGATCGTCGGCGCGCTCTCGACGGAAGTTGCGCGTTTTGTATATTTTAGAATCGGATAGTCCGCATGCAGTAGTAAATTAATAACGCGGATAATCATTAAACTGTATGCGTGTAGGAACGATTTAGAGCACGATTAAACGACCGACGGTCGCGATATTCTAAGAGTGAGTTTTAATCAAACTCCGATTAACTTAATTGACGATTAATTAGTATAATATTTATTCAAGTGAATACAAGTTTCCTATAACTGTGTAATCCCTAATGCAATCTTGTCTTTTGTATATTAAACAACAACCAGTTAATAATTCTATCTATATTAATAAAATATTGTAGGTGTTGCTTGATAAGTTAATCGCCGGTTAGGTTAACTCAAAGAGTTTAGTCGAAGTTACCCTAAAACAGAGGCAGATATTCGTTTTAACATACAATGAGAGAAAAGTGCTTGGTATTTGCAACTAAAATTGCGTGGTAAAATAATTATTGATATAAGTCCCATTTTTACAGTTATTACTCCTGTAATTTAGCAATATATTATTATATTAATATAAGTTTTATCAAACAAATAATTGGCGCCGAAAATGACTATATTATAGTTGAATTATGATAATTGCAATCATTTTTTTCTCTCAATGTATAAACAATAGTAAATTGAACTAGACCGTGTAAATGAATATCACAAATAAATTTTAGGAGCTGCACCTTTTAAGCAGCGTCTGTAATCAGACTTAAGACTTAAGGTTTAAGAAAATTGTCTAATCACAATCGATTATTCTTCTCACGTGAGATGAATAATCGATTATGATTGGTCAATTTTCTTATCTCTTAATTGTAAGTCTCATTGTAGATGCCGCTGTATGATCAAGACTGGATCTTGGTATAATTAGTGACATAATAATATTTCTATAATACATATGAATTCTAAATTACTCAGCCTTTTAAACTGCGCGCCGAATTACTATATCGGACTTGCAACGCAATCATGATAAGCTGGCGAGATTACAATTAAATCGATCTTCGATTTTTAACAATCCGCTACGAATAAGTATCTTAAAGTGGTTTTCGCTCAACGCCAACTCAATAGTGTGACGTTGTCACATAAACGTCACACAATCGCATATATACAGTCTATACGAAATGTTTTTATTGAATTATTAGTCATATGAAGGGGCTAACTTTTGACTGGGACTTGCGCGATAAAACCACCTTAAAACTCCGTGAAGAAATTTTGGGAAAAATATTTATTTTAATACGCGAAAATATTGTTTAGTTGAAATTTCAACGAAATCCTTCTCCTCCTCTCTGTCTTTCTCTTCCTCTCTCCTTTTCCCCGCCACACACGAGATTCTAATTCGAATGGGATGATCTGATCTCCGAGCTCGGGCTCACTTAATGAACGCCATCAGGGTGCGAGAGCGGGACGCCCACGGGTAACGTCGACGGGAAGCATCGGAAAAATACGTCCGCGGGGCCCCGAGTAGGGAGGGCCGCGCTCGAGGAATTCTATAACACCTCCGGGAGGTCCTCCTCCCGGCGCGGCGTCGTAGCGAGCGTGGTTATACGTGCGGTTATGGTAACCGGTCTCCAACGCGGAGCCGCAGCAAGGTCCTTAAAGGTCGATAATGGCCCCGTGGCGTGGCCCCTCGACGAGGGGCCCCTTCGGGCCGCGATCAAAAGGGCCGATGTCCCCGTTTCGACGCCGCCGCCGCCGCCGCCTCACCGCCGACGGGCCATCGACCGCGGCGAAAATTATTGCCTTAAAATACGGTCCGCCATTCCGTCGAACGGCCGAAATGCTGATGAAAACATTACCGGCGCGGCGCGGCGCGGCTGGGCTCCCGGCACTGTGTCATCCGTGCCATGCGCGGCCGGCAAACGATTTCGTGACTCGCTGTACGCAGAGAGAATACGCAGGCGAGTATCGCTCGGCTCGCGCTCGCCGAACAGCTCTGGCGCGGACAGCTACCGAAAATTAATGAATGAATAATTCAATGGCCGACGACAGGGTTGCGCAAGACGGCGCGCTGCTCCACGGACGTTTATCGATTTCTACCTGTGGCACTTCTGGGCAGTCTTGACTATTTATGAAAGCGCTAAATTAAGCGCTGTTTCGGTATTGGATTTTCGGCCTCCTCTTCAGATTTCGTAGATTTATCGCCGTGCCGCGTTAACGGGTATTCCCTCCCGCCCAAATCGTCGGATGATTCCAGGATGGAGTTATACAGTTGCAAAGTTCGCGCGACGTGAACAGCTGTTGTAATCCCTTTGAAATGGTAATACACGCTTTAGTCCCTTCTCGTTAATTGTCTCGTCTCGTTAATATCACGCACTTCGCAATTGTTTAACCAGAAAGTATTTTTTTTTTACCACGATGTGACTGATCCGATTAGGCATTTTAAAAAATTTAGACAATTTCAGGTAGAACACAAAATCATAATAAGATCAAAATGACATCAAATCGAAATCATTTAAAAAATATAATGATGTAAATTCGATACACTTTTGATGATAGTTTTTCTGAAAAAAAATTAATGCATAATTAAATCAAGAATTCATCACATCAAAACCATCATTAAAAGTGTATCGAATGACATCATTATGATTTTTTCTAAAATGATTTCGATTTGATATCATTTTGATCTTATTATGATTTCGTGTTCTATCTGGGATATGTTTATGTATTTCTGATTATCTTAATTCTTCTCGATCAACGATTAATTTATACGTAACTCGTTTAACACGAAGAATCTTCTGGTGTGCCAAAACGTGAAATATTAAACGAGATTATTCACACTCCCGCCCGTTTTTTTAATTACTTGTCTGTCGAACGACTCGTTTCCTTAAACTTATTCACATTAGCCCTTCAGCTTTCGACGTAATCTGATTGTTAATCTGATTTAGGTAGAGAGATATTATCGTGCTCGACTGGTCTGCGACAGATATAAATAGAGAGTCACGAACTCGCCGTTGATAAATTCATTGATATCCCGACAATCTACGGTATCATCGTACGGATACGTGTTGCCCGATGATTGCCGCGATCGTTACACGGATCGTTACGCGCGCTCACACAATGTTGCGTTGTGCGCGACGACGACGGCCGCGCGCTTGCAATTAACATATATTTTTCCGCTAACGAAGCGACGCGCGCCCGCCGCGCGAGTGTCGATTGAATGAAAGGTATACGCGCCGGGTATCTCGCGGGTACTCTAGTCCGCCTCGGGGACACGAAGTTACCTTACGTAACCGGCGCGGCGACGTCGACGGTGACCGACGGAAATATTGCGCAGGCGATATTAGTGTTTTACGAGGGTGCTAAATAATGCCGCCGGGTTGGCGGACGCAACTCGAGACGCGACTTGCGAATTCCTTTTTTTTTCTTCTTTTCCTTTCCTTCGCCACACACTTCGTGACACACGCGTGCGAATCGCCGCGCAATCTCGCAACAGCTTCTGCGCGGCGGAGTGCAATGCATGCAAGTGGAACGAGGACGACGAAGAGCTCCTTTTTTTTCCTTTAATTGTTTTGCGGCGAATCCGCAAACGAGCTGTAAAAAACCTTGCTCGCTTAATTCATAAATTTATAATTGCCGATACGCAGTTCAGGAATTGCTTTTCACTTCAATTTTTTTATTTATAAGAAATTATTTCGTAAAGTAAGAATTTTTTTGCGGGCGATTGATAAAAATTTTCGAGAACGAAATAATAATCTATGGATAAAAAATTGAGGATCTCAAAGTTGCAAACCTCCGTCTCTTTGTCTGTTTATTCTTCTCTCGTAAGGGTCCTTGCAAGATTATTTCCTTCCAAATTCCCTTGCCTCTGTCAGTCAATATTAAATCGCGGTCGCTTAATAAAAAACCCTTCTCGCTTAATTTGCGAATTTTTAATTGCCGATACGCAGCTCAGGAATTGCTTTTCACTTCAATTTTTTTTATTTATAAGAAATTATTTCGTATAAAGTAAGAATTTTTTTGCGGGTGATTGATAAAAATTTTTGGGAACGAAATAATAATCTATGGATAAAAAATTGAGGATCTCAAAGTTGCAAATCTCCATCTCTTTGTCTCTTTATTCTTCTCTCATATGTTCCTTGCGGATTATTTTCCAAGATTATTTTCTTCCAAATTCCCTTGCCTCTGTCAATCAATATTAAATCGCGGTCGCGGATATTGATATTTTGTCGGATAATTGAAGGATCACACGTCGCCGGAGCTTTTCTTGGCAAAGGGCGCCGACGTGGCAGGCTCTCATTGTCCATCCGACTCGACTCTCTCGGCTCCGCGGGAGTGGACCCATCGAAACTCGAACGTGGAAACATTATAAATGCGCCGTGACGCCCGCTACGAGTCGTAGGAGAAGTTTGTTGGGCGTGACGGGGCCGGCGCGCGGGTCGCAGGGTGGCGATCGTCGGCGGGAAGAGAAAGAGAGAAAGACGATAGAAGGGAGGGTGCACGCGGGGCTCTTCGGGGCCCCGTTTCCCTTCCAGGAAAGGCCCCGGCAATAGCATCGCGATGCGTATACACCGCTTATGTGTGCGCGTGAACGTTTTTTTTTATCAACTACCGACTCTCTTGCGTC
The DNA here is from genome assembly GCF_000956235.1 of Wasmannia auropunctata. Lineage (NCBI taxonomy): Eukaryota > Metazoa > Arthropoda > Insecta > Hymenoptera > Formicidae > Wasmannia > Wasmannia auropunctata. The sequence goes on from NW_012026800.1 coordinate 5,127,395, forward strand.
ATGCCGGGCCCTCTTATATACGTTCGCGATTAACAAGAATTGCTCGCGCTCATTTATAAAACAGCTGAGAGAATGATTAATCACGCGTATATATATACGAATAAGATTGAGCTGTTCCCGGTATTGTCCCACCGCGCGCCGCCGCCGTCATGCCGTTTCGAGGGGGTGCGCAATTTAGATAATTACACGGTAATAAGGATCGTAGGACATTGTTAGATTTTTGCGGCGAAGCTTATAATACTAAATCCGACGGTAGGCTACTCAACTGGAAAAGTTATAGCGGTTTTTCAGTAGCCAGTAAAGAACGTCACGTTGGTGACAGCTGGTCTGATGGTACCAATCGCATTTTTACGAGGTGCAGAGGAAAAAGCAGCGTAGAAAAGGCACTTGAATCCAGTCGGAACGTTCCGGTAGCGAATTCTCAAGCCGAAGTAACGTTTAAGTAATACCATATAATCGCGTCTCGCGGGAGACGACAGGCTTGGCGATGCGGCGAAATATAAAATCACGGTGAAGATAGAGAGAGAGTGCGAGAGAAAGGTAGTGGAATATCGGAGGAGAGAGAGAGAGAGAGGAGAGCAACGGAACGATTTGAATCCATTTACTATGCTCCGATAACGAGCCGGTTGAAAAACGGCGGAATAATGATATATAATTGACAGGACTATAATAAAGCTAAATGCATTCCGTTACCGCGATTATATGCCAAGAAAAAGAGGAAGAGAGAGATGCGACTGTGGACGCGACACCGAGAAGTAAAAAAAAACGGGGGAGGGGGAGAAAAGAGGGAAGAAAAGAAAAAGCGATTATACGAAGGCGGGAAGGCACGAAAGAGGAATGGCCTAAATTCAGGGCGACCCTTTATCGCCTCCGCCTCTTGAATTTTATGCGGAGGCCCTCATTTCTTTCCCTTCCTTTTTTTTTTTACCGCGCGCGTTACGCGCCCCGTTAAAACGAGACACACGAGCCACATTTCGCTGTACCGCGACGCGGAGAGAGATTACGTATGAATGCGGGGCATTTTTATGCGTGCAAACAGACGAGAAACGCGAATTACGTCCGGTGAGAGTTTTAGGGATGCTGTATTACATGAGTGACGCGCGCGCGTTAATGTTTTATTTTTCGACCCTTATCTGGTGTACGACTAATGTAATTCGTTGTACTCTTCCTCTTTATATTTAGCCCTCTAAAAGCTAGGAATTAATCTTACATTCATCTTGAACTCTTATATTAATGTTAAAGCGTCCGAGTTATAAATAAAGAATGTGAAATATTTACATAAGTCTTAATGAAGCGACATACCATTTAATCAACCTTTTTTTGTCCTCTCCCGCAAAAGCGTAACGCACAGTTGCAAATGCATTCACATTTAATAACCTTCGCTACGCAGGAAGCTACTCTGCAAACCTGTCGCGCCGCCTGAACGACATTATCTTGCGTTCCGTAAGGAAGATAGCGCTCTTATTTTGCAGAAACCAGATCTCCGCGCGCGGCAGGCAATCCCTTTTTATTTTCCACCCTTTTTTTCGGCGGCGACCGTCGCGAGCTCTCTCCCGCCACGGTCGCGCGCAATCGCCGATATCTCACGGATTAAATATCCGCGCGATCGCCGGAGGAGGCCACGATCGCGCGATAAGCAGGCACGCGGAGTTATCGCGGCGGATTCAGCCGCGGCGAAAATTCAACCCGGTGAGTTACGGTCGCCTTTTAAGGTGTCGGCGGCGAGCTATCATTACCTTGAACCCCGCGTGGCCGCGATTACGGGAGACACTTCCCGAGGAAGAAAACGCAGCGCGCGCCGCTAATTGGATGTGCAGTTAATTAAGAGTCCGCTCGTGCCGCGAATAATCCCCGGCGAGAATATCGACGCGCGGTGGAAAATCGCTGGCGAGACGGAAGACGGGGGGAAGTATCGCGCTGATTTGATTATCTATTTTAACACAAGAGCGACGTTGAGGCATCCAATTGTCGAGAAGCCGCGTGAGACTTCGATACTTCAGTCTTTTTCTTCTATATAAATTAGAGTTTTACCTCCGGTGATGTGATTGGAAAACGTTGATATAAATACAATGTAATATTACGCGGAAAGAACGATTTTGCTGGATACAGATATGAAAATATGACTCTTGCTGAATCATCAAAATAATATTGGAAAGTCAAACTGATTGCTAGAATATCACAACATTTTGTAGCTTTATCATTTTTGACTTTCCAACAAAATTATTTTGCCCAACAAGAAATATTTTCAGATCTGGATCCAGCAAAATTTTTAGACTTTCCAGCAAAATCGTTCTTTCAGTGTAGGTGCAATAACTAATAAATATATAATAAAAATAGTACACGGAAAGAACAATTTTGCTTTCAATCACGGAGAGAACGATTTTGTTGAAACATCTAAAAATTTGGCTAAATACAGATCTGAAAATAATTTTTTGTGCGAAAATCAAAATGATTGTTAGAATATCAAAACGTTTTACAGCAATGCTTATCAGTTTTAACATTCCAACAAATTATTTTGACGATTTAACAAAAAATTATTTTCAGATCTGTATTTAGCCAAATTTTTAGATGTTTCAACAAAATCGTTCTCTTCGTGATATTACTTTTTCTCCCCCGCTTACTCTTGCATCCACCGCGCATCTTGTTTCGGCGCATTACAATCGGCGTTATTCCACAAATTATATAATAATGAGCGGATTCAGCGAGTGAATTAAGCGCGAGCGTTTAAGGTAATGAGCATAAATAGATACAGTGAGATTTATTTCACCCCGGGATTAAATCCGCGTTAAGGAGGATTATGCGCTAAGTAAGTACAACGTAGCCGACAACTTAATATAATTGCAAGAGCGCGTGTACGACTTTGTCTTATACTCCTTAGACTCAAGGCGACAACGCACCGCGGTCTGTGAAAGAAGTTTGATAAAGGTTAATAAGATTCATGCATATCTAAATTACGTGAGAAGTAAGGTGATCTTTCGTGGAAATCGCAGCACACAGCGGTCTATTATTAATACCGCCACGCGAGGGAGAAAGAAAAGATTTGAAGAACGTGCATTTTAGTGGTAATAAATAGTCGAGGGAACGAACGCCAATTATAAATCGAGCAATAAAGAATTATGGGGGAAAACGGGGGAAGGGAAGAAAAAGAACGAGGAAGCGGGGGGGAAGAGAGAGGAAGGATCTTACTTTACATCGTGGAAGGGTTACTTGTCTGTTCCGCGTTGTCGAGCAAATTTATATCGCGCTGTCCCCCCCGGTGATCCCTCTTTCCCGTTGCCGCTGTCGTATACGTTAGATAGCGTACGCCGAAGGGAGATTAAAGGGAAGGCGGAGGGAGTGCGGGGTGCGGGAGGGAGGGAGGGAGGGAGGGTGGGGAAGGGAAAACGAGGAGGGGAAAAAAAAGAAAATGGAAGGAGGAAAAACGAGGAATATCGTATCTTGAAATATCGGCGCCCGCGGCGCGGCGGCCGCGGCGAAATGTCCCGCGCGCGCGTTATGTAGGTATATGCACCGCGCCCGCGGAACACGCGCTTTTATTTCTCTCCGCGCTCTTGTATTTGCAGAAGATTATCCGCGGCGCGCGCGCTGCGCGCCGTTTATTTTCGGTTCCGCGTTGCGGGTTATACGAACCGCGCCGCGCCGCCGAGTTAAACCGGCTTGTTCACGACGAGAGCTAATCTTCGCACGGTTGTATCGCGCGAAAAAAAAAAAGAGAGAGGAAGAATAAGAGGGACACGGCGCATTAGGAAGACACGAGAGGGACATTGTGCTTTGGACATTGGGATTTACTAACAATAAGAACATCAGAGAGGTCCGGTTTCTAGATGCAGGTGCATCTCCTTCTGCTTAGCGAATGTTGGAAAATTAAAGTGGAGTAGGGTGGGAAGAGATTTATAAAGTTAGAACTTTGAGATAAAGCTTTCCTATTTTCTATTTTACTTCAGCGTAAAAATTTTGTTTTTAACTAAGTGTATATAGAGTGTAAACGTGATTGTGAGAAAGAGAAGACGATTATTTGCATGTGATAATGAGAAATATTATATTTCAATAGTATGTATTAAGAATATATAATAGATATATATTATAAATATATTAAAAATCTCTCTCACATTCTCGTTATCATACTAAAATAAAATATATATAGCTTTAAATAGCGACACGGTGAGATAGTGTTTATATATTCAGTATTTATATTCTGTTATCTAGCCCGATCGTTGTATACGTAAAACGTCATTTCATCAAGCAAATTAATTCATATAAAAGCGTCCCTCTCTCTCTGAAATTCGTGTTTCGTAAAATTATTGGCCAATTAAACGGTTATACCCTTTAATATCGTTTTCGAGAGCAAAGTGCATCCGTTGTTACCTGCTGCGCCCCTTTCGTGACTCCGATCGAAATAATTCCCTGTGTTGCAAGAGAGGCGAATAACAAGGGCACCTCCTGTCCCCCCGTCTCCCCTCTCCTCTCTCTCGAACACATCCGTCCCAGGATCCGTTCCGTGGCGTGCCCGTGGGACGCGTACCGTCCGTCCGTCCGTCCGTCCGTCTGTCCGCGATATCACACGGACACACGCGCGTACCCACGTTCTCTCGGGTCCGTGGCAAATCGCGCCCCGGGCCCACCCCCTTTCTTTCTTCCCGTCCCGGGCCCGCCTGTCCTATATTTCTTGCTCCACCGTCGGAATTCCAGACCGCGGCTCTTTACGCTCTCCTTCTTAAAAGGGAGCCACCCGACTTCTCCCCCCCCCCTCGCTTGGTCCCC
>NW_012026800.1:5134249-5135794 GCF_000956235.1 Wasmannia auropunctata
TTCAATAAGATCGGAAATTAATATGAGAAATCCCTTTTGGGACCCAATCTGTGCACGTACCGCATTCGCTCTGCACATAATTCCGTGTCTCTTCCAACGAATCAACTCGCCAGGGCGCGAGTTTTCGAGACGCGAAACGTAAATCGCGCTCGTCACTCTCCGGCGTGCGGGTGATACGTACGTGATTAAAGCCACCCGCGATCTCACGTGAGGGGGACCGCATTTTGGCCGTTTATCTCGACGTGTCGTTTAAAGCCGTGAAACCGGCTTAGGCGCCGCGGTGCTTTACGGTGGAAGATAAAGGGGGTGCGCGTACGTGTTTTGCGTCGGGTGTGGGACGTCGAGTAATCATGTCGCGCCCGCTACTCTCGTCACTCTTCCTCCACCTGCGGCACCCTTCCGCAACCCCGTCGCGCCCTCTTCCTCGTCCTGCGCGCATCCATTTCCCGGTGCGCGTTTTCCCCGTTTCCTCCTCCTCCCCCTCCTCGCGCGCGCATTCACCATCGAGCGTGTATCCTCCCCCGCCCGTTCCCTCGATCCGCGCGCGTCGCGTCGAAAGATTATGCTTTTACCTCCGACGTCGGTCCATCCCTCGGACATCGTCACAAAGGCGTAATCAGCGACGTGTTACACGCGGTAATGGGCGAAAGGAAGAAGGAAGTGACCGCCACTTTCAGGCCCCGTTTCCACAAAACAGCGACAAAAACGATGCTCGGCCATTATCCCCCGAGTCCGGGAGACCTGGCAACGGTATCCGTGGATGAGCTTCAACCGTTACGTGAGTAGAGTACTATCGTGATTTCTTGTCTACGCGCGTCTTTCTCTCTCTCTCTCTCTCTCTCTCTCTCTCTCTCTCTTCCTTTTCCATTCTCATTCTTCCTTTTCGCGAGACGCACGTCAACCGCGGGACGTAAAATATTTCAGAGGCGGTTAAACGGACTGCTGCGGTGGGAAACCTCACGGAGGTATACGCTCGCGGTATGCGAGGCGGATTAGAGAAAGAAGCTGCGCCGCGTTGCGTCAAGTTTCTTGGGTGCGACGGGCGCGATGAATAATTGCCGATCCGTCAATGGCTTTCACGCGTACTTGAGATCTGTCTGTCTGTAAAACGGCGAATGGTGTCGAATTACGAGGTTCGCGCGAGACGCGGCGGCGCGATGCGCACGATGATAATTAATATCGAAATCCCGAATCCCCGGGAAAAACTCATTAGGATCGCACGCGTGTGAAAACATAACGTGCGAAAAAAAAGATAAAAATAAAAGAACAGGGGCGGGGGGGGGGCAGGGGGACACGCGCGGTGAAACGCGTTTATTTAGCCATCACAATTTGCCGTTCGCGAAACGTTCTAATAATTAATTCGTTTAGCGGCCGTAGTTTAATTTATTGTTTGCATCGTACAAGCGGCGCATTCCCGCCTCTCTATTAGCTGAAATATTTAACTTCCATTAAAGGCAAATTAGTCATCCGATCCGCACTTTCAATATGTCATACACGATTTTTGCGAGTTACAATTTGCCGTATGTGTGTGTGTGTGTGTGTGTG
>NW_012026801.1:0-936 GCF_000956235.1 Wasmannia auropunctata
AAACAATATTAACACTTTATAAAGATTTTTTATTATTTTTAAATAATTTGCACATGTTTTCAACAATTTTTAGACTATTATAACAAATTCATTATGTATTTTAAACATTTTTGACTAATTAATTAAATTAAACGCAAAGGAGAGTATTAAGAAACACGTGATGACATGATGCAAGTGTTTGAAGTGCCTCACGCCAGTCTCGGTCGTGTCGACCCTGACCGCGCGAATTCCACGTGTGCCCATTTGTGAACTTCAATAGCTTACCGTTCAAATTCTGTTCATCGGATCGCGTTTTGGTAAAGAACTTTTCGTCTTAGAATTTCACGGAGAATACGCTGGTACCTGGCGGTACGCCAGTTCTGGGACACCCTGTATGTGTATATACATATATATACAGGGTGTCCCCGTATAAGTGGCCACCCCTTTTTATCTCGTAAACTAATAGAGATAGACCTAATAAATATAATATCAAATTAAACGGCTCTGACTAACTAAACTTTATTGTAAGCACAGTGATCATTTAAAAATATTATCTATGTTAGAGAGCGGAAAGACATGATTAATTTTTGCACGGTAAGATGACAATTTTAATATGATAAAAGTAGCGTTCTTTTTAACGAATACAACGATGTAACGAAATTATTTTACGAATTATAAGAGTTATTTTGATTTAAAATTTTGCGGGCAGCTACTACCTTTTCAATTTCGGCCCTGCGATGTGGCCAACTTCTGACTCTCGCATTAACGAGAGTACTGTGATCAGATAAAAACATTAACACGTCAATTGTCAACGCGAAAATTAGAAGTTGGCCACATCGCAGGGCCGAAATTGAAAAGGTAGTAACTGCTCGCAAAATTTTAAACCAAATTAACTCTTATAATTCGTAAAATAATTTCGTTATATCATATATCCTTGTATTCGTTAAAAAGAACGCT
>NW_012026801.1:63566-64549 GCF_000956235.1 Wasmannia auropunctata
CGTATTTGGCGGTTGCTGGATAAGATGTTACTATACGAATACTATATGTATTACGATGTGATGCAATATTATCTTCTTCTTCTTGTGTAATGGCTTCTGCCCCCAGGGGCTATACAGCCTGATCTGAGCGAACCAAATGCAATATTATCACTGTGTACTGCTATTGGGCATTGGTATAAAGGAACTGAAGTTAATAAGTTAAAAGATGGGAATGTACTAGTTTAGAAATGTGTCTTCTATGGTGGCGCATTCTATCAATCTGTCGGTAACATAGAGAGATGTATTGATTTTATAATCAATTGATATAAATTGATTTTATAATGTCTAGTTATGACTTATATATATTTAAAATTAAAACATGTTTAAATCATGTATTTTTTACGTTTTAAACATGTTTAAAACATTAAAAACATGTTTTTAAAAAATCACAATGTTTTGTTCTTTAAAAAAAAAACATGATTTTTACCAATTTTGTACTTACGTAATGGCTCTCCATATGAGATCTTACAAATTAATGTCTCTCCCCTTACAGCACAGAAGTTTGCAGCAATATTGCAGCAAAGTTGCAACATTGCAATGCAATGCTTCAGAAACATTGTTCAAATATAGATTTGCAACATTATTTTAATAATGTTGTAGCAATATTTAAAAGAAATGTAAAAAGAATCAACTACAATTTTATGTTTAAATACTGTGTATATACGCTTACGCACATTTTATAATTATTAAGTTTTATTAATTATCAATTAATTTTACATAACAGCACTGCATGATATTCTTCGTTTTCCGTTTTCATGATTGTACTACGATCATTTGTACAACTGAGATCAACACAATAATATCTCGTAAAGTAGCATTCCGTTTTCTTTCGCGCGTGTATGATCTCAGAAAAAACTCAATTAATAAGCTACGGAAAGTGATACGTACGCTTGTCTAACACGCGCATATCAAAGAGAACAAAAAAGTTAGTCAAAATATTATAT
>NW_012026802.1:0-786 GCF_000956235.1 Wasmannia auropunctata
TCAGAAATCTGAAATAGAACATGTGACGTCATTAACCACTCTCGGAATGATCAAACCCGCTCCATCCGAAAACGCTATTAGATCCAGCGAAAATTTAAAGGCGAGAACCAATCATATTCAAGAATCTCTGAGTGCTCACTAAGATATTGAGTGACGTTTTCGAACGCAGTCTTGTTGACTACAACCTATGTAGCGCGAAAACTGTGTTGCGTAAGTGCAATTCAAGTATAGAGTGTCAAAAAAGTAAGTAAATAAACATATAAATCTACATAAAATATATTACATATATATAAATTATCTAGACCAAGCATTTATATTGCATATTGTTTAGTAAAAGATACAGTAATAACTTAGTATGTAAATCATCTCATCTTTGTTTAACATTAGCAAATAGCAAGGTTAAATCAGAAACATAACGATTATAATATTTACTATGTCAACTGTGTCTCTAGCTGAAAAACGCCTTTAATTTTCTAATAAAGCGCATTAACAAAGAAACAGTATGAACAAGAAACATTTTTATATATTCTTCTTTCTTTTCGTCCAAATAAACAGTGTTGAGTAAAAAGATAAGAATTGATACATGTATACTCTTCTCAGTATAGTAGATTTATATTGCCTTTTTTCTATCAACACCGATTATCTGAATTAAAAGAACAAATAATATATACAGATGCCTCTTTGTCATACAGTTTTCTAGTAATAACCTTTATATTGGATATCAAATGTATAGTCTAGATATATGGATAATTGAAACATATGTCTAATTATATATTATACATATAC
>NW_012026802.1:2989-4178 GCF_000956235.1 Wasmannia auropunctata
TTTAATTTACCATGACTAAGAGAAGAAGAACAGGAACAAAGTAACGATTGAAGGAACGAAAGAAAAAGAATTAAAGAGTGTTACGTCCTGAGGACTCCACGATTCTTTTCTTTCGTGGAAAATGTCAAAGTTAGCCGCCGGAAGCGACGAGCGATATCAGGGGCAATAATTTAATTAAATATTAGATTTAAGACTTCCTGCGTTCTAAGAAACGGATGAGCGAGAGCTTTCAATTAGCACAATCTGCTGCCGATAAACCCGATTTGCCTACAAATAGAGAGAATCGCCGCCTGGTTTCGCGTGTAAGTTTTGGGAAGGAGACCCTTCCGGTTCCAAAAGATAAGATTCAGTAATTAATTTGGCACACGCCAAATTAAGCGAAGATCTTATCTATCGGTCGCCAACGCCGCGCAAAAATCGGCGGCTGCGGATCAAAGAGGGGTCACTCCGATAACCCTTTTTCCGGATCCGGCGACTCCCGAAAATCAAAGGAGCCTGACTAGGATCCCAAGTATATATATATGGATTTTCCGAGCGACGAGAGTCACTAAAAGTTTGGCAGTCAATTCAGTTTGTCACGCTGTCATTTTTAAACGGCAGAAAAAGAACTTATACTTTGTGCGCGGGTGAAAATCGAGTGCCCGAGAACGCTTCTGGAGAAGCTCCGTGCAACCGGCCCACGAGACCCCAGCGCTTACTCAGCGTGAGCTCCTGCCAAGCTCCCCAGCTCGGTTTTTCAAGTCACAGCAAGTAGTAAGTCATCATGTCTTTATTTTTTAACCGGGAACAACTAAATTAGTCGACATGTCTCAGACCGATCTCGTCCTCAGTGCGTCGCAACCAAAATTCAAATGTGCCACCGCGGCCCCGCCCCTCGAGATCAACCCGGCGTAGCCGAAGGGAAGAAGCACGGAGGCTTCTTGACCAGGCCTACCAGGAGTGGTTAAACTCCTTGGAGGACCCGACAGTGAGACCGGACAACCAGGAGCTTGCTGACTCAGTGTCACCAGCCACTCCTTCGGCTAACTCGCCTCCCTCCTCTCCCGAGGAAATTCCCCTTCGTCCTCTTTCCGCATCCTCCGCTCTCACTTACCGAATTTTCCCAGAGACACCTTCGCCAACTCCCTCACCAACATGTTCTTTTCCTTCAGTCTCCTACTCTCCGGTACCTCTTTCCCCAGAGGAGCCT
>NW_012026802.1:4228-5346 GCF_000956235.1 Wasmannia auropunctata
GTATAAGAGACAGAAGAGGACCACTTATCCATAATTTTATTAACTTTCTAACAACGCCAATACATATCAGATGCATGTAATCTAATGGAATGTGAGATACAATGCCAAAATTTGGAATGTTTAACAAAATAGAACGATCAAGATGGTATTCTTCTTGAATTTGATTACGAAAGCTATCGTCAGTTCTTTTTTGGCCATCAAAATTGGGAAAACAAATTCTGTTAGCGATAAAATTACCTTCAGTCGTACATTTTGGGCAGCTATTATAACCAGTATGTCCTTTAGTAAGAGTAATGAAAGATTTAGCAGGGGCATCACATATGATAGAATGTATTAACACTGAATATGTTGTTCCGTTATAAGTTACGCCCTTATTAATCAAAACAATGATATCTTTTACAAACTGTTGTAAAAATTTATTCGCATCTGCTGGTTTACTTTTCCCAAAATAACAACCGATAAGAAATATTTTTTCGTGAGGTATAATTCGACCTAAAATGGGCCATAATTGATTTGAGTTGGATCGAGAAATCGGCACACCATCGATACCAATTTGAATTTCAATTGAAGATGAAATAGTATTCTTGCTCCTAGATAGAAATTGTAAAATGCCATATTCAATACCAAAATGACAATATTGTCCAGGAAATATATCAGAAATAACGGAAGATCGCGGTGTTCGTAATAATGTCTTTGCACATTTTGGTAAATTGGAAAAGATGGGATGTGCTGTTCTCAAACCAGACAGTAAATGCGATACAGCTGCATGAGAAACACGATGCGTGATAGCCCATTGTACTAAAAATGACGTAAAATTATTGTTTTCCTTCTGCGCATTACTGTCGTCTTCTTCTGTTATCAATATTCGATGTAACAATTCACGGTTCAAAGAAACACCAGATGCAGAAATATTCGTTTTATCGGACAACGGCAAATTTATTGTTTCTTGTTTAATTTCGGAAACGGCATTATTGAAATAATCAACATGTTCAATCTCGACATGATCATTATCCGAAGCAGAATTATTTAAAATTGCGTACAAATTGACTCTAGATTCTTCATGAAATATTGAAAATAATTTATCACTCTCTTCTCGAATTAATTTACGGCGATATCTC
>NW_012026802.1:7755-8811 GCF_000956235.1 Wasmannia auropunctata
AGACGTGTTCTTGGTCACGTCACTCGCGAAACTTCACGATTGCCGAAATTCGTACACGCAACGATACTTGACCCGTAAACGCCGCTCCCGATGTCGATCGCGCGAGGGCCGGCCGGCTCCGCCTAACGGCAGAGGGGCAGGGCGAGGAAAAAGGGCGATGGGATGGCGCGGGGCGGGCGAAAGAATTCGTACTCCAACGGATTAATAGTAACAAAATAATAACAGATTTATTGGCCGTTCGGAACGGCAATGATAAACGGTGAAAAAAAAGAAACAGAAGATAATAGCGTAAGAATGTCGGTTCGGTAAGAAAGATAGTACGGGACGCGATTGATCCCGCGCGCGGGGAGTCCGGCAGCGAGATACCACTCCCACGTAGCAAAAGAAAAAGACACGAAACCGACATAAACTTCGGCCGGAACGAAAAGAAACGCGTATGAAACGCGACGGCGCGATAATACAATAAAGTACGGGGCTCGGTACGACGCGAGTACCGAGGTCTAACGACCACAGTTATTTACGCGAAAATCGTTCGTGAATCTGCGCGTCCGAGACTACGAAAACGAAGCTGACAGAAAAGCGACACACACCGATACGCGAGGAAATCACGCGCGAGGTCACACTACAGCGCGGCGCGCGGCCTCGTGATTCCACGCACTCACTCACACTTACGCTAACGCTCGCGCGCTCGGGCGCGAGGGCTTTGCGGCGAACTCGCGACGACGATCTCCGGGTGGCTCGACACGCGATTCGCGACACTCCCGATCGCTCACGGCAGAGTCTGTGAGAATCCTCGCACTTGAGGACGGACGCCGATACACCAAACCAAAGAGTACTAGCCGATACGCGTCGCCGAAGGGGCGCACGCGACGAAACTCGGACACTAAAAATGGCGCTCCCGTCCGCAGAGTGCGAGCAAGATTCTCACTCAGCCCGTGACTTCACATACGCTAAAGAGGGTCACCTCACCGGCACGATCTCCGTCTAGGCCTCCTGGGGTAGCAGGTCCGACAGCCGCTCGTCTCTCTCTCGTACGTCGGTGCACGCTCTCGCTCT
>NW_012026802.1:10677-11837 GCF_000956235.1 Wasmannia auropunctata
GACCTGGCGCCGGAGCAAAGGGGACACGCACCGGGCACGCGGCGAGCAGGTGACCGAGCGCGCGAACACGCGCAAGGATACCCGAGCCGCCAGGGGCGCGACCGGGACGGCGGGCGCTGTGGCTGAGGCCTGCGAAGGGCAATACGGCCGGCGATTTCCCCAGGGCCCGGGGACCTCGCCGAGAGCTGCCGGGGCGAGATAGCCAACTCGTCCCGGAATTCGAAAACGAAGGACGCGCCCGTCTGATTCCACGCCGCCACGTCCCGGATATAGGGCGACCTCGCGCGGGCGCGAGGCGCCCGCCTGAAGAATCACCTGATCGCGCCCGTGCCACGGCAGGACCCCCGCGGCGCCGTGATTGGTCGCGGCCGACTGCGCCGCTGTGTTGCGCACCCCCGGGCTGGGGGTGCAGGCATCGATCCGCGATCGAACGCGATCGACGCCGCTTTTGCGTGCGAGCGGAGAAAGCGTGCGGTCGATCAAGCGGAGTGATCGAGCTAGCGAAAGAGAGAGAGAGCGAGAGAGTGCGTTGACGAGAGCGAGGAGGAACGAGCCGCTGTCGGACCTGCCGCCAGGGAAGCAGAGACGAGGATCGTGCCGGTGAGGTGACCCTCTTTAACGTGTGTAAAGCCACGGGCTGATCGAGGATCTTGCTCGCACTCTGAGGACGTGAACGCCATTTTAGTGTTAGCATCTCGTCGCGTGCGCCCCTTTGGCGACGCGTACATTGTAGTGCTCTTTGGTTTGGCGTATCGGCGTCCGTCCGCAAGTGCGTGGATTCTCATCGAATTTTCCGTGAGCGATCGAGAGTGTCGCGAGTCGCGTATCGAGCCACCCGGGGATCGTCGTCGCGAGTTCGCCGCAAAGCCCTCGCGCCTGAGCGCGCGAGCGTTAGAGTAAGTGTGTGAGTACGCGGAATCACGAGTGTCGTGCGTCGCGCTGTAGTGTGACATCGCGCGCGATTTCGTTGCGTGTCGGTGTGCGTCAATTTTCTGTCAGCTTCGTTTTCGTACGAGTATCTGGCGCGTAAATTTACGATCGATTTTCGCGGTAATAATTGTTGTCGTTAGACCTCGGTACTCGCGTCGTACCGAGCCCCGTACGTTATTGTATTATCGCGCCGTCGCGTTTCATATGCGGTTCTTTTCGTTTCCGGTCGA
>NW_012026802.1:11887-12495 GCF_000956235.1 Wasmannia auropunctata
TCACGGACTGATAAGTCTGTAGAAGTTGTTGCATGTAGCAATGTACTGTGTTTGCCCTTGCAAGTTTTACAATTGCCTGATGGACATTTACTAGCTGTGTGCGTTGTAGAGCGGAGACAATTAGTGCAAATTTTTCGACTGCGTATTTCTGATATTCTGCGAGACGCTGAAAGGGCTAAGAAATCCTTACACTTGTAAATTGAATGTTCCCCTTGACAATAGCTACACTTGAAACCGATCGTTGCCGCGCAAGCTGACTGACGCTTTGTCTGTGGTTGAGGTCGCGTGTTATAGCTCTTGGTAGAAATGCAAGGAGCCTTACCTGTTGCCTCAAGAACTTGGCAACGATGCGTCATAAAGTCCATGAACTGTTTCAAAACTGGAAGCTCTGTGCCCGTCAATGTTGTCTGCCACTCTCGCAAAGTGATCGTGTCGAGTTTAGCGCTTAAAATGTATACAAGAATATCATCCCAGTGAGACGTTGGACGCTTCAGTGCCTGAAGGGCACGTATATGCTTGGATGCGCCGTCCGCGATTTGTCTCAACTTGCTGGAATTTTCTTGGTCATGGACGGAAGCTCCATAATCGCCTTTATGTGTGTGTGTACG
>NW_012026802.1:12515-17224 GCF_000956235.1 Wasmannia auropunctata
TTAATGTTATATAATTGAATAAATCGAATAATATAAAAAACATTCCTTATAAAGAGCTAATAATATTATAACGTAAAATTAATTTTTTGCTTTTTTCTAAAATAACTTACTCAAAAATTGTCGTTGTTGTGGTTTTCCATCGGAATAACACGCGTCTCGAAGACTACAATGGTGAACTTTAAATCCAACACTTTGAAGTAATTTTTTTATTTCCTTACGAGCATTTTTTAACTCTTGATATGGCAAAATCATATTATTTTTTATCATATTCTGTACAAATATAAAAATAATAATTAATAATTTCCCAAACAGCACATTACGTTCTCAGGATCATCCTGAATATGTCCCAGGACGTCCTGGGACATTTTGAGGACATTCATATATTCACGGGATGTCCTCGGGACATCCTTAGGATACCTTCTTCAGGACATTTTTAGAACAGCCTCAGTTCAGGCTCAGAACGTCCTGGGGACAGCCTCAGAAGGTCCTAGGGACATTCTTGTAGGATAGTTCAAGATTTCTACGGGATTATAGATATTGTGTGTATGTGTGTATAGAAATTCGATAAATTGTGTGTCATTCTTTAATGTAATGATTTAAAATTTGTAATCAGACTAATGACATTATAAATTTTTGAAATTTGTAATTTATCAAATAATGTATAGCCAGTATATATATATAAATACTACTTATATATAAAATAGACGTGACCACAAATTTTACATTACTATGTCACAGAATGAGACAGCATCAATAACATTTTCTGTACATTTGAAGAACAAAATTATAAAAACAATTTGTGCAGATAAAATGTTTTTATTGCTCAATATTTTAAGAAAGACAATATCAAATGAGCTATGTAAAATTAACTGAAATAAGAAAGCAGTACTATTTCGGGATGGCTGATTCAGCCTTGTAAGGAAGGATAAGGTCTTAAGGCCTTTTGGTCGACTTTGACAATTCAATCCAGTGGTGCTGGATTTCAAATTCCAAATCTTATTCGTCGCAGACCTCTTGTCTTTTGCAAGGCGGGCACTTGACTGAACACGAACACCGTGACTCAGTTTCGGATATCGAATGTAGCCGAATCAACGCATCAGTCAATTTAGATCCGCTGAGCATTGAAGTCGGAAAATAGCGATCACGGATCGTATAACGACGATGGCTTCCGGATTTCTTTGAGAGTTCTCCACGAGCAAAATTCTATGCGTGCTGGGGATCGTCGCAGGCGGACTGACTCCTTTTTTTGCAAAACTCAGCGCTCGCGCCATTCCAAAACGCTTCTCTCAAAACTCGTAGAGAGAGGGGAATATGTTTTGTGTGACGTCATCTCGCTGTTGTTTAACAACGCGGCTGTGGTGTGTTGTTTGTTAATCCGAAACAAGTATAAAATTGTGTTTTACTTTAAGACCTCGTGAAAAAGAAAATTCACTAGTAATATAATTCCTCTAACTATTCTGCATATAAAAATAGTGGAATTATCGAAAAATCAATAGTTTACGAAATATTTTGTACTTTATTCTGGAATCTATATAATGGAAAGAATAATCCCTTTGAACAAAGTATCATTAGCTTAGCGTTAGCTTACATACAAGTCTGATGTTCTAGGGATTTCAGGTTTGAATCTCGAATATCTCGATGTGTTTTCAAAAATTATAAATCTGCGTATAAATTGTAATTAATAATAACAGAAAATATGCGAAACAAATTAAACTCTACAAATAATAATATGTAATTAATTATAAAATAAAAACAAATTTTTTGTTAAAATAATATATAGCAGCCCACATGAATTTCCACATAAGACCTGAATTTTTGGCCGAAAATATATTCTTTTAAATGTAATTGAATAAATTATTTAAATAATTTATCGTATAAATTAATTTAATTCTGTGAAAAAGCAAACTTTTTCCTAGATAAAGGAAAAATGATATTTTGATTATATTTCTTAAACGTTTTTTCACTAAAAAAGAAATATGTATTTAAACGTTTTTCGAGTGGACATCTTAACCACTCAGAAACGTTTTCAAGGGTCGGTTATGAAACGTTTCTAAAACGTTCATGTGCTACTTGGGGATGAGGTGCTTATTTGCTATACCACAGGATGTCCTTAGGACATCCCTGGATGAAAATATGACATTTTGAGAACATCCTCAAATCCCGTCCTGGACGCCCTGGGGACATCCTTAGGACATCCTTGTGCTGTTTGGGTTATGCCATTTATGGTTCGAGAGTTGATGAAATGACAAAATATAATACGTATGATATAATTCAAATTATAATTATTGTAAAATAGTACAAAACTAATAAATGCAGTAAAAGTAATAATGAAATAAATAAAATAATAATTATAACATAATATAATTTACCGGCATATATTGTGCAAAGCGGATGTCCTGCGTCAAAAATTTGAGAACTTCAAATATATCATGACTTACTGTTATAGACAAAAGCATAGTTCCATTAGGCCGTAGCATTTGATAAATATTCTCGAAGGCTTGTCTGTCAAGTAAAACAGCTAAATGTAATTAATTTTTAAAGAATATACATATTAAATTTTTAACAATTTAATATATGTATATATTAACACACATATTAAAATATTTTTAAATATTATATTTCCTAATACATTTATTAATTATGCAAAATACATGACAAATTCATATATATTTTGCAGTATTGTAACCTAGATATAAGTACCTATAAGTACCTATAAGTGTATCTATCATACTGCAGCATAAGTACCTATATAAGCACTTTATCTAGATTCTTATAAGGTACAAGGTATTCATTTATACATTATGTCATTATTATTACAATTATAATTATAAATTTATCATTTATTTTATTTATCTATACATTATATCATTTAATATTATAAATATAAATTATATTATATTATTATTTTAAATTTTATTATATAAATTTTTGATTGTTATATGTATGTCTTATCTCTCGTGATAATGTTTGCAATTTTATGATTATTATTACGAGATTTCGGCCGTCCTCTGCATTCGTTGAAAGACTCTTTAATACAGGTCAAATTTTAAACCCTCCCTCTTTTCCCCAAAATCGACTTAATGTTTGAAACACTATTAATTAAAAAAAAAACATGACAACTATATTAACCTTCAAATGGCACACTTCGTTCGAGCATCCACTAATGGCACACTGGTGCAACGACTACTCAGCGAACAGCCGCGACAGATACTTTGTGAAAATGTCAACATGTCAAAAATTTTAGCGGTGCGAATTCGCACTCTTGTGCCATTTGAAGGTTCTATCTAAAAAAGTACATGTAAAGTCGATAACTCGCATTTCTCGAAATTATTTGTTATCGCTTTTCCGCGATGCTGATTGATTGTCTCGCTGCGCTAACTTCGTGTAAGCGGCTGTGTCATTGCATTTTGACAGTTGTGTATATTGAGATTGATGTTAGTATGTGTATGTTGAGGTTGAGGTTGCATAAGAAGTGTTAAATAGCGCGCGCGAAGCGCGTGTTTGTATAGTGCTAGTTCTATCTAAAAAAAGGCATGACATCGATAACTCTCATCTCTTGAAAATATTGTTGTCGCTTTTCCACAATGCTGATTGGTTGTCTTGCTGCGCTTACTTTGTGTAAGCGGCTGTCATTGCATTTTGACAGTTGTGTGTATTGAGGTTGATGTAATTGTAAATAATAATAAGATAAGTGTTAAATAGTGTGCGCGAAGCGTACGTTTGTAGTGCTAATTAGTTTTAAAAGAAACATGGCAATTAGCCAACGATTTTATTTTATAAATATTTTATAAACAACACGTCTTTATGTTATAAGTACTGCATAAGTAGTAGTTTGAAATAAAATTTTTTTGTGCAATTTTTTTTTTTTTAGATGTAAACCTAAAAAGTAACTAAATTTTCTGGGTACTTTTATACTGTACCTGTATCTATCACCAGATAATTTTTTAAAAATGTATCTATACCTGTAATTAAATACTTTTTCCACAAAGAACCTGTATCTATATCTAGATATCTTTTAGCAGGTATCTGTTACAACACTAATATTTTGCACTTATTATTTTTTCAAATTATGTCATTATTTTATTATAGAAATATCGAGAAATATTATAAACGATTATGTTAAAACGTAAAATAATATGGCAAGTATCAAAGTGTAAGCATTTGAATACAAATATTTAAAATAAAATTTATTTGAATAATTGTTCTGTTCTAAAACTGATGCACGCACAATATGATTGTAAGAATTAAGAAATTAATTTGCGTTTATTTAAAGGGTTTGTTAATAAGGTACCGTTATATCAATAAGTGTTGACATTTAGTTTAAATTAATTTTATATAAGATATTGCTTACCGAATATCGCTGCACCAATGCAAAGTGTAAAATGAAAATATATGTTCAAATTCAGAAATATATTTCTTAGGCAAATTTTTGATTACAATATCCAATACCTCGTATTGCAACCGTTTTTCACTGAATGTTTCATTCGCATATTTGATCATGCTCTCCGAAATATCCGTACCTTCACGAAATGCAAACATTAAATTAAATATATACAAATATAACTTAATTTTTGTATAAATATTTCTGCAATTTATTATTCTTTTACCAATTAATTGTGCATTTGAGCCAATAGCCGGTAATAGAATTTCCTTTGTTATATCTCCAGGACCACAACCGACGTCCATACACTTTCCACGTATGTTTTCCA
>NW_012026802.1:21922-24661 GCF_000956235.1 Wasmannia auropunctata
AAGAACTAATAATATCATACGTAAAATTAATTTTTTGCTTCTTTCTAAAATAACTTACTCAAAAGTTGTCGTTGTTGTGGTTGTCCATCGGAATAACACGAGTCTCGAAGACTACAATGGTGAACTTTAAATCCAACACTTTGAAGTAATTCTTTTATTTCTTTACGAGCATTTTTTAACTCTTGATATGGCAAAATCATATTATTTTTTATCATATCCTGTACAAATATAAAAGTAATATTTAATAATTTATGCCATTATGGTTTAAGAGTTGATAAAATGACAAAAAATAATACTTACGATATAATTCAAATTATAATTATTATAAAATAATACAAAACGAATAAATGTAGTAAAAGTAATAATGAAATAAATAAAACAATAATTATAACTTAATAACATATTATTATTTACCGGCATATATTGTGCAAAGCGGGTGTCCTGCGTTAAAAGTTTGAGAACTTCAAATATATCTTGACTTACTACTATAGACAAAAGCATAGTTCCATTAGGTCGTAGCATCTGATAAATATTCTCGAAGGCTTGTCTGTCAAGTTAAACAGCTAAATGTAATTAATTTTTAAAAGAACACACATTAAATTGTTAATATTTTAATATATGTATATTAACATACATATTAAACATTTTTTAAATAGTATATTTCTTAATACATTTATTAATTACGCAAAATGCATGACAAATTTATTTATATTTTGCAGTATTGCAACAAGACATACCTAGATATAAGTATCTATGAGTGTATCTATAAGTACTTATAAGTGTATCTAGATATTGCAGCATAAGTACCTATATAAGCACCTTATCTAGATTCTTATAAGATACAAGGTATTCATTTATACATCATGTCATTATTATTACAATTATAATTAAAAATTTATTATTTATTTTATTTATCTGTACATTATGTCATTATAACTGTTTATACTATTATAAATATAAATTATATTATATTATTATTTTAAATTTTATTATATAAATTTTTGATTGTTATATGTTTATCTTATTTCTCGTGATAATGTTCGCAATTTTATGATTATTATCACGAGATTTCTGCCATCCTCTGCATTTGTTGTAAGATACTTTAATACAGGTAGTCAGATTTTAAACCCTCCCCGAAATTGACTTAATGTTTGAAATACTTTTAATTAAAAAAAAACATAATAACTGTTATCTAACATGATAAAACAGCTCATTTGAAACAAAAATTGTCGATAATTATATCAAAACTTTTATTGATCCTTTTCGCATCCGTCTACCCTATTGTATTTTATATTTGAAACCGTATTAGTTTTAAAACATGGCAATTAGCCAAAGATTTTATTTTATAAATATTTTATAAGTAATACATCTTTATGTAAATACTGCATAAGTATTAGTTTAAAATAAAATATTTTTGTGCAATTTATTTTCTTTTTTTAAGATGTACCTAAAAGGTAACTAAATTTTGCGGATACTTTTATACGGTACCTGTATCTATCCCCAGATACTTTTTTAAAAATGTATCTATACCTGTAATTAAATACTTTTTCCACAAAGAACCTGTATCTATACCTAGATATCTTTTAACAGATACCTGTTACAACACTAATATTTTGCACTTATTCTTTTTTTAAATTATGTCATTATTTTATTAGGTTATACAAATATCGAGAAATTATAAACGATTATGTTGAAACGTAAAGTAATACGGCAAATATCAAAATATAAGCATTTGAATACTTGTTCTATTCTAAAACTGATGCACGCACAATATGTTTGTAAGAAGAAATTAATTTACGCTTATTTAAAGGGTTTGTTAATAAGGTACCGTTATATCAATAATTGTTGGTATTTAGTTTAAATTATATTTTATATAAGATATTGCTTACCGAATATCGCTGCACAATTGCAAAGTGTGAAATGAAAATACATGATCAAATTCAGAAATATATTTCTTAGGCAAATTTTTGATTACAATATCCAATACCTCGTATTGCAACCGTTTTTCGTCACTGAATGTTTCATTCGCATATTTGATCATGCTCTCCAAAATATCCGTACCTTCACGAAATGCAAACAGTAAATTAAATGTATGTAAATATAACTTAATTTTTGTATAAATATTTCTATAATTTATTATTCTTTTACCAATTATTTGTGCATTTGAGTCAATAGCCGGTAATAGAATTTCCTTTGTTATATCTCCAGGACCACAACCGATGTCCATACACTTTCCACGTATGTTTTCCATTACATCCTCAAATTCTTCGATTAGAAAAGATATTCTAATCTTGTGCATTTTATCATTTGCACAATAGATTTTTGGATTCGCCATGGCTTTCGTGATTTCACTACTGTAGCTTTTGAAGCAATGTGCTGCGATATTATTATCTCAACAGGTTTATATATACTATACGGTTCAAAGGTGAAATGCTTAATCTCAGCAGATTTATCAGGAGACGCGGTAGCGGCTGCCACCAAGTATATTTTTTTGTTACATGACGATCAGGAAACATTTGTGTACGTACAGAGACGCTACAGTGTAGCCTTTACCGGATGGGTAACGTTTTTGTAGTATACTAGGGTAAGTGTCCCTATTAATATGCCTGTCCCTATTAGTGTGCTTTTATATTTAAATAAATCATAAAAATAAACTGGTACAAATAAATGAATAAAGTATTTTTTTAAATTAAGTTCAAGTATTAACGTATATAATACCAAAGATTATATTCTATTTTA
>NW_012026802.1:26098-27677 GCF_000956235.1 Wasmannia auropunctata
TGTGCTCTTCCGAGAGTTTACATTCGCAAATTTCTTAAACTAAAAAAAAAAATTATTCCGTTTACACACACACACATATATATTACACATGGAAAGAACGATTTTGCTGAAGTATTTAAAATTTTTGCTAAATGCAGAAATTCTGAAAATAATTTTCACAAATCGAAATTATTATGTAGGATCAGTAGGATGTTATCGCGCACGTAACAAAGAAAGGCTCTGTTTGCCAAAGTGTGTGTGTGTGTGTGTGTGTGTGTGTGTGTGTGTGTGGTGTGTGCGCGCGCGTGTGTGTAATAGAATTATATATTTTTTTTACATAATATAATTCCTCTAATTATTCTGCATATAAAAGTGTAAAGGTAAAGTTACCCAAAATATAATACTTTACGAGATATTTTATACCTTATCATGCCATATTTCGACATAAAATATGAAATATCTTGTATATAATTAGGAAACAACTTCGGACCTATTAAATTATAAATATATAAACTTATAGCTTATATATTTATAGCTTTTTTCCTTCTTTTCGGGTTTCCAAATCACCTCAAAAGTTATTGCGGACGAGTTTCTGATGGACATCCTGTATAATGCATTAACTTTACAAATGACATAAATCTTACAGTAATAAAAAAAGTATTGCAATTTTCAAAAGATAAAGTTGTGTCCTTGAAGAATATTTTTCCGTGTAGATACATGTTTGATAGTGATTTACTACATACATTTTTATGATGTCGATTGCATTGTTTTGTCGCATATAATTTTAACGTCGGAGATTATAAAACATTTAATGATAAAACGAATACTGCGATTGATTCTTTTTTAGTGACAATTTTAATGACGGATATTCCTAAAAATAGAAACGATAGCAAAGATTAGTAAATGCAGCAGTTAATACTTAAAGAAAAAAATATCGAACATGCTTTCATAAAGCATAAATTAATAAATCAACAATACAAAAAAAAATACAAAAAAATTTTTTTAATAATTAATTTATTATAATGTTGTAATCTACGTATTTAAAAATTTATTATGTTAATTATAATCATTTATCTTTTTTTTAGTACGCTTGATCTATAAACTTTAATCATTTATTATTCCATTAACGAAGGTGTTAATTCTAAAAAAATCCAACATACTTTTACAAATATATGTATTATACATAGAATATATTCTGTACGGTTCAGAATAATCAAGAATTTTCAAAATTCATCTGCTTACGTAACTCATATTGTATACAAAGTTTCATTAAAATTAGAACATGACACTTTTATTATAAAATTAATTGTGTATATATTCACACATATTGGTCAAATATTCATCAATTTTTTCCGTGGCAAATCACTATCATTTTCTACATCACATTGCGATAGATAGCACGGTACGTTTTGTTCATAGTGGTTCTCCAACAGGCCTAAGACATATAAAATTTTAAGTTATCAAATTTAAACTATTTTGCTGTAAATTATATATGTTTAGCATAAAAATAATATGTTTCTAAATGTTTCAAAAGTGTAATATTTTAAATATTAAGAACTTATAATGAGTATGTACTGCATATTTTTAATAAGATAAAAAA
>NW_012026802.1:27697-28095 GCF_000956235.1 Wasmannia auropunctata
TAACTCTAATCTAGGGAGAGATATGGTCTTGTTGGGCGCAATGCGAGATTTTGAACAGAGCAGCCCCACGTGATATTCATTATCGCCTTCCGTTCGAAGGTATATGCACGCCCCATAAGCGCGTTGACTAGCATCGCAAAAACCGTGTACCTGGACGCGCCGGGAATCTGCATCAAGTTTGATGCATCGTGAAACTCGCAATTTATTTAATTCAGGCAACTGCAACTTAACCAACGTGATTGTATAGCCTGTGGTACCGATTCATCCCATTGACAGCCCGCCTGCCATAACTCTTGAAGGATGAGCTTTGCGATGACAATGATGGGCCCGATGAGCCCCAGAGGGTCAAATAATTTGGCAACTTCAGAAAGTATTGTGCGTTTGGACACGGTGTGATG
>NW_012026802.1:39961-40849 GCF_000956235.1 Wasmannia auropunctata
ATATTATATTATATTCGTATTATGAAAAAAATAGAAATGCATTCATTTCCACGGAGGCCAAATCCATTTCAATCCATAAATTAAAAAATTTTAATCTTCTTCCCGTTTACTGGTATCACTTGGCACACAGTTCAGTCTTAAAATCGAGGGCCCAAAAAACGGGCAATTTTTTGGGGTCACTCTTTGCTTTTCCCGAAACATTAACTGTACACGTATACACGAAACTACATGTGCGAGTATATGTAAACAATCATACCTTATCTGGATATTCTCCGAGTACCCAAGTAATTATATCGATATCGTGGACCATGCAGTCGTGGAAGATACCGCCGGATAATTTCAAGTACTCTATAGTGGGCAAGGGAGAGTCGCGGGAGACTGTTTTAATCGTTTGAACGTGTCCGACCTCCCCCTTGCGAACTCGGTCTCGCACGTTCGAGTAGCTCGGGTCGAATCGCCGATTGAAGGCGCAAAACAGCGGCTTGCCAACTTTCTTGGCTATCTCGTAACATTTGGCGGTGTCCTGGATATTCTCCGCTATAGGTTTTTCGCAGAAGACTGCCTTTTTCGCTTCTAGAGCTTTGATAACGATATCCTCGTGTGTGTAAGTCGGCGACGCCACGACGACTGCATCAACGCTTTATAAATCATAAAAAAACGAGCATTATTTTGTTTGTTTGTACAAATACAAATTTTATACAAGTTTATATTGAAATTAAAAACGACGTAAGGAGTTAATGATATTGGATGTTAGAAGTGTTTGTATATACAGGATGTCTCGTATTCAATGGTACAGCGCTTGTGGGGGCAGGTAGTGTGGACCAAACTGAACAAAAAAGTCCTCTACCATTTTGCGATCTTCGCAATAGTTATCGAGATACTAATCAT
>NW_012026802.1:40869-43771 GCF_000956235.1 Wasmannia auropunctata
TATATATATATATATACACACACACATACAATAATATGCATACACTGAGAAAAAAAGTGTTAAATCAAATGAATATTTCTTAATTTAATTATACTTGGCGATCACGGGCTGTCAAACAAATATTTTGTTAATTCAGCAAAACACTTGTTAATTCGCAAAAATATCATATTAATGTTATTGATGTATGTTTAATTCAAAAACATATACATATAATTTAACCAATGAAAATTGTCAATTAAATGCATTTAATTGTTTCAACAATTGTTTTTTTCTTTTTCTTTTTCTTTTTATTAAAAGACGATCATACATAAAGTCAAATGTCAAAGTATAAATATAAAGTTTCTTTAGATAACAAATGTTTTTATTATTATTATTATTAAATCAATAATAGAGCTGTTGAGTCAAGCTGGATGTAATAATAATGCTAATAATAATTTATTAAATTTAAAATTAAAATTACAAACAATAAAAATCTAACAAGATTCTCCAAATAAAAAATACGTGAATATAAGTAAGGCAGATGGGAATCAGCGTGATTATTGGTACGCACTAATTTATTTCTAAGACATTTACTTTATTCAAAAGTCAAACGTTTCGGCTATTTTTTTAGCCATCTTCAGTGACGAATTACAATTAATTTACAATATAATTTCGCTCTTAGTTTTCTAACGCGTATGTTCTTCAACTTCTCGTGAGTGAGGAAATAGTTTGAGGTACCTTCCATAGCTATCTAAGAGTTATAGAAAACTAAGAGCGATATTATAGTGTAAATTAATTGTAATTCGTCACTGAAGATGGCTAAAAAAATAATCGAAACGTTTAATTTTTGAATAAAGTAAATGTTTTAGAAATAAATTAGTGCGTACCAATAATCACGCTGATTCCCATCTGCCTTACTTATACGTATTTTTAAAATTAAATGTTTTTATCGTGAATAACGGTCATATTCAGTGTTCAGATAAATCGCAAATTATAAAATAGAAAATTGGAAATAGATATATATACAATATATATATTAAATGATCTTCGCTTTTATAATTATATTGATGAAAATTTTCCGTCTCTTACAGTCGTTTGGAGTATCTGATATTTTTCGCAATTCTTCATTAAGCGTTTGCCTGTGTGTTGAATAATATAATCAATCAGTCAGATAGGACAATCCTACCAACATAAAACATTGTTTAATTTTTAAATTTGATCATTTTCCGTTAGTGAATATTGCATATTGACATTTTATTCAACAAAAACCATGACAGAATAATTTGTACTGCGACATCTTAATTAGCTTATTGATTAAAAAGATCGATTGAATATTCGTTGTTCAACACGCAAGCGAACGTTTAATGAAGAATTTCGATCGAAAAATGTCAGATACTCCAAAGTTGCGTTCCGTTCACGCTTAATTGATGATATCATGTTATCCTTGTTGTTTACACAAACAAGGATAAAAAGATAAATTATGCGCATCATATGTGAAACGCAGCCTAAAAGACTATATAAGAGATAGAAAATTTTTATCAATCATAGTTATAAAAGCGAAGATCATTTAATATTGTATATCTATTTCCAATTTTCATTTTATAATTTGCGATTTATCTGAACACTGAAAATAATTCGCGTTATTCAAGGTCGAAATTTGTTATCTAGAGAAATATTTATTGACATTTGACTTCATGTATGATCGTCCTTTAATATACATATATTAGCATTAATCTCTAGCGCTCGTGTTTGCTCTTTATTCCGTTTTTAATTTTAATTTTATTCTTATATAAGTTGCAATATATATTTATTTAAATTTTTTAATTCATATTATCCAGATATAGATGCGTATAACATACTTAATTTGTAATTGAGCTTCTAATTTTACTCTAAAATTTATTAATTAAATTTATTTCACTTTTAACTTGATTACTGTCGGCAACGCTTTTCCACTTACTTGGGATCTTTGAATACTTTGTCAGACTGCTTGCTATTTAGGAAGGTAATGTTGTCCAGACGCCAATATTTTTGCAAAGCTCGCCAGTTGCTCTCGACGTCATCAACGATGTATAAAAGTTTCACCCGTATGTTAGAAATTATATTCTCTAGATGTATCGTCCCAGCACGACCCACGCCAAACAGAGCTACTCTAATTATCGGCTCGTCCTCTGTCTTCAGGGTGAAGTTTTCTAAGTATCTATGAAAAGTATTTCTCTTAAAAGAATATAAAAGAAGTAAAAACACATGTTTCAAAGCCGTCTCAAATATATTCGAAATTTCCGGTTTTGAATATATTAGTGTGTCTGATGAATACATCCAATATTTGAATAAATGAATAAATAACGAATATGAATACAAGTATAAATACTACTTTTTTCATATTCATGGAAAATTGAATAAATACTTTCTATGCGATTTGAATGAATATATTTATGAACATGATTACGATATTTTCGATTTCGCATTCATCCCCACTCTACACACTAAAATTCTGCCTTCGAGCTTGGTTTAAGAAATACGATGATACCGAAGAGAAAATGAGAGCTATTGCCAATGTTTTTTGGCCAATTGCTTGGGGATTCTGAGGAATCTATTAAATTTATTACTTAAATAATACATTTTATTTACAATCCACGAGATGCTAAAGCACTTAAAATATCATATAAAATTAACATTACTGTTATTGCAGGATTGGGTAAGTTAATATTTTTTTTTAACTAACAAGGAAAACCTCGCGAAGTGTCAAATTCTGATTTGAATGAAACTTGGTACACTTTGAGGTCACATAAATAGATGAATTTAGAAATTATCAGTTGGTGCTAAAAAACGGTTTAAAGGGATGAATCCACCCCTTATATGTAAATTAATTCTTTTTTTCTTCGTTATATCTCGAAAACTATTCAAGATATCAAAAAAATGTTTT
>NW_012026802.1:43821-44443 GCF_000956235.1 Wasmannia auropunctata
ATAATATTATGTTAAATAATAACTTGTGATATTACTGTAACAAAATTCACATTATTATAAAACTCAAATTCGTAATATAATTCTGTAATAAAATTTACATAGAGATATTATAAGAAGCACCAAGATAATTATCTTAAATAAAATTTAAAGGCATTACAAGGTTATTCGTTGATGCATATTATTTTAAAGTTATTAGTGAATACGTGTATATTTAATCTTTTTAATTTACATAAAATATTTACTATTAATAAATAATGTATTGTTAGCATGAATTGCATGTATTATATTTCCTTGAGTTTATATATAAAAAACGGGCGAGCCAAGTATGCTGCTGCTGGAGATTTCTTCCTACCTTTGATTTTTCTGTCACGTAATTTGCTATTTGTTATCGAAATCCCTTTTTAATTTCTGCGGTTCTCATTACGCTATCTATTGCATTTCTTGTTTTATTTTTACGTATACATTGAAAATAATACAACATGGATTTTATTTGTTTAATTTGATATAATATTTTTTTTCGAGATATATTTTTTTAGTTTTTAATTCAATTACAATAAATATACTTGAAATAATATTTTGATTTTACTTCTTTTTGGTAATACTATATTTTTAATTTATTAAA
>NW_012026802.1:44493-45032 GCF_000956235.1 Wasmannia auropunctata
ACGTGTGCTCTTCCGATCTTAATGTGAATAGTAAAGATTTATTTTTTTTATTTTTTACCTTTTTTTCTTTCTGCGTATTCTCATTACATATATATTAAACCTGTAAGTTAAAATTAAATGTTATGATAATTACAAATTTCGTATATTTTTATTTTATTTGTTACTTCAGTGTTTAGAATTCAAGCCTATTAACCTCTATCTTTAATCATCATTGAAATATTCTTCAACTCGTTCAACTTGTAAGTGTTCTTCAGCTCTTTGCCTCTGCCGAATTAAATTTAATAACTTAAATTTAACATTTCCACGAGCAGGTGGTGGAGCAACAACAGCTACTGGAATTTCTTTTTACATAGCGTCATATTTTAGTGTAGGAGAAAACTGTAATATCACACAAATTTTAATTATCAATAAATATTGCACAACATGTATTCTATTTANATTTATATTATATTATACTACAATAAAATAGGAANAATTTACTACGTATGCGTCTTTCNCTATTTTAGTCTTGAAATTAATTCATATTCAAATGCTTACTC
>NW_012026802.1:46903-47659 GCF_000956235.1 Wasmannia auropunctata
AAGTGATAATAGTTTTATTTTTCGCAAACGTGTTATCTCACTCAATCCAAGTGATATATGTAATCTTTATACTTATTAACTCTTTCTATTTCAACCCAATGGTAATTGTTATTTAATTCTTTAAAATATTATTATATTACAAAATCGTGTTACTTTACTCAACTCAAGTATCATTAGAAAAATTAAAAAACAATAGAACAAAAATGAGAAAAAAATTTAATTAAAAAGAAAATTTATGTAAAAAACGCTTGAGGCTGTCAAATGTTTAAAAATGTTTAAAAATGGATTCTAATAATGATTTGGGAGAAAATATATACAAGTAGTACTAATTATAATAGTAGGTACTAATATTACTACTGTTAAATATAATTTAAAAAATAATTCAAAAATAAAGAAAGATGAAGTTGAAATTACTTTTGGTCAAAAATTCAAAGTTGTAATTTAAATAGTAATGTACATATACATAAATTAAACGTGTATGTTGTAGCAGTGTAAAAATAACTATTTCGAATCTATTGAAATTAAAAATTATATAATTTAATAAATATTAAAACTATTTATTTAGTATAGTATTAAATGTTACATAGAATGAAAACATTTGGTAGCGCCAAGTATTTTTTACATAAATTGTCTTTTTAATTAAATTTTTTTCTCATTTTTGTTCTATTGTTTTTTTAATTTTTTCTAATGATACTTGAGTTGAGTAAAGTAACACCATTTTGTAATATAATAATATTTTAAAGAATTAAATAACAA
>NW_012026802.1:47709-50076 GCF_000956235.1 Wasmannia auropunctata
TTTTATTCATGCCGATCAAAAGTCTCCATGGGCCGAAGCCATGAAAATGGACAGTTTTTTTGCTACGGCATCCTGAACATGACGATTATTGCGTTTATGTATGTATATATATATAAAATGCATTAATTTACAAAGCCCTTCTGTACGCTTTTTTTGTAACGGGATTTAATTTGAGAAATGCTTCTCGTGAATTTTGAAGTTGTTGATTACGAATCTGTTGTCAGTGTTATTATATTCAAGATAGTGGATCCAATATGGCGGATGAAATTATCCAAATTGTATAAAAATGATTTTCGGTATTCGAGAGTTTTCAGGATCGCAGATTATGGATATGTTGATATGGATAATATGAAAGAGGGCAATTCCAATGGCGAACGTAGTAATCTAACCTAATCTATCAAACGGGAGAGTTTGTACATTATACCGGTAGGTACATTCTGTTTCACGCCAGGCCACAAAAAAAAATTGTTAAGACTCCTAAAAGTGACAATTATCCTAAGATATTTAAAAATGGCGAAAATGAGTTCAGACAAAAATATTACTATTCGGCATTACTAGCCGATCGTCAGTTTACTCCGAGCAGTGTGAGCGGAAAGACGTGCATCCGCGTGAAGTGTGTTTTCGATTTTTGTAACACGGTCAAGCTCCACCATGAATATAATAACACTGACAACAGATTCGTAATCAACAACTTCAAAACTCGCGAGAAACATTTCTCAAATTAAATCCCGTTACAAAAAAAGCGTACAGAAAGGCTTTGTAAATTGATGCATTTTATATATATACATAAACGCAATAATCGTCATGTTCAGGATGCCGTAGCAAAAAAACTGTCCATTTTTATGGCTTCGGCCCATGGAGACTTTTAATCGGCATGAATAAAACTACAAAATATCACAGTTTCAGCTAATTTGACCGAAACCCATTTTCCATAAGATTCTTGCGGGGTCCTTTATTTTTTACTTTTTTTTCACTTTACATTTTGTATGAATAAATATGAATAAATCATAAAATAAACATAAAATATTCACGAATAAATATTATTAAAAGTCCACAAGTTTGAATAAATATTTGAATAAATATTTTCTTAAATGTGAAAATTTTGAATGAATATAAATTGTAGTCCAATTACAAATTTTTTGTATTCATCGGACACACTAGAATGTGTATATAAAATTAATTACCATAAAATCATAAATCCAACGAGATGAATAAAAAATCAATTTAGTAGAATATTTTATAGTTTACAATACGACATCTATAATAATTTTCATTTAACGTCCAGGAATTTTATTGCACGCACATCCACGCCGTTTCTTGCGTCGGTTTTTAAGTTGAAATTAAAAATAAAATTGCAGCAAGAAAAATTTTCATTTTAGGAACGTAAAAGTACGGCTGCGTTTCTGCATTCATGCTTTTAGCGCTTATACAGAGCTTAATTATTTTATTCTTGTTGTTTAGCAAATGTTATTTATCAATTAACAAGGACAATTAAATCACTCTCACAGCTCGTGAGCGTTAAAATGGAACGCGGCCTAAAATGTTCCTCTCAAGTCAGACAAGCAGTTTTCTTCATTGAAAAAATTTTCGTCGCTCGAGCATTTACGAGACACGTGCAAACTTATATGTTGCGCAATACTAGAATTAATTACTCACTTGCTGTAGAGGTAATCGTCCGCAGGTGGCGAAGGCTTCTGTCTGGCGTAGGGAGACGTGGTTTCTTTGAATTTCGCCGTTGCCATCGTTATTTCGAATTATATTTACTTTGATTAATCCGATATCTACCGGGACCGGGACAGTCTGTGGGCAACGATGCCTCGACGATTGCTTCTTATATACGATGAAATGAACGCGAGTGGGGATTGTTTGCAGTGACGTATAAAGTTCGGAAATCTAACGCCATTCACGTTAATAAATACATAAAAGATAAATTTTCCACTCGCATCAGCAATTCGTAATGATAATAAATAAATAGAGTTCCTGTTGGGCTAAATTATCGTTTTTCAGTCTTCCCTATATAGTTTAGTTTTTAAGGACTCTCTAAATTTCTTCCTTTGATCAATAATATACACTTAACTTGGCTATGATCAGTGGTTTAGATGTATTTACCTGATATACAGGGTGTTCGAAAAAGGTCGGACTTCGGAATATCTCAAAAAATATAAGTTGTAGGGTGTAAATAGATAGATCTTTTTACACCCTGCAACTTTTGTCTGAGACAATTTTTTATAAAACTTATATTTTTTTAGATATTTCGAAGTCGACCTTAAGTCCATTTGCAAAAAAATGATTCTTTTGGTACCCCCCCCCCCGCCCAACTTCTGAAAGTTTGTCGGTTGAATTTTCGTAACACCCTGTGTAGGATGT
>NW_012026802.1:50126-66681 GCF_000956235.1 Wasmannia auropunctata
ACGTGTGCTCTTCCAATCTCTGAAAGTTTGTCGGTTGAATTTTCGAACACCCTGTGTAGGATGTTTTATTTTAATTTTTCGTACACAAATATTTCGAAAAATATGAAAGATACAAAAAATGCAAGATACAAGATGCAAAAATTTTGAAAAGGACATAAAAGATGGTGATATTGATATGACTTTGGATAGTTGTTTGAAGATTACACTTTAATTTCTTAAATGAAAATCCCCATTTTTCATTGGATATTCTTGTAGTTTATTTCAAGAGCTTTTCAGAGCACTAAAATAAAATATTTTTTTATTAAGTAATTGTTAAGTTATAAGACCGCACCGGTTTGATAGTTACAGTATCGCTGACATAAGTATATTATTATAGCATAACCAGGCCTGGCGATTTGTCTCTGAGTGTGGAATACTGTGAAAATTTCTGATGAAAAATCTCCCCCCCCCCCCTCTACATTCCACCAGTGGTTGATAAAATTTTCAAGTACACAAATTTTTTCTTCAAATCTCATGATTTTCATTATTTTCTTACATTATTTTCTTTAAAATCGTATAGTTAATATATAAACGTGAATGTGGATTTCTTCGGGTGTGGAAACCCGCACCTCAAAAAACGCCGGGCCTGAGAATAACACAAAAAAGGTATAATAAATAAATCCATGGTACTGAAGAAGTTGCCTGGTCGAATTTATGTATACCTCTTTCATGCTCTGTGTCTCTGTGTGCGTGCGTGTGCGTGTGTGTGTGTGTGTGTGTGCGTGCGTGTGTGCGTGCGTGCGCGTGTGCGTGTGCGTGTGCGTGTGCATGTGTGTGTGTGTGTGTGTGTGTGTGTGAAAGAAAAAATAAATAAAAAAAATATGTATTCAAGATGTTCAAAATAATGACCCTTTAAAATATGCATATTTTAAAATTCTTTTACTAAAACACCCTCGAGTCGCGGGCTAACATTTCTGATGTCACTTCAGTTACTTCAGTGCAGATTCGACGAATACTGTTTTTTTCATGTCCTCAACTGTTGTGGATGCAGTCGATATCGTTCGATCTTTTAGAAAGTTCCAGAGGGTCATCGTTTTGAACATCTTGAATACATATTTATTTTATTTTTTGTTCGCACGGCATGCATGCGTTAACAGGAAAGAGGTATAAATCCAACCTTCGCATCTGATACATCTTAGATAATGCTAATACGCTGCGACATACTGTATAATTTTCGAACTTTAAAACTCAAAAATTATTTAATGAAAAAATATTTTACTATGACGTTTTGAAAAGCTTTTGAGGTGAGTTTATGCAATAAAAAATGAGATTTTTATTTAAGAAATTCAAATTCATCTTTATCTTCAAACGACTTTCCAAGGTCAAAAAACTGTGACACTATTTTATATTCCTCTCGAAGTCACAAAATTTTGTACGAAATCTCTTTTAGTATTTTTCAAATTTTTTCTAATGTCTGCCTAGAAAAATTAAAATAAAACACCCTATGTATTTCTACTAGAATTTTCAAATAGTCATTCATGTTTTTGCATAATCATCATCATACGACCGCTTTATTTATCAAATCATTATCACATGGTGACCTGTAACATGTGTCGAATGGAGGATTTTATTGCTGCAATTTATGCTGATTCATTTGGCATTATAATTTTTGGACTGCCGTGTGAAAATCGTGTCTTGTGTTTTGAAAGAATTATATATACATATTTCTTATATTGTTTTTCGGCGGCCTTCAAAACGGTATCTAATAGCTGATAAGATGGTGTCTATCGGTTAATATGTCGATAAACGACTTGCGTAAATTTCCATGCAATAGGAAGGACAACGGGTTATCGGTGAAATTATCGTATTACATGTCGTATTTTTGGAATGAAAATGAATTCTAAAAAGTTGCGCGCGCGTATTATATGTATGTATGTACAGTCGTGGACATATCGATTGTGATACTTTTTTTTAAATAGATTTCGAAACGCACTAATATTTTGCCTTTAGATTAAAGATAGTACACCATCGTGATTCGTATTTGCAAAATATTAGTTACCTATAAAATATACACTGCACTCAACAAAAAAATAGAGAACACTTTCAAAACGCTCAAAATTGGACAGTGTTTAAATCGTTGTAATTTGGTGAAAAATTATCGTAGACAAAAAATTAATAAAAGCATTTTAAAGCTTTAAGCTTATACTTTAACATGCTTTTTGTCGTTTTTTTAAATCTTTTAGCTTCACAGTTCTATATTTAAAAGAAATTCGGGTTATTTTATTCCTTAAAAATTTGCGAATTCCACATTCTGTAGTTTGATAAGAAATTTTTTTTCAAAATATTGAAGATTTTCACAAAAAAAAAATACGTACGTTTACCTACAAAATGCTTTTTTGAAAATTTTTTTACGATTTTTTTAGACCAAACGCAATTTTGAAGCTAAACTTGCATTTCTTATAACCGACTTTGAAACTTGGTAAAAAATCAAAATATTAAAAATTAAAAATTAACAAGGCTAGAGAATGTCATTCACATATCTATTAAATATTATCTAATAGTCATCATTATTGCCTCAAGTTTTATCTCTGAAACGTCAATTATGCCAGAACTTTATGTTTATGCACATCTCCATATGATGAACATGATGTCACAGTTCTTTTAGTGACATGACATCGCATTGTTGAATCGTCCTCCGAATAGCCCTGATTTGAATTTGATCGGGCACATTTGGAACAAAGTGGAACGAACATTAAGATGTCGCGAGGAATAGTCACAAAATTTAAACAATTTAGGAGAAGCTCTTACAAGGGAATCTCGCGAAGTGAGAAATTTTGATTTTAATAAAACTTGGTACACTTTGAGGTCGCATAAATAGATAAATTTAGAAATTATCAGTTGGTGCTAAAAAAAACGGTTTAAAAGGATGAAACCACTCCTTAAATTAATTTATTTATAATACGTACATTAATTTTTTTGTCGTTATATATATATCTCAAAAACTATTCAAGCTATCAAAAAGTGTTTTATACAAAAGTTTTACAGTAAAATTATCTCTATTTATTTACGTTAATAGAATTTTTTAAAAATAATTATTTTCAAAAATTTTTTAAATATAATTATTTTAAAAAAATATTAATGTAAATGAATAAAGGTAATTTTATTGTAAAACTTTTGTATAAAACATTTTTTGATATCTTGAATAGTTTTCGAGATATAACGAAAAAAAGAAAAAACTAATTTACATATAAGGGATGGTTTCATCCCTTTAAACCGTTTTCTAGCATCAACTAATAATTTCTAAATTCATCTATTTATGTGACCTTAAAGTGTACCAAGTTTCGCTAAAATCAAAATTTGTCGCTTTGTGAAGTTTTCTTGTTAGACAAATTTAGTTGACATGAAATACCACACACAACACACACACACGCGCGCGCGCGCGCGCGCACGCACGCACGCACACAATGAATTTAATTCAAAGATACATAAACATGCGAGAGTGTTTACAAATGATAATTAATCAGAAAGGAAGGAATACATAATACTAAACACACACAATGTGCAAGCCGGCAACCTCTATGTGATGCACATTAGATAACACTAATGCCGGTCATTTTTCAAAAAATTTAGAATTGGTTTCAAAGTCACGTTATTCCAAAAACATCGCATAAAGATGAAATTAGTATTTTATAGAAAAATTGTTTTAATTTTTGTCTTAAATTTCTCGAAAAAATTTTTCAAGAATTTTAAAAGCACGTAATTTTACAGAGTAAAATAATGTTCTTTTTTTTTCAGGGCACAGAATTGTAAAGAATTAATAATTTTCAAAAATGATTGAAAGCAAATTAAACTACAAATTTCGAACTTTAGAAAGTTTATTTCTTTTTTGTTTTTTAATTTTTAATTTTTAAGATTTTGATTTTTCACCGAGTTAATTTCAATGTCGGTTGTAAAAAGTGCAAGTTTAGCTTCAAAATTGTGTAGTCTGATTAAAAAAAAAATCGTAAGAAAATTTTTAAAAAACCATTTTGTAGGTAAAAATACTTTTTTTTTTTGTGAAAATCTTAAATTTTTTTAGAAAAAATATTTGATCAAACAGAGTGTGAAATGCGTGAATTTTTAAGGAACAAAATAACCTGATTTTCTTTTAAATATAGAACTAAAGGTAAAAGATTTTTAAAAACGACAAAGAGCATGTTAAAGTATAAGTTTCAAGCTTTAAAATGCTTTTGTAATCTTTTGTCTACGATAATTTTTTAACAAGTTACAGCGATTCGAATACTGTCCAAGAGCGTTGTGAATTAAAGTGTTCCCTATTTTTTGTTGAGTAGTGTATATTATATATATTAAATGTATATAATATATACTGAAAACCCATGAAAGAAAGTAACCGATATGTCCACGACTATACATAGTACATACATGCATCGCACGCACATTTGCCCGCGCCGCGCACAAATTAAGCAGATCATCGTGGAAATGAGAAATCCACTCGAACAAATTACATAATTTATTTAGACAACGAAAATTAAATATATAAACAACAACAATAAATTTATGAGCGTAGAATGCGTAGAATGCGTGTTCCACGTAGAATCGAGGGTGTTCGCCGGTATAAGATTTAATAAAAACGGCACCCTCGACGTTCTTCTTATTCTGAAATCAGTTAAAAATACAATATTTTTATCATGCGTCAACA
The DNA here is from genome assembly GCF_000956235.1 of Wasmannia auropunctata. Lineage (NCBI taxonomy): Eukaryota > Metazoa > Arthropoda > Insecta > Hymenoptera > Formicidae > Wasmannia > Wasmannia auropunctata. The sequence goes on from NW_012026802.1 coordinate 54,805, forward strand.
ATCACGTTCGGCAAATGCAAAAGCTAGGTGAGATCGGCTTTTGGAAAATGGATTTAACTAATTTAATCGATTTGGAAAATAAAACAACGTTTACTCAATCCCTTTATTAAGCTAGCACATACTATCTCACAATTCATCGTTTGTCTTACGATATGCTTGCACCGGCACGAAGGCAACTTCGTCCCCGTAGCTTTCCACGTATGCCGACCTCTTTTTTCTGTCACTTCCCGGATCGGCGTCGATGAGAGCTATACTCGATTTAGTCGGCCTAATAAATGGAAGTGCATCATTATTGCGTGAAATAAGGTAAGGGGGGGGGGGGCAAATAGTGTAACTTTAAATTTCTCCTCTTTCCCGAGTCTATTTTACTACTACTCGTTAGAGAATCGTTCTCTAACGACTTAGAGAACTCTTTAGAAATTAAGACAGTTCTTAAGCATCTAATCATCTTCTGAAAAAGCCGTAAAAATCAAAAGCCAAAAGTCAAATATAGCTAACGGAGAAGTTTAAAAATTTTGCATTCGTGCAATAAGATAAAACCTGGATTTTTTTTTTAATATTTGAAGTTATATTTTCTTAATGGCTAAATCATTGAATGATATCTAATCTATTCTATGTCACACGGTACCTTTTTCTTCTATTTGGATATAATTCCTATGCTTGTATATTAATTTTATTTCTATCAGTAAAATTTTAAAGGAAAAAGCAGCTCCTGAGGCAAATAATGACAACTTTTAGTTGGGCAAATAATGACAAGTCAAAAAGCTTTTTTAATATTTAAATATGATTTTTCTAATTCATTTGGAATAATATGAAATTATTTATAAAATAAGTATTTTTACCTACAATATAATATGAGATTATTTTTAAAATAAGTACTTTTACCTACAAAATGATTTTTTAAAAATTTTCTTACGATTTTTTTTAAACCAGACTACGCAATTTTGAAGCTAAACCTGCACTTTTTACAACCGACGTTGTAAAAATTAACAAAAAAACAAAAAAAAACTTTCTAAAGTTCGAAATTTGTACTTTAATTTGCTTTCAATCATTTTTGAAAATTATTAATTTTTTACAGTTCTGTGCCCTGAAAAAAAGAACATTATTTTACTCTGTAAAATTACGTGCTTTTAAAATTCTAGAAAAATTTTTTTCGAGGAATTTAAAATAGAAATTAAAACAATTTTTCTATAAAATACTAATTTCATCTTCATGCGATGTTTTTGGAATAATATGACTTTGAAATCAATCCTAAATTTTTTGAAATTACAAGACAAGATCCAGAATATATGATGATTTTCAATAAGAAATACTAGCAAATAATGTTACTACTATTATTTATCAATAAATAAAAATTTACATATGGGAGAGTATAGAAATTAATATAAATTACCTTATCTAATCAAAATGTCAAAAGAAAGATCGATTAAGAGTTAAGAATTATGTATTTCGTAATTGTCCCATAGGGTATCACTATTTACCCACAGGGTGGGACAAATGTAGATTTCAGTTTTTATGAAAATCTAGCCGGTATACATGACTTATGAAAACTCTAATTAAGTTTTTTGCATATTTGAAAGTAGAAAGTACTCTTTTAATGAAAAAATCATATCTTGTAAATTTGAAATTAGCTTGGGAGAGAGGAAAAAATCCGTCACTATTTGCCCTCCCCCCTTCCCTTATTAAATTAAAGTATAAAACTTTCATTGTATTTCGCGGAGAGATATTAATTCCTTAAGCTGTAAAAATTCTAAATATTTTATATATTTTCTATATATCATATGCCGGTATTGTAAGAATTGATCAATCACAGCTGTCAAATGCAAAGAGAATATTCGACTTGAAGAGAACAGCAGACTTTACTGTGAAAAGTGTTGAAAACGAAATTTTGCGACCAAGTGTTGCGCGTGCCATTTCATTATTATGTGCTTAATTGATATGAAAATGTGACTTGTCACATACTTATCAAATTCGTAAAAATGGATGGAAACTAAAGTTATTTTTGAATTTTATATATAAAAGCATATTTTTCATTCTTTTCAACAGCTGTCAAATCGTGAGTTTTCTTGCCTGAATAGGCTTCACTTTACCTGCCATCTTTATTTGCCTTCTATGAATATTTACTGATTATCATGGGGGGGGGGGAGGAGAAGGATAATTTTTATCCATTTTTACAATTTTTTAAAGTGATCCTATTTTTTTTATTTTATCCAAATTTTCTTTATTTAAAAGTGGTACGCAACAAATTTTTACGTGTCATTTCTCGCTTTTGATTGACGTCACGATTCCAGTAGTAATTATTAATACATTGTCAGGAGCCCTAACAAAGCTTGACATTAATTTTTCTTTATGAAAACTTTAATTTTACTGAATCTAAATATATTTGACTTTGAAAGAACATAAATTTACGAAATGAAAACAGAGAGTGACATTTTATTTTTTAACTAATTATCTATTATACTAATTATTTATAATGTATAATATTATAAAATAGAAACAATAATATGCCCTAGAGAATCATCATAATAAAGCGTTTTAATTGAAGATATTTTATACCGGTATTTTTCGCAAATTATCATTTTAAAGGATAATTACCGTTGTTTTAATTTACGTTACTCAATTTCATTTCATGCATCGTAGAAAAAATTTGATTATATCTTCATTAAGTTTATGAATAATTGATAGCACGCGGTGTGATCAACACTCATATCGAAAGTAAGTGGAATTAGCAACAAAACAGTAATTACCTCTTCTTACTCCCATTAAGATCCGCTGTTACTGTAAGATCACGTGGCCTCGAGAAGTCGCATTCTAACGTAAAAGCGGCGTCGCCTGGTGTTAACAACTCATCGTCGTGCTGAATCACCACGACGTTGCTGAATTTGTCACCGTCCTTTTCACCGAAGCCAAAAGAAAAAGAAAAAATGCATAGAAAAATATTAAATGATATAAATAATCAGTAAACATTTTATTGGCCTTAAAACACTATAAATTGTCCTAAAGTATATACAAACATACATATATCCAATAAATGAATAAAGTTTATAAGTTAATTCTTAATCTTGCGAGTAATTTCTTTTGTAGAGTTATTAAACGTTTAAAAAACAATTCAAAATCCTGTATAAAAGAAAATAATTTATATAATTCACGTGCCGACTTTTTCGTTTCATTATTTTATTTTTTTATTTAAACTAATGAATAAGAATGTGAGAGAGAAATTTTAGAAATTAATCACATGATAATATACATTCGAAAATATGTACAAGCTTTCTTTCACCAGCTACGGATAAATTCGTCGTTATATTGTTTATGCAGTGCTTCATGATCAAGAGAAAATTTAGAAAATACTATAAAAAATTGTACGCGGTAGCTTATTACTTTAGAAAGACATGATTTAAAAGAAAAAGAAAGTTTTTCAAGAGAGAGAGAGAGAGAGAAAGAGAGAGAATAACACAGTAAACGAAAATTAATTCACATAAATTGAAAATTCAATTTATTTCAGTTTATTTTAATTTATCTGAATTGACGCTTTTAGGGTCCGGAAGTGCATTTATGTCCCTATTAGGGTAAACTCGGTATATACGCCGCACATATTAAAAACTTAATTTATCACATATTATCTATTAAGTTTAAATTAAATGAACTATGCCAGTAAAAATTTTATACTGTTTACTATTATAAAAAAAGTATTAGAAATCCAAATTATCTATTTTTTATATTAAAAAAGAAATTTCTTTAAACTCTTGCATTTTTGCCTTATAAAAATAGGGTTGGGTTATACGGCTACTCATGAGTGGGATAAATGACTCGAAAAATATACAAATCATCTAATAGTGAATAACACGTGAATTGACAACGTAATTTGCATTTACTCATTAATAAATAAATAAAAAACGTATTATTACAGATTATGAATAAGTACATACATAAGTATATACATACTTGAACGTTATGATTATAATGTATTGTAAAAGACGTATTATCACGTATCATATTATTTACTTTTATATTTATAAATAAATAATAGATCGTCTGTGCTGTGGCATAAATTCCACGCGCTAAAAATGCCGTATATCCCAAACAAATGGGATATACGAGACAATAAACTAAACAAAGAATACAAGAGCTAAGCACTTGTATTTTGCTATACTCTATCCTTTACTAATCCTCTACACTTATATACCACGAAATAACCACGAAGCCTTTTACATTTTCTACAATAATCATTTTATGTAGATTTTAACTTATGATTGCACTACTTGTTACAGTGATAAATCGATTTAACTTACAATAATTTTATAAATATTAACAGTAAAAAACTGAAATCACAATACTAATATAACATAAAGGCATGTAACAAAGTGATTGCGAGAAAATTAGTTTAACTTCTTCTATTTTTTCTGATTTCTGCGGCGTAAATCCTCGCACTGCGTTTATACCGGGTTTACCCTATGTTATTTTTTAATACAAATAAATTGAAATACGAAATAAGCTATTTATCATGTTGAATTCGCGATGTATTCATGTCCGCATTATATTATTTTTGGATTCAGATAGATTCGAAAAATCAGAAGCGCCAATTCGGAAATGTCAAAATGAATTCATTTCTATCCATTTTAAATCATTTCCGTTTGCTGGGAACGTTTTTTCTAATTAAATGACTCATTTTGCTGATTTAAGGCTAATAATTAAAATAGTTTTTCAAAAATAATTATAGTTAAATAATATAATAAAAATAATTAATATAATGGTTAAATAATAGCTTTTAAGAAAATAATTGATAGTATATAAATTACTCTTTCAGTGTCGCATTTGTTCAAAGGAATGCTCATGGTGAAACTTCTACCGCGAACCGGATCGAGGAAGCAGGACGGTTCTCGGGAATAAAAGCTACCCTGCGTGTAGATCACTCCTGAAAAATCCTCTGTAGTTTTGAGCTCGACGGTCATTCTTTCGGCGCCGCATCGCAGCCCCACGCGATCGTAGCCCTCGGCGGACGCGCCTATCCGCATGTCCTTAGACAGATCCTGCTGCCAAATCTCTTCTGCGTAATCAGATTGATAATTAATTTTAGATTTTTTTAAATAGCGATTATTCATTATGATTTACATCGTAAAGTAATTTGAAAATGAAATGAAATAAACTTTAATAAAAATTGGAAACGAAAGTGCAACAGCGATTTATTCCGTTTCGGTAAAAACTTGGGAAGAGAATAATTTTAAATGAAAAGAAGAACACTTTCTTCAAACTTGATTTTTTGTAAAAGAAACAATGTAAAAATTATTCTTTTAATTATTTTTTATGTTTCCTTTTTATTATTATTATTTTTTTGTATTAAAGAATAATTTTACAAAAGAAAGAAACATAGGTATATGGATATATATATGGACATATTTTTGCATATAATTATATATTTTTATAAATGTTTATATATATTTATATATGTTTTTATATGAAAAATTTTTAAATTTTTAAATTAATTCCGCTTTTTAAAAAATATAAATCTTTTTAAATACGTACTTAAAAAATAAAAATTCTTTTAAATACATATTTGAAGTAAATGATTCGTGATTGCGTATTTTTTAACTTGAAAGAAAATGTCATCAGTTTACGAAAGTTCCAATAATATTTTTAATGAACCATATATTATAATCAAAATTTTTTTAAGAACGTAGAATTTTATATTTTATGACTTTTACGGTGTCCAATAAAAATTTCCTCCCAAACTAATGGATCGAGCAAAAATTAAAACTATTTATAAATAAGTATCAGGAAAGACCGTGTAATGTTAACTAACAATTGAAATCGTAAAACGCCAACAATGGTACAAAGCGGATCTTGGTGCTTTTATATAATATTAGTGTAAATCTTACTAAAACTATTTATTTTGGTTCTCTCTCACCTGCATTGCCTATCAACTTGACGCTCGCCGTCAAGACAAGTGCGGGAAGTAGGATCAAACGCATGGTGCCGGTGGAAACGGTAACGGCGAACGAACGACCGTGAACTGGCGATAAACTTGAGACTCGCTCAATGCCAACGTGCCCGTCTGCCACCGTTATTACCTGCCGGGGTGACTTTCTTCCCTCTCCACCCTGCCCTCTCCACTTCAATTCCCATCCGAATCGAATACTTTCACCGCATGACAAGCTAGACGAACGTCTTCTTCGCTTTTTCCCTCTTTTTCTCTCTACGCGTGTAGTAGTCATTGCGCTGCATGGATCATCGATCATTTTCGCGGCTCATTGATTCGAAAACCGCAGGCTCTGGCGACCGTTTCTTTTTGTAACCTTACGCAAATTACTTACGTATTAATTTATCTATCGACGAGAAAGTAAGATTGTAATTTTTTCTGCAGAGTTATATAAAAAAAATCTCGAAATAACGCGAAATTATTCCCAAGTTACATGTAACGTGCATATTAGTTGTAATTTAACCCACTTAGCAATATAACTATAATACAACACATGGTGTTACATTATAGTTATATTGTCGAGTGGGAAATTACAACTAAAATGTATTTTACATGTAACTTGGTGCTTGCTGGGATTAATTCCGTGTTATTTCGAAATTTTTTAACCCACTCAACAATATAACTATAATGTAACATGTGTTATATTATAGTAACATTGTTAAGTGAGAAATTACAACTAACATTACAACGTTACATGTAATCTATTGGTGTTTGCTGGGAATAATTCCGCGTTATTTTGAGATTTTTTAATCCACTCAACAATATAACTATAATGTAACATGTATTACATTATAGTAATATTGTGGAGTGGAAAATTATAACTAACATTAGAACGTTACATGTAATTTGGTGTTTGCTAAGTTTTTTATCAAGTTTAGCTGTTTTCAAAAATATAGTCGCAATAATTAATAAGGTATATAAATTTTTATTTTTTAAATACATTTAAAGGCATATTAGAGCTTGTCAAGAATAAATCTACAATAGTGAATTTAAATAACGTCTATGCTACACGGATGTTGGTATGTAATAATTTTTACAATTTACGTTTTTATCTTATAAAAATTTTATTTTATCATAAACATATATGTTTATTCAATATATACTCTATATTTTATATTATAGGTGTTCAAACACTAGCTAAAGATGGCCAAGGTCGTTGGCCTTTATCAATGTCATGATCCTGAACAACATTCAAAAGGTTTTAGCTAGTGTTTGGACACCTTGAATGATGCTAATGCCGACAGTACTCCAACTTTCAAGCTAACTCAAGATTTATTTCATAAAAAAATATTTTATTTATGTGTTTTGGAAAGTTCTCGAGGCGTGCTATAAGAACATGTAATGAAAAATTGGGGGTTAAAAAAATTCAAAGTGACCTTGTCCTGACCTTGACGACGCCACTCAGGGTCAAACCAATATTATCATCTTACGTCCCCCTCGAAACCCTACAACTTTTGTCTAAAACATTTTTTCCTAGTGTGCTTATTTTTCCAGATATTCGACTGGATAGATTAAAATGGTCCACCCTGTTTATGAATAATTTTTTCTCATTTCTTAAAACTTGATTTTTTATGAAAAAAAACAATGCAAAAATTATTCTTCTAATTATTTTTTATGTTTTCTTTTTATTATATTATCATTTTTCTTGTATCAAACAATAATTTTACAAAGAAAAGAAACATATATGGATATATGTATGGACATATTTCGCATATAATTATGTATAATTAATTATATATATTTTTATATATATTTATATGTGTTCTTATATGAAAAATTTTTTCACGAGTATTCCTCGAGATATAACAAATTCTTGGAAACGGATCAGATAATTCTGGAAAATTGAAAAACTTCTTGGAACGCGAGAAAATTTTTGCCATTAATTTATTCATTCAATTTCTCGAGATTCGGATAAGAACTCGCATGAATTAGCGAATTCAATTTCTCCTTCTTCTTCTAATATGGGCTTCCGTTTCCACCAGAAACGATACAGCCTGTGCTTAAGATTGAGTATCAAAAAACTTGTGCGACAATAGATGATGCAATAAATGATGATGCAACACTAACAGAGTACTGAGCCACAGACGTCCACCTCAGTCCGTGGCTCCCAACGGAATCCGCAAATTCAACTGCGTTGAATAGATACTATATTACACTAGTGCAGCCAAAGGAAAACGCTATAAATCTAGGCGCGAACGTGTTACATTATTTCTAGCCTTAGTTCCGAAACACAATAGATGTAGTAAGCCTTAAGCCGTAAGAAATTGATCAATCATAATCTATTATTCTCTTCAAATTTAATTGCAATTGGTCCATTTATTACGGCTTAAGGCTTACAACACCTATTGTATTTCGGGAATTAAGCCCATGGCACGTAGAAAAACGTAAAGGGCTGTCTACAATACGTCGTATATCAGATCGTAAGCCGTAAATCGTAAGAATTGACCAATCACAATTGAACGTAAGAAAAATATTCGACTACGATTGGTCAATTCTTAGTTAGTATAAATATGAGTAGTGACTAACGGCTTATTGTAGAAAGCCCCTAAAACAATAAGACGTAAGCAGTAATCAAATCGGCCAATCACAATAGAAACGTAAGGCAATAATCTTATTTTCTCTACTGTGATTGGTGAATTCACTTATTGCTTACGCCTTACTGCTTTACGTTTTTTTATGTGCCATGGGCTTTAAGGTGCTGTCTACAATACGTCGTATGTCAGATCGTAAGCCGTAAATCGTAAGAATTGACCAATCACAGTTAAATGTAAGAAAAATATTCGACTATGATTGGTCAATTCTTAGTTAATATGATATGAGTAGTGACTAACGGCTTATTATAGAAAGCCCCTAAAGGTCCATCCACAATGAGAGTAGTATGTCGCAATCCGTAAAAAATTGACCAATCACAGTCGAATATGAAAAGAATGATCGACTATGATTAGTCAATTTCTTGCGGCTTACAACTTACTACTCTCATTGTAGATAGACCTTAAGGTCCATCTACAATGAGAGTAGTAAGTCGTAAGCCGTAAAAAATTAACCAATCACAGTCAATTATTCTTCTCATATTCGACTGTAATTGGTCAATTTCATAGGGCTTACGACTTACTACTCTCACTGTAGATGGATCTTTAGTTGGAAGGAAGAATGCAGTAATATTTCTGCGATGATAGTTGGCAGGATTGACGTGATATTATCAGAGCAGTCACGAGCCCACGAGACGAGCTTGGTTAGCTTGGATGTCGTAATTGTCATTTTTTCACGGGCGCCTGAACGATCAACATGTCCGTCAGCCGTGTGTCGCAGATTTTATTCTCGCGCGTGTCGCACGTGGCCCGAAAACCGCAGCAGTACGTCGCGCCCGCCTTCAGGTATTATTCTTGTAAGTATCCGAATATACGCATCTACGAACGAAGATCCCTTCTCCTGCCTCTCCGCTTGTCGCCGGCCGGTCAGCTGTTCTCGTAACGTCATTTTCGTAGGGAACACCCAGTATAATCGTTGACTGTGCTACCAGAAAACTCGTTTCCGAGCCCAACACGAGAATGAAACAATTCGTTTATGTGCAGCATATTAATCTCAATTACATACCGAGATGGATTCTTCACAATTATTTTTCGATAATATCACGCATATTTATGTATTATGCGTGCGTATGACTTTAAGACCCGCGATTTGAAAAAAAAAAAACTTAATTTACCATATGTACGATAATGCTCCACGTCACAAGATGCTTTTAAAAAAAACCACAAGTCATACCGATATATTTATATATAGTATATCTAAAAAAAAAGAATTTAAATTATATAATACATGTGATTTTGTATCGATTTTGAAATTAGAATGCGATATCTCGTGTGATAAGGCGATTCTTAATCTACGAGAACATTCTAACGCCTGTAATAACAACGTTCAGAAGGTTAATCGAGATTAAATACGCCAAGCGGTAAACATGCCGTTTCATTGTTTCTCTTCGAACGTACAAATTCAAGCGTGCAAAGCTAATTTTTGACATTTTTCAATTCGAATTTCTAATTTACTGCATCATTTAATTTAATTGCATCAAATATTCGATTATCTTGAAAAGAAATGAAAGACTTGAATTTAATTGATGTGTATTTGATTGTTCAAAATGATGTGTAGCTACCAATAAAAAGATTTCTCTCGTAAAAACGTTTATTCACAATTTTGATTTACTAAGAGTAAATTCATCTTTAAATTAGCCAGGAAATTAAAAAAACATCCGTTGTTTTTTTTTTGGACACCTCGTATACAGTACGGACTTTGTTATTCATTGCTTAATGTATTCTTGCGGTTATTATGCGGTAAATCTTCATGAATGATAATCATTCTCGATTGCATAATACACAGATAGAAAGAAGATATTCATGATAAAACTACAATTTGGAAATATCTAATAAATACTTATTTTCTAAAATATCGAACACATTTACATCGTGCATCAATATTAATCTTATTATCATTATACATATACATAGTGCGCTGCAAATAATATATACATACCAGAAAAACAACCGTTTTTCTAGTTTTTTGTTCGTTTCGGAATTAATGTATTATTTGAATGTAATTATCTTTTTTAATTGCATATTAATTATGCATAAAAAGTATGCGAATCATGAAAAGCGATCGAGCCTATTATTATTATTATTATTATTATTACACCAATAACAATCTCACATTTTAATTGATGTTTTACAGTAACGCTAATAATCAGATTTTTTAATCATAGCAAACCCATACAGAACATAATATCTGTTAGATATCTATTCGATATCTCATATCCATGATAGGATATCCATAAATCTCTAACAAATAGCTAGTAGACATCCTCTATACATCCAAATGTCCGCAATATGAGATCTCAGAAATATCCATAAGATATCTAAGCCAATCGATTACATATTTATATACTTAAATAGCACAAAAATGATTAACAATAATGATTAAATAAATGTTTATGAAATCAAAATAAAAACCATTATAAAACATTTAAAAAAAACAATTTACGGTGTTTCCAAGGGAATCATTCCTTTCAAATTAATATCCAGATCTAATGGTCACCCATCCAAGCCATGACCGCCATCAATGCTGTTTAACATCTGTGATCGGGAACTGCTGACACTTCGTGATGATCCATGAGTACTTGATGTTAATGGATACAGATTCGTAATAGATTATACGAATACAATACAATGTAAATTACTGGATTAAGAAAAGTGAAAGCGCTTCGAATCAAATGTATGCAAAAATTTTTTTGCGTACATTTTTTACATTATTTTTATAGGAAAATTATCCAAACAACAATTACTTTATAATTCTTAGTTATGGGAGTAAAATTTAATAAAATTTCGTCATAAAGTTAACATTATTTACGTGTTAATATTATTTAAATAATTATTCAGTGTGTAAATTTTTGATTAACACATACGTATATGTTTATTCCGGTATCTCTGGTAATAATTTGTTAACATAGGTACGTAGATAACAAATAAATATCTAATAGATATCTTTGGTAGCTGTTTAATGAACATAGATGTGTAAGATTATTATTAGATATCTACTAGTTATCCATAATGGATATGAATAGTGCATAGATATGTGGATATTCAGTAGATATCTATTATATATTTTGTTCTGTATGGGCGCTTTAGGAATATCGTAAATAAGTTTCTAAATATATATTTTTTAATCACAATTTTGTTATGTGTATTCTTTTTCATTCTTTAGTATATGATGCTAATTAAAAAAATTTTTTGTATTTAAAACAAATTTATTTTAGCAATTAAATTGGAATGGTCAAGAATACATCACAAATTTATACAATTTGACATCATTTTGACAAACTAAAATTTGATCTTATTTTGATATCATTTTGATCT
>NW_012026802.1:66731-74790 GCF_000956235.1 Wasmannia auropunctata
TCCTGAACAAATGCGAAAGATACATGAATATTTTCTGTCAGACTTTGATGATGCAGACATTCAGATTTCGATTTTAACTAATATTATGGAGATATATTCTGTAGAAAGTAGTGAAAAGGTATAATTTTTCTTTATGATTATATTGAAATTATAATGTTTACATATATATATATTTTTTTTTTATATGTATTCATATTCATAATATGTGTGTATATGTATGTATATATAAATATGCAGGGTGTCCCAAAACCCGGATTTCCTTTTAAGTGCGGATTCTTTAGAATATTCTAAGACGAAAATCCTAATTATACGAAAATGTCGAGACTATTATAATTTTTAAATTAATAACAATTAAAGTTGGCTAATCACAGGCTAATGACATTTGGCGCGCTCAGGCACGATGATATGAGAAGTGATATGAGGACCCTCTTAATAACGCTGAGATTATCATACAAATATGTAATAATATTTTTACTAAAAAATTATTTTTTCTTTTATACGAAATCTATTTTAACATTAAATAATCAATTAATATCAGAACATATAAAAAAATATCAATACAATTACGAGATGTTACGATCGATATGTGTCAACTGTCAAAATGAATTCGTAATTATGTTTATTTATCTCGTATGGTAAATATTTTGATAATAGATAAACCATTTTTAATGAAAAGATTTGAATATGTTAATACAGTTTAAGACTGAAACATTACATTTCTATTACAAAAATATTCATCATATGAGGTAAATGAACATAGTTATGAATTCATTTTGACCATACCGTAATATCGCGTAATTGTATTGATATTTTTTCATGTTGCGATATTAATTAATTATTTAATGTACAAATAGGTGTAAAAGAAAAAATAATTTCTTAGTAAAAATATTATTACATATTTGTGATGATAATCTCGGTTATTAAGAGTGTCCTCGTAGAACCTCTATCACTTGTCATATCATCGTGCCTGAACGCGCGAAATGTCAGCTCTGTAATTAGCCAACTTTAATTACTATTAATTAAAAAAATATTGTAGTCTCGACATTTTCGTATTAGGATTTTCGTCTTAGAATATTTCAAAGGATCCGCACTTAAAAGAAAATCCGCGGGATTTGGGACACCTTGTATATGTATTTACTTTTTTGGATATTATTATCAATCTTTTTGTTTTGTTTGTTGTTTTCGTATTTTAAGTATTTTTTATTTTGAAGTAAAATTTATATATACAAATTAAACATATTTTTTGACATAGGTTTTAATGGAGCTAAAGAAATGTAATACTTGGGAAGAGAGATATAATATTTTCGCCAAACAATTCTTAACCATGAATACATCACTCTCACATAAAAATTTAAAAACTTTGTGTACAACAGTATATAAATGTTTATCTGCTCTTCTGCAGTATGATCCTTATGCGTTACCGCCTATCAAATCTCCTATAATATTGTTAAAACCTACAAATCCGTTTCCTGTACCCATGATTGAGGACGATTATGGTTTGCAGAAGGTATTTAAAAAACATATACGCTTATCAGTATGTGACAAATTAAACTTAATACAACTTTTTATTAATGATGTATATATATTTATTTAAGATAACTCAAAATGTGGTCAAAGTACATTACATCGAGGGTAATCATATTACTATCATGCAGAACGAGAAAGTGTCGGCAGCAATTAATGGAGAACCACCATTTATATTTTAATATTTTACTGTAAACTAAAAAATTATAAATGTAAATTTAATGGTGTTTTTAACGTAGGTGGGGTAAAAAGCGAGGTACTTAATATTTAAACTAATAAAACACGATAAAAAGAAGGACACAAATAATCTTTTTTTTATAAACCCTTACTTAATTAGCAGAAATGTTTTTCAAATGTTTTTAATATTTATTTTTCATTTATTATGCATTGTACAATTATTGTAAAAATAATCTACAGAGACTGTCAAAAGTTCGGGGCCACCTAAATAATTACTGGACGGTTCGAAATATTGGATTGAAATTGATAAAGTTACGATGTAACATATCATTTAACCTTGAAAACACCCACTTCAACTCTCCGGGAAAAGATTAAAATTTTTAAATGACTTGTGGGGTCAAATGAGGGCTTGTTTGAAAGGACTTTTCGAGACAAGAAGAACACGAGGTCGTTTTTAGAGACCTCAACGATTTTTTTTAGTAGAGTGATGCCCATTTGATTTTTGTGTTACTTAACGCTAGCGAGAACCCACGGCGAAGATGCGAGGAAGATAAAACTTCGCGCATGTTCCTGAGTGAATGGAAAAACGTATATGTGTATGAGGAACGTGGGCAAAGCCTTACCTTCCTCACATCATCGCCGTGAGCCCTCGCTAGCGCTAAATAACACCAAAATCAAATGAGAATTACTTTGTAACCCTGTAAATTTCAATTCAATATCTCGAATCGTTCAGAAATTATTTATGTGACCCCGAATTTTTGGTAGTCTCTGTTTATTTATTAAATGCTTCTTAAATGTATATTTTATACTAATTATTTATTTAAAATAAATTTTGAATAAACAATATACTATTTTTTTTACATGTCACTTACATTTTATTGAATCAAAATTGAAGATAGTACCACTTGAATTTTATTTTTTAATTTAATACACTAGTTTCTTCTCAGGAATGTGTACTCTTAGCGTTATTACCTTTTTGAAAAAAGGTAGTATTGTACTGATACCATACATTTTATAGTGTTAGGTATTACTATACCATAATACTTACTAAATAAATGTGAGTAAGCAATAATAAATATAGAAATTCCTTATTTCTATAAATTTTCTTGGCAATTAAACATTGCAACACTGCAATAAGGCTAGTATGCAAATTCAATGGCAATGATGCGGTGACGCGCCAAATACAGCATGGTTATTTTTAACCACTCTAAACGATTTGAAAAATATATAATGTTAAAATAGAGAATCTAAAGATGTTTTCGTGAAAATATAGAAATGGTCTCTCAAAAACATCATAAAAAATTCATAAAGTATTGAAAAAATTTGTTTATGGTTTTTTTCATTATAAAAATTACATCAAAAATTTTTAAACTTACTTAAATGATGTTTACAACATACATATATATATATTTTTTTTAATTAAAATCGGTTCTACCGTTTTCGAGAAAAACCACTTTTTTATTTTACTTTCTTCCTTTATAACTTCCAAAAAAATGCTATTTCAAAGCTAATTTTTGGGAAAGTTTTACATCTCAGGGATGCCAATTAATGGGTGACACCAATTTGAGCTCGATTGATGCGAGGGTAGATTTTACCTGCTTATTCCGCTGTTCTTTTATATAAAAAGATGAAGATATATCATCTTTATGTGAATATATGTATTCACTTAAAAATATTACGTGTTGCTCATCTTTCATTAGACCATTCGGAAATTCCAAATAGAATGGGAACAATTAACAACGTGAAAAAATTAAATGCGGAAATACGAAATCTTTTTTTCGCGAAACTCATGAAAATGTTTGATGGAAACGTCAGTGACAATAATATGCATAACAGAAAGAAACTCGCTACAGAGGAGCCAGATGTTTTAAGATATCTGTTTGGTGTAGAAAATAATGAAGATTTTATTTCACAAACCTGTCTTGATATCTCTACTAGAAAACAGAAAAACACTGAACTGAACTAAAGTATTTTTATATTGGGTATTGATGGATGTGGAACCGTATTTAATCGTTTAGCACCAAATGTAAAATTTTCAGCAACGTCCTTGCATTATAACACAAACAGCATCGATGCTTTTATAAGCAGAATATCGGAGATGAGTATAATCATCTCGCAAACATATGCAATGGCATTAGTAATTCCATATGATAAATTGACAAATAATTGTTTATATATATTTATTTTTAATGATCATAAAGTTTACCGAATACTGATGTAACAATGCGCCCCGGGAAACCGCATCGTCCCGGCGACAAATAGTCGGTGCCGCACGACCGAACAGCAGTCGGGCGACGAAACGGCGCGAACGCGCCCGTTATAATCGTGTATATAACGCAAGATGGTTTAAACGTTATACATTTAAACAATAGTGCGGAAGACGTAGCACAGAAGCGCTGCGCTACACGTCTCCCCTCACTACCGCGCCAGAACCGGCAACCCGGGGGGTATAAAAAGCCGGGCAAAAAGCGCCAAAGGACCTGTCGTCTACGAGCCGTCCGACCGTTCCGGCGAATAGACGAGACCCGCTTCTCAGAGGCAGTCCTGAAGTCAAGAGTCTTGGCTTCAGTCTAGAAGTTCTCGACGGCTACCTCAAACTCCTATCACCTTCTCGGCTCTCGCTCTCGGGTACGCGTCATTGCCACGAGTTCGTGGCAAGTGACCCGACCAAACTCCATCCCGGTCGAGTCAGCAGCACCTCAGGCCTCGTGTTCAGGGCCAGAGCCAAGTGTCTTGGCCGCCGACTCAAATCCTGACCGACGCCCCGAACTAGAATGCCTCGCGGTAATCTGGGGGATCCGCCGAATGCGAGACTACCTGAAAAGATATCCGTTCACGGTGGTTATGGACCACCAGTCCCTCCGGTGGCTACAGAGACTCGACGCACCAACCGAGAAGCTCGAACGCTGGTCGTTCGAACAATAATACGACATGGACATTAAGTACCGAAGGGGGACCCTGAACCGCGTGGCGGACGCCCTCTCACGGCAACCCATCGTGGCCGCCGCCGAAGCACCCCCGCGGTGCGCGCGATGGTACCGCCGGATAAAGACCGCCGTAAGCACCACCCCGCACGATTACCTAGACTACGAAATACGGCAAGGGAAATTGTACCGACACATCCTACATAATTTAGACTTCAAAGAAATCGCGGCCGAAAACCAATGGAAGCTGTGCATCCTGACCAGCGACCAGACATTATGCGAGCCAATCATGACGACGCGACCGCCGGGCACCTGGGCATAGCAAAAACTATCTGCCGGGTCGCGCGATATTACTATTGGCCAGGGATGTTCCGCGAGATCGCGCGCTACGTACGGAAATGCTCGAATTGCTTAGAACATAAAGTAGCACAAACCCGCCCCGCCAGCATCCTCCACGCGACCGCGGTGAACCGCCCCTGGCAACACGTGACCCTCGACCTCGTGGGGCCCCTCCCGCGTTCAAAAAAGGACCACACCTGGCTTCTTAATATGCAGGATCGCTTCTCTAAATGGGTAGAGATGCGACCCCTGCATAGCGCCACCGCCACCGCAGTATCCACATGTATCGCAGTGGCCATTATATTCCGGCACGGTTGCCCCAAAGTAATCCTCACCGACAACGGGACACAGCTACGCGCCCACCAACTGGAGAAGTTACTAGCCGCCTTTAACATAAGACACGCGTACGCTCCCGTCCACGCGCCCCACTGCAACCCCGTGGAGCGTACGAACTTCACCATATAAAGACCATGATCGCCCAGTACGTAGATCGCAACCACTGCAACTGGGACGAACGCGTGCCCCAATTCCAGTTTAATATCCATCTCGCGTTTAATACCGCGAGACACGCAACTGGATACACACCGGCATACCTGAATTGCGGCCGGGAATTAATATCCCCAGTAAACACATAAGCCGCTGAATCTCACCCCGCGCCAGCCCTCGATATTACTCGTCGCCACCTCGAAGAAACATATGAATTAGTCAAAATCCACCTTGCGCGTGCTTTTCAAAGGCAGGAAAAATATTACAATCTGCGCCGCCGCTCATGGAAATCAAAAGTTTGGGAATGGGTATAGAAGCGAGAGTACCCACTCTCTAACAAAGCCGCCGCCTTTAACGCAAAATTGGCCCCAAAATTCCGAGGCCCATTCGTGGTGCGACGAATAATATCCCCCGTAATCGTCGACCTGCGCGACACCCGTGGCCGCTGGACCCGACACATACACATTCAAGACCTGAAAGCCGCGCCGGAGAAGCAAGTCGAAGAAAACACGAACGCCGAGGAGCCACCACCGGCCGCCGAATCGGAGACCGACGAGGAATAAAAACAACAACAGGAAGTGAACGCCAGAGCAAAGCCCCCTCCCCACCCCTAACCGTACACTACCCCGCGATATGCCACCGAAAACCGACACTTCGCGACCGACTGCTGTACGCGATGGAGCACGACGATATTCTCGAGGCGATCGACAAGATCCTACACGGCGCGGAGGAATACGACCCGGCTCACCCAGAAATGGATGAGATCTGAAACCGTGTGCGCGAAGAGGGAACGCGAGCGGACGTCCGACCGATATCACCAGCGAAACCCACCGCGGCACCGACACCGGATCCGCAGCCAGGCCACAAACGCGTGCCGACCGTGGGATCCACGGAAACGTGGTGCAGCCCTCGGACTGGCAGCGGCGATTGAAGTTCGAGTGGCTTACAAACTCCCCTCGGGCTTCACCACGCCGACGGCAACCAGAAACCCGGGCACCGGCACCCTCGCGTCCAAGCTTGGAACCGGCCCGGGTCATGGAGCCATTACCGCCACCGCCGATTCCGGTCGAGGTCGAGCCGGGACACATTGTCGAAATCCCGCATTTTTCTGCTCACGTCTCGCGGGAATGGAAATGCCGTTTCAGAAAAAACCGCTGGCACATTCCATTTAACGCGAACGGGACGGTCCGCCGCATCCGCAAAAGACCATTGTAAATGCCTCAAAATTCAGGCACTTTGAAAGGGGGAGGGGGCAACCTACCTTTTGAGTCGCGGATCAGCTCGCCAGCGTGTCCAGGAATCGAAAGTGGTTCAGGCGAAGGAAGGAGGGGTTCCGGTAATAACGAGGCGTGTATTTTTCGGACGACTACAATATAAATTTATTCTCTTAAACGTAACTATTTACAAGCATATATACAGGTCCGCTGTGAGTCGCGCCACGAGTGGCACGGACGGTGCGCGGCATGTCGCAACGTGTAACGCGGGCGATGCGTGGTCGCGGGCGTCGCGGCGCGATGACGCGGTGGCACGTGCTACCCTCGTGGTACGGTGACAGTCACCACGTGGTGGCTGTCGAGCGTTTCACGGAAGGCCTCCGCGTCACGTACGGAATCCCTTCGCGGATGGGAGCTCCGGTCGGTGGTATCGGTCTTTGCGAGGAGACGTCGGTCAGGATTCGAGTCGGCGGCCAAGACACTTGGCTCTGGCCCTGAACACGGGGTCTGAGGTGCTGCTGACTCGACCGGGATGGAATTTGGCCGGGTCGCTCGCCACGAACTCGTGGCACAGGCAATAACGCGTTACCCGAAAGCGAGAGCCGAGAAGGTGGTGATAGGAGTTTGAGGTAGCCGTCGAGAACTTCTAGACTGAAGCCAAGACTCTTGACTTCAGAACTGCCTCTGAGGAGCGGGTCTCGTCTATTCACTGAAACAGTCGGCTCGTAGACGATAGGTCCCTTGGCGCTTTTTGCCCGGCTTTTTATACCCCCCGGGTTGCCGGTTCTGGCGCGGTAGTGGGGGGAGACGTGTAGCGCAGCTTCTGTGCCACGTCTCCCGCACTATTGTTTAAATGTATAACGTTTAAACCGTCTTGCGTTATTTACACGATTATAACGGGCGCGTTCGCGCCGTTTCGTCGCCCGACTGCTGTTCGGTCGTGCGGCACCGACTGTTTGTCGCCGGGACGATGCGGTTTCCCGGGGCGCATCGTTACACATTTAATACTTTTACAACATACATATATTATCAAAACTCAAAGATGGAAAAGATTTTGTTATGCTTATATACTCCTTCGGATCTATTATCGCAATTAACAAGAATGTTAGAAGTTATGAATTTTAGAGGTTGATTAGTTTTGATCGGCGCTCTTGAACAAATACGAATGATTTATAAACATTTTATATTTAGGTTCTGTTGATGCAGATCTTCAAATTGATGTTTTTACTAATATTATGGATATTTGTTCGGCCAAAAGTAGTAAAAAGATATATTTTTTTAAACTTATCAGAATTATTTTAAGATACATTTATGATATGTTTTTAATATTTTCGAATTGATCAATAATTTTGTTCTGCACAGGATGTTTAGGCATATTTGGCCATTTCTTTTTAT
>NW_012026802.1:74840-79354 GCF_000956235.1 Wasmannia auropunctata
CACGTAGCACAGCAGCGCCTGAAAAGCGCTAAAAAAACGCTAATGCAGGTGCAGGAATTCAGCACTTTTTAAGCGCTTTTTTAGCGTGTTAGCGCTTTAAAAGCGCATGTAAAATCCACTAAAAAAAGCGCGTTACAAGCGCGTACGACCAGCGCTGGAGAAAAGCAGTTTTATAGCACTTTAAGCGCTCAAAATATGTTTTAAAAAGCGCGTTAAAGACTAAGTTACAAGCTCGTACGACCAGCGCAAGATAATCGCAGTCTCATGATCATCATACGTAAAAAATTTTAGTTATAACCGTAAGACTGTAAGCAAATCGATCAATCAATCAAAATTGCAATCTTACGTTTTAAAATTATCGACTATGATTGGTCAATATACTTACGGCCTTATGATTACAACTAAAACTTTTTTACTTGTGATGGCCTTCACAGCAAGTTACTGTTAACACAAACAGCCATAAAATAATGCATGATATTATGTACGATTTTCAATATTTATTCCCTTTTTCATTAAAAATAACAATTTATATTAAAAGAACAATTTTTATTTTGAGATAACATTGTTATATAAGCATCTTCTAGAGTTCAACACTCTACCGTAAATTACTTTTTATATTAACCTTTATATATATATAGTTTAAAGACGAAATGTGTCGCGTTATTTGTGATGAAACCTAACTACAAAACTTATCATAGAAAATATGAGGTTCGATAATCGACGGTACAATTGGGAAGTCATCGCTCGTCACAGTAAGATCTGGCAACAATAATTCCGCAAACGCTGTGTTAGCAAATCAGCAATTATCTGTGGCTCTCCTTTTCAAATGACTTCGAAGCCACGTACTAATAGAGCCTGTGATTTTTGATTTCAAAAAATTTCCTTTATATTGCTTGGCACATGCTTCTGAAAAAAAGGATTAAAACAATTACTATATTATGCATCAGAAATACCAAATACAAGGTTTAATTCATAACTTAATAAGATCATGTTCAATAAGAGTAAATCAAGTGTATTTCATGACACAGCAGGACTGTAAAAGTAAAGATGTTTCCGAATAAATCTGTTTTTAAACAAATAACCATGCCAGAAAAATAAAAATAAATGTATTAATATGAAACGGATTAAATCAAGAAAAATTAAATGTATTTAAATCTAAATTGGTCATGTTCATACTAATCTAAAGTACATTAGACGTTTAAATAACTTACCAATGATGCATTCACCACACTTCATTGATTTGATTCCTTTTTTTATCTCTGTCCCTGCCCAATTTAGATTAGATGCAACCTCAGGAGAGAAAAGCTTCTTACATATGTTGGTAGCCATTTCTCCTTCGTGTGTCCCTTTTCCAACTACGACACTGAAATGAGAAACCTGTAGAGAAACAAAAAAAGTATTATTGAAAAAGTTACACAGTACTAATTGTGTTGAGATGAGTTGCCTAGCTGCCAGTTTTTTAAAAGTGCATGACATTAAATATTTACTGCGAAATCGTAGTTGTCATTGTTTTGCAGAAACAATTCCCATTCATAAAAGGAGTTTACATCAACTAATGGAAAAGTAGGCCATCCTTCTGGTTTTTGGACATCTTCAGCAGTCCTAACAAGGTCTACAACAAGATCCAGTTTATGGTCCATATTTTGAAGTTTTCGCGAGAATTCTTCTTGTTTAGTGAGAACTGCCTTCAGTATAAGAAGCACACCTGTAACATAAAAAATTGAAGCCAAAATATACCGAGCCTGTATATAGTAAAGCCTGTAGAGACAAATCAGATTTTCAGAAGATATGTAATATAACGTGAAAGATGTATAATATAACGCAGGATAGTGTTGGATACTATAAGGTATAAGTAAAGGAAATAAATGAATGTTATAATTCATGTATTTTCCTGCCGAAGATGAAGATCTATCTTGATCTAAGTTTGATTCGTTTGTCATTAAGGGCGCTAAATAAAATAAAAATGCATTAAATAAAACAATGAAATACAATATAGACAAATAATATCGTGCAAAACGTATTAAAGCTACTCAAGTTGAGCAGTACTTACCAGACATTATTTTTTGCACATGATTCCGGGCATTCGGTACTGAAGGCGATGTTTTCGAGTAAGACATGTATGGTTGATGTGAGGATTGAGATTGGTTGGTTGCAGCAGAGTTTGAACAACTAAATGTGGCAAACTTTGGATGATCAAGTGCAGAGATTGAACGGCAAGTTGTAATGGACATCATTTTATCTATATCATTCTCCACCTCATCTGCAGTATAAACAAGTAATGTGATACACCAATATATCTAAAAAATATTACCAATTCCAATGGCACTTACTTATCAATGGAAGAAATTCTGAACGGAAATCAGGTGATCTGAGCTGTGAATCATATTGGCTACTAGGCATTTCATTTTCTTTATCTATTGTTCCTGGCTTCTTTAGTAGGTGAGCCTCTTTCTCTCTTTCCTGTTTTGCCTTCTCTTCTCTACGTTCCTGAATTCTTTTACGAGCTTTTTCAAGTTCCACATTAGTATCTTCCGCACATCGTTTTTTTAGCTTTTCCTGAATATCATCTACCATTTCTTCTTCTGTCTGTGATCTCTCATTGATTGTGTTAATTCTGTTCTTTTTCTCCGCTCTTTGATTTTTCAGTCTCTGCAGAGCATTCCGCACAGAGCTACTATTTCTGATTTCTAACTGTTTTTTTTTATAAGTAGACGGTGGTGGCACAGGTAGAGCTTTTTTCTTTCCTTTGGACATTTCTATATGATCCTCGTCTCCATCATCATCATCATCATCATCATCATCATCATATAATATATTTCTCTTTTTCTTTCTCATGCCTTTTCTGGTTTCTTTATCTGTATCAAGCCCATCCGTATCTTCGGCCATTGGAAGCATCTCTCTGGCTTTTCCATATGAATCTAGAAACAATAGAACAAGCAACAAATGTTTCAACAGTAAACTTACTGATCGTATCAAATTTTATAGTTTAGGACATAAACTCACTATAAGTTTTTCGTATTGTACATGGCAGACATTTCCATGTTTCACTGTCTGCATCAATATATGTCTTCACAGCTTTCTCCTCATCTTTTGCATTTTGTGGACATAGAACTACACCGTCAAAAATCCATTTAGTTGGGACAATAGAGGTAATTGTTCGTCCTTCTTCATCTTTCGTTTCGATAATGCTATACGGCTTTACCTAAAATACAATAAATGTGGAGTTATAATTTTCCTGATAGAAAAACAGCAAAACAAAAAATTGCATTTCTATACATCCTACACATAAAACTTTTTGAAAGTCATGAAAATCATGAAATATTAAATTAATACACAGATTAGAGAGATATCAGATTATTAGAAACTACACATACATATCATCAAACATTAATGGAAAGGTCTCGATAGCCCACATTCACTCATATCGGCCGATGCCCAGAATAATTTTTCAGTGTACCATCAATCAGAAAATTTTATATTAAATTAGCCAGTTGGCGATGTAGACAATCGGATCCCGCTTAATATTAATCAAGGTATATCTCCCAACCATTTATATTTTGATGTTGTAATTATATGGAAAACCATTTACTACAATATGATGGGAAGAGAAGAAAGTCATGTAAATAGTCACAGCTACAACTAACATAAGTTATCATGTACAGCTAAGCTAGGTTTCATAAAACAATCTACATACCTCTTAACAGACAAAGAATTATTTTCAGTTGAGAAATACATTATAAGAGATGAAGCAGAGGAAAAACTGCATATTTCTGTTTCCCATAAGGAAGATAAATGCATTTGTAAAGAATGTCTGAGAAATCATAAACAGTTAAATTTTCATGCAGATTTTCGACAACACAAATTCCCAAATCACTGGATGGCAATGGATAATCATACAGATCTTTAGTATTTTCAAAAATTTTAACTACAATCTTCAAGCCATTTACATGTCCAGTATCAACAATGTTTTGAACAAACCCAAACATTCCATCCTTGAGGCAAACACAATTATTTGGCTGAGTTACAGTCAGTGTATAAAATTCATGTTCATATCTTTTATACTGAGATATGATGGGAACTATATCGGCTATTGGGCCATTTACATGTTTATACATAAGACCTCTTGCTTTATTTTGAAGACAAATTGTCGTATTAACTAATTCTCTTTCACATAGCCTACGACAAATTTGCTGGAGAGGCTTGGAAGATGTAGTAATAAGCCTTTTCAATCCACCCAACTTGTCTTCAAACGGATAAGCGCTAAAATTCATAACGTTTCCAAACCTCATCACATCAGAAATCAGGTGCAATAACATATGAACATTATACACAACAAAACCCTTTCCAAAAATATTGGCACTATACTTTACAAACATGTCAATAAAATTATTTGCATCAGCCATATGAATATCAATTAAGGTATCATTGTACAAAATAAACATTGCAGCATGAAAAAGTAAATATAGCTTGTAGACTTCAGCTCTTAACACAAATTTAAGTATCGGAAGAGCACA
>NW_012026802.1:79404-87035 GCF_000956235.1 Wasmannia auropunctata
CTGATCTTTCATGGAATTACACGGATAGAAAAGGAGACCTGACGAATCTCAAAATTTCTTACGAACTTTGACAGGTTCCATGACGCGAATTAAAAATCGCATGCAAATGCAGTTTACAGCTTTCGAAAGAGTGAATCTTTACCTTTAATTTGCTTTTTTTGTTGAGCGTTGTACGATATTTTTTTCACCGAGTTATTCGACATTAAAACAAAAATGGTCCTTTTTGCTTCAATGTTGAATAACTCGGTGAAAAAAAATCGTACAACGCTCAACAAAAAAGCAAATTGAAGGTAAAGATTCACTCTTTCAAAAGCAGTAAACTGCATTTGCAATTTTTTATTCGCGCCATGAAACTTGTCGAAGTTCGTAAAAAATTTTAAGATTCGTCGGGTCTCCTTTTCTATCCGTGTAATTCCATGAAAGATCAGTAGGATCGTTTTCTTAAGTATCAATTTGGAAAGTAGAGATTTCAAGCTGTAAAATGCTTTTTTGATCATCCCGATACGATCATTTTTGACGAAGTTACACTCTCTTGAATATTGCCTATTTTTGGAGGGTAGAGTAAGTGATGCTTTAATTTTGTTGAGAAGTGTATATCAAGGTCATGATTATCGAAACTACCTATTCGGTATAATATTTGCCATAAGAAGAAGTGGTCACTTATATCAGAACATCATTTTTAAATGAATTTTATTACAAAATGTCAATTTTTTATTCTGTTTTATAATCTTGTATTTTAAGCGTGTCTTATTGTGAAGTAAAACTTATGCATAAAAATACAACATTATTTGGTATAGATTCTAATGGAACTGAAGGAATGCAATACCTGGGAAGAGAGATCCAATATTTGTGCCAATCAGTTTTTGACCATAAACGTTACTTTAATCCGCAAATTTAATGCAATAAAGACGCTGCGTACAACTGTTTAGAAACACTTATCCGCTGTTCATCAATATAATCCTTTTAGGCTGCCTATTAAATCTCCTACAATATTGCTTAAACCTACAAACCTACGCCTTGCATATATCGATTCATGATTAAGGAGGATTATGGTTTGCAGAAGATATTTCAACGAAATTGCGCTAATCTATTTACATATTTGATAAATAAAATTTAACAATACATTTTAACAGTTTGTTAATACAATATATAATTATTTAAGATAACTTACTTTAAGATAAAGATTATTTAAGATAAAAATGTGAAAGTACATATGTATGTATATTATCATCGAGAGTACTCATGTGACGATCTTGAAGAATGAGAAAGTGACAGTTGGAATTAATGGACAGGCACCATTTATGATTTAGCGTTTTTGTATAATTTAAAAAACCACAAATACAAATTTAAATTCAAATTATACTTATAATATATAAGGTAATTTAATTCTAAATTTGCAATAATGATTCTTTCTGTATAGACTATGTTCCATATATATATATACATATATATATAATTCACTGTGTGATATACTTATACTGAAAATCTGTAATGTCCGTAACATGTTCTGACATGTAGTATTGAAAATCTGTAATGTGCGTAAACTGTAGATTTTAAATTGACAGTGAATATCGGAACGGCTAAAAATTGATATGATGTATGGGTGTTGTACAGGATGGCCTATATAAAGTATTACAAACTGATAACTTTAAGAATATTTGTTGTATCAAAAAGTTTTTTATCTGAAAGTTTTAGTAGATAGGCCTTTCTAACTGCGTAAAGGAAAATCCTCCACCGCCTCCTTTGAAGATGACAAGGGACGGGAGAAATTTCAAAATTTCAAATTCTTTGTTTTAAGTCATATTTCAAACACCTAAGACGAAAGAATATTTAAAACAATGAATATGTGAAGTTTGCGCTAGTGTGACCCCAGAAATGTTGTTAAGAGTTAGATAAAATTTTGTAAATAGAATTAGTAAATGTTTAAATGTAAACAGTTCGAATATTTAATAAAGTAAAAAAGAATAACAAATTATTGAAATTATTTATTTCATTTATGTTTTTATTATTAATTTAAATGCATTTTACTTTAATTATTTATAACTATTGATAGAAGCATTTTCCTGCAAAGAAATGTTTTTCATAAAGTTTAATTATTTTTTTTTATAGAATCCAAATATGTAAAATTTTATAGGGAATACTATTTAAAGTTTAGAATTTATCTCCCCCATCAAGGAAGGAAGGGGCAGAGAAAAATTTTCGTTTACGTAGTTAGAGAGATCTCTCTAATACATGAATCTTCCTCGCAAACAACTTTTTGATACGATAAATATTCTTAGATTTATTAGCATATAACTCTTTATGAGCCACTCTGCAAAAAAAGATTCAGCAAAAAAGAGTACTTGATTTTTAAATTAATAAAATACGATTTGCACAAAAGATTTTGTTTTTCCCAATCCCTACCCCATTAGCAATGTTTTTAAGTATATTTTTTTATTAATTATGCATTGTATGATTTATTGTAAAAATATTTGTTAAATGTTTAATGTATAATTATTTCACATATTTATTTAAAATAACAATTTAGAAAAAAAAATTTATTTATTGTTTATTTAGTATTTATTTAATAATCCAAATATTGCTCGTAATTATAATGACAGTATTAATAATAACTAGGCCGTTAACGAGCACAATTTTCGTGGACGTACTATCAAATATATTTCTTTTATATCAAGTTGTGCAGATATCTATAAATGCGGTACCAGTTTCGACTTGATTGCAGTCTTCATCAGCCACTAAACAATTAATACTTAATAATAATTACATAAAAACTTTAAATAATAAATAAGTAACTAATTTTACTTTGTCACGGTTTAATCATCGTTGTCCTCGGATTCTCTTTTTGGTGAGTTTTCTGTGCATATATTTTATTATGTTAACGCGCGCTCCATACATAATAGTAGCACTAAATATATTTCTCAATATCTTAGATTAATTGCGGACGAACAAAGAATGATGAGAATAAATTACAGATCTTCATACGGGTTCACGACTTATGAGCTATATTATATTAATTATATTATATTATATTATATTAGTATATATTATATTATATTAATTTGTTTTTTTTATTTTGATTTGTTTTGCGTTTTGTTAATTAACTTTTGTACCGGTTATGACGTTATGAGTATTGCGTTTTATTTTATTCACTTTTACATCAATTTTAATAACTGACACACTGCGTTGACATGAATATATTAGCGTTTTACTTATTTATCAATCAAAGTTTTTATGTAAGTATGTATTAAGTATTAATTGTTTAGCGACTTATGAAGACTGAAGTCAAGTCGAAACTGATACCGCATTTACAGATATCTGTACTACAGCTTGATATAAAAGAAATATAGTTGATAGTACACGAAAATTGTGCTCGTTTACGGCCTTGTTAACTATTATTAATATTTATTTAATATTTATGAAAAGATTATCAGCTGACGAAGAAAAGAGCAATTGGAACTAACAGAAGAATATATTTATTTAAGGTGGTTTTATCGCTCAACGCCAACTCGATAGTGTGACGTTGTCACATAAACGTCACACAATCGCATATGTACTATGCGAAATGTTTTTATTGAATTATTAGTCATATAGAAGGATTGACTTTTGACTGAAATTTGCACGATAAAACCACCTTAATCAAAGCTGACAAAATGTGTCCAAACGTTTTTGCTCTCTCAGAATTAAACAGTTTGACGTTCTGCTCGCTCTCCCAAACATCACACAATCTCATTATTCGCCGTTCAATGTTTTATCGATTAATCAACAATTTACTCTTACATACAGTATCCCAATATACTTAACCCGACGCAGATATTATTTAGAACAACCCCTACATTTATGTTACATTAATAACTTATTTGCAATAACATGTGAAGCAAAGAATAAATAAGAATCAAGGCGCTGTTGTCGATGCGCAAAGAAACATTTAATACAATAAATTAATATAAAATTCCTATCTAAAGAAAAGCATGTTAAGTCGAACTCGAAATATATCGTTGTTCTCGAAGTTACTGTTGACTCTTTTCCGCGACGACGATTGGTTCTCTCGCTGCGTTAACTTCGTGAGTGGCTGTCATTGCATTGACTTTTGACAGTTGTATGCATTGAGGTTGATATATAATTAAATAGTCAATTATAGTAAAAAGTAAAAGTGCAGTTAAATAGCGCGCTCGAAGCGCGCGTCTGTAGTGCTAGTATATAAAAATGTTTCTGGCTACTTTCTAGTCTTCTTCACCGCTAACATTCTTCTTAGTAAAAAGACATTTAACTTATGCAAAATTTTATAACAAGATATTCATCTATTCCACTAGTCAATATTATAAAATGTCGTGCCATTCGCCGCTATCCATAGGTCACTCGGTAACTCACAAAGGAGGGGCATTTTGCCCAAACCAATTGGAAGGCTGGATGGATGAAATACCGACCTAGTATTGAAAATTTATTGTAAAATTCTTTTATTAAAGTAGGAGGAATAAATTGAAAAAGTCTTACCTTAGGAGAGCACACGATATATTTACATATCAGAAAAAAAGAAATATTCAGTCACTCAATAAAAATGTCACTTGATTAAAAAACGGAAATTAAATACGGCGCAGTACGCATATTTAACTATTGCCCCGATGGTAATCGATATGAGACACAAAGCATATGGACTGCAGAGTCAATCATATGTATAGGTCTAATAAGGAACCCTCACAAAGTGCACAATAGCTTATACAGCATAGAGAAAATTATTCAAGCATCTTGACTCCCTTTGAATTACTTTCCACCCAAATACTAAACCGGAAATAAAATAAATATAAATAATAAAATAATAAAATAAATTGTATTATTTTTTTTAATTTTTCGATAAATTATCCAAGCATCTTTATTCCTTGTGGATCACTTTCCACCCAAAAACTAGACCGGAAATAAAATAAATATAAATAATAAAATAATAAAATAACTTTTTTTTATTTTTCGATGCCTGTAATAGGGAAAACTTATTTTTAAAAATGTATTTTATTATTTTTTATTTATTTTATTTTATTATTTACATTTATTTTATTTCCGGTCTTGTTTTTGGGTTGAAAGTGATTCAAAAGGAGTCAAGATGCTTGGATAATTTTCTCTATGCTGTAACTATTGTATACTTTGTGAGGGTCTCTTGTAAGAGACGTTATTATTGCTCGACTATAGACAATTAGCAAATATTACAAACAGATATGGTAAACCGAGCTGAGCTTTTCTGTGTCTGTATTTAAATATATATTTTTTAAATTTATGCCATTATTTTGTCGCTTGATATTTATTGATATCATCTCAAAAATTAACCGCTCTTGTAGTAATTGCGATCAATATCCAGAATTTTTCTATGTTCACAATTAAAATTGTGACTATGATATATGGTCAGTAATAATCGATCGATTAGAAGTATTTCTCTTGATTTGATTCTTGTGACTCTGGACGTTTTTTAATTGTCTGTCCAACATATATAGCATCGCAATCATTGCAGGAAATTTTATATAAGGTAACCGGACCCAATATGCTCCTATTAAGCTTTGCGAATTTTTCCAATTTTCTACTAAATCCAAAATAAAAAATTAGCGGTCATATTCTTAAGGGGGAACATTTCTAAACGTTAATAAAAAATATAAAAACGTTTCAAGTATTTCTATAGATGCAGTAAAGATTTTTTTAAAAAGTGGCATTTCGTGCATCCATTGCAGTAGGGTACATGTGTACCCAATATGACCGTCGTATATGTTCCCTCTTTTTTATAATAAAATGTTAAAAATACAGAAAATAAAGTGAGATAACATTATTTTTATAAGTTTATAAATTTACTGCACTTATATATTGCTACAAGAAAAAAATTTATTTTTCTCAGATGTCTTGTCAAATAAAAAACATAATCAAATATTTTACTTTTTATTTTCTTTCTTGAAAGTTTTAAATTGAAAATTATAACTGAAGTTATCAAATCTGAGATTATGTTAGTGTTAGTCGACGTTCGATTGGAAAGTAGACTCAATGGCTAACACTGGCCATACTTATTTGTTCTACCGTACAGAGTTACACTGTGTTACTTTTCTTTGATTATAAATAAAACTTTGTGACAAAAACATAAACTAAATATAATGTTGTAATATGAATGCACCTACAATAACGTAAACTACAGAATTTTGTAACCATGTTTTGGTAATGATACAAAGCAATTACATGCCTACAAAATTTATCGCCACTACGACATTTTTATTTTCTTGTATTGACACCAACAAAATGAATTATATGATTAATTAAATGGCAATCGAGTCATACAAATCATTTGCACGCCCTACTATTTATTAAATTTTTGGTGTATACTTACAAACAGCCAGTTGGCCATTTTGCGTATAAGCCCATATTGAATTCGGTTATCTTATTACATTTTTCCGGAAAGGAGATGGGAGAGAATCTTTATAGATTTTTATAAAACTTACATTATTTGTTATAGCTGTAAAATGATAATTTGACGCTTGGATTTTTTACACAAATTTTAAAAGTTTCACAAAAGTTTTAAAATTATCGGAAATTGACTCAACATATAGGATTGTAAACTATGAAATTTTCTCTTTTGATTTGCTTAACAAAACATTAAAAGTTTGATTTAATATGTTTTTTTATTGAAAAGAATCTTAATTTTCCCGCGTGTTGTCTTAAATATAAACGGAAAAGGATAGTCATTCTCCAATAAAATTCTCACTACCGATTCAACAATAC
This sequence comes from Wasmannia auropunctata, assembly GCF_000956235.1. Lineage (NCBI taxonomy): Eukaryota > Metazoa > Arthropoda > Insecta > Hymenoptera > Formicidae > Wasmannia > Wasmannia auropunctata. The sequence continues at coordinate 86,146 of NW_012026802.1, forward strand.
CGATTTTTATTGTGAAATTTTGAATGTGAAATAAAAAAAAAACTTTGTCTACTAAACCGAAAATGGTGCCTTTTTTTTGTGAAAGAGGATGTTGGGACCAAAAATTAAGATATCTCTCGAAGGACGTTGGCTTATGATATAAGTCAAATTTAATAAAATTTCTTTCTTTAATAATAGTAGTGTCGAGGAAATTAATTTTATTGCCATTTTCTAAGGAGAACTGAATTCTAGGATGGAAAGAATTAAATCTTTTAATTCACACATGGATAGCGGCGACATTTTATAATATTGATCAATAAAGTAGATAAAATCTTGTTTATGTTATAACGTTTTGCATTAAATGTTTTTTTACTAAAAAAAAGCGTTAGCGCTGAAGAAAGCTAGAAAGTAGTCGAAACGATCGTTTTTTATGTATTTTTTGTTATTAATTAATTACATTAAATATTTTTTTGAGCACCGACAATAATACAGCGCCAATAATAATACGCACTTCCTATTTACCCTTCACACGTTGCTTTATCATCAAGCATCATATTTGCAATAATAATTTGAATAACGTTAGCACATTTAAATATTTATGTTATATTAATTATTCATTTGCAATATGCAAATGATTCGACAAATATTTTTAAATGTTTATTTAACATTTATGTTTAACATTAATATTTATGTTAATTATTTAGATTAATACTTATATATTACAGTGACGAATCTTGATAACTTGAACCTTAAGAGAAAAGCTAAAATCTACGAGTTATAGAGGTTTCGACCTATCAAAGTTTTCGAGTAATATAGGATTAACATAAGTATATGAAAATTAGACTTGCGAAGGTTCTGTACGAGTTTTTAATTTTTTTGATTATAATAACTTTTAAAAGAAAAATATTCAA
>NW_012026802.1:87085-91389 GCF_000956235.1 Wasmannia auropunctata
TTATATATTATCCACAGAATACAGATAGAAATTATACTTTTCACTATTCCGACGAACAGATCTATTCTGAAACAATAAAATATATCTATTATTCATATATTAATTATTTAAATTATGTTTTTTAAATAGTAAATTGAATTTTCTTACAATATACATATTATACTGATGCTTTTATCAATAATCTTTTTTCTTGATATTATCTTAATTATTTATCAAATATTAATATGGCAATATGCAATTTATAATTAATATTTTTATAAATAATTATTAAAAATATCTCATTCTATTACTGAAATAATAAATATAATTTGTAATTAAGACTCCATGAAGTTTGTCATTTTTATTGAAACTGTAATTGTATCTGCAGATTGCCAAAATTATAATTATAAATTATATAGCAAATTTTTACAGAGTTGAATTGTTTCTATTTTCGTAAAAAAATTTAACACTTATTATTTAATATTTTACATTATCTAATAGCCGATTTTAAATACCACACAAATATAAATAATACATATGTAGAACAATAGGAATTAAACTGTACTTATACCTTTTAGCATGTGCTTTGGCTGCATCTAACCGATTCATATCTTCGTGCAGAAGAAATTTTTTAACACCAATTGCATTATTCCTTTATATTATAAAATAAACATATATTATCTTTATATTATCTTTATTGTAAACATTATTCAGAATAAAAAATATAATGCACTTACTTGTTATATTCATATAAATCGATAGAATTATATTCGAACGAAAACGTATCCCGGTCATCAGATGATATTGAGGATATCAGAGTTGAGCTATTTATATTGCAGAACCCCCATTTATTACACAAGAAATATCCAAGGAAACAACTGATCACATACAATCTTCTTTGTAATTGTATCAGCCTAATTTACACTTTACTCATTAATTTATAACGATTTATAATAATACAATTTTAATCGTACTTAAAAATAAATAATACTAAATCCGTAATACAAATTTATATGAACCGCAATAAACTAATTTTTTAAATATACCTACACAGATTAATATAATTATGCAAACAAGTTTTCTTTAAAAAATTTTTTGCTTATTTATATGTAAACAGTTGGATAGATAGATAAAGAGAGAGAATTATATACCCGCAAAATATCTAAATTAATTTATGCATGACAAAGAAGAATATTTTCCAAAAAGTTTATTATTTCAATTTACGGAATATCTGGATCTTGTCAATTCGATCAAATGAATTAATAATTTGCATTTGCTGAAATAGGTATTTTATTGTAAACTTACATAGGTCGACGTCCAGAGAATTTTAAAATCAGATCTATTAATAGAGCTGGCAAAATCTGTAGTAGCATTGTCAATATATAAAACACAATAAAATTATTGGTCAGTATTGAATAACGAGTCCAGATTATTCCTTCAAAAACGATCTCCTTTGCGACATTGTGTAATATGTTTTTATGTTCTTCACATGTCGTTGTTTTTTGACTTGTACAGTTTAAAACAAAACATGTGAAACCCTCTGTAAAGCTAAAAACAAAACAAAACTATTAATTAATCAACAAATAATAATAAACATTAATTGATTTGTTATTTATATAAAGTTTTGTAAGATCTCTGCATTAAGTTTCAACAATTAAACAAATATTAGTCAAATTTTGATTTAGATGATATTAATATTATATGATATTAATATTAATATAAAGAGTATTATTTATTTTAACATGCTTCGAAATTAAGTGTTGGGTCATCCGGAAAGTTCTGCGGTTTTCACTCACGGGAACAGGTTCAAGTGGTCAAGTGATCAAGTACGGTACTTTTTGCAATTTATAATTTCTCTGACAGTTCTTGTACTGTATAACGAAGATTTTTAGTGATACTTGCTCCAGTAGATCATCCACAGTCCAGAGACGTTCATATCGCGCCTTGTCTTTGAGAATGAAATCACCTTATTGAAATATCACAAACCATCTCTAAACTGTATCATCAGAAACAGTATCTTGTCTGTAGATTTTACAAATTTTACGCGCTGTCTTGCATGCTTTCTTGCCCATTTTGAAGTAGAAAAGCATAATATGTATTTTAAAAATGTTGTTTCTGATTCTGCATCTTTAGGGCCCTATAAAATCGAATATACTAAACATACGCCATTATGAATGGATTCATTGTTTAAACAAAAAATTGTTTTTTCTTATCAACCTGAAGTTTGGGCTTTATTGTCAGTATTAGCGCAAAATTCAAACTGGTATCCGCACAGATGTGAGAAAAACTGCAGAATTTTCCGGACAACCCAATATTAAAATATAATTTCATAAAAAATTATTAAATAATACCAAAATTATTATTTTTATTTTACATAGAGAAAGTCAAAAATAAAATTAAAGAATAAACATCTGATCTTTTAAACGTTATAATACAAATAATAATAATACTACGAATAAAATTCTTAAAGAAGACCAATGCACGGTTATAGTAAGATCTTGGTGCTTCTGATATTTCTATATGATTTTACATACGCATTCTAGCTTCAACGAACTGCGTGCCGTTACTTCCGAATTCAACGCAGCTTTTGATTGAAGCAGAACCTATTATCACTTATTAAATTGCTAATCAATCTAATAAGTACTGATGCTTACTTGCATCTAATAAATAATAATATTACTCTTTAATACAAAGAAAAGGAAACATAATAAACATATTTATGAACATTTTTGAAAAAATATAGAGTTAGAAATTATTACTACATTCTATAATAAATAATCTTATTAGTATCATTTTAGTAACATCATCTCATGTTTTTCTTGATATTGCAATTTAAATGGTCAGCAGTGTACTTTAACCGCATACTTTCTGAAACGACCTTTAGATTAAATATTATTATACAATATTATTATACAATTATATTATATAATTAATAATTAGAACTGTTAAGATTCGACCGAGGCTAAATATTGATGTCCAATAATGTTTTTTTAATTTTTAAACAACTAAAATAAAAAATGCCAATATGGTTAATATGGGATCTTGATAATTAAAAATATACATATTTATCAGAGTTGGCGAAGTTACTTTATGAAAGTAACTTGTTACCGTTGCCATTCTTTTTTCTAAAAAGTAATTCGTTACCGTTACTCGTAACTGATTTAAATAAGTAACTCGTTACCGTTACCGTTACTCAATAAACTAACAAGTCGTTACTATTTTCGTTACTTTTTTTTATATTAATAGAATATTATATAAAAATTTTTATAGTAAATATGTATAAATAGAAAATGTCATGGAATTCTATCTTCTAATAAAGAAATAAGGCCCGAAATCTGATGTCAAGAGATACGGCCATGTCTCGGCGTTAAAGAGTACGCACGAGACGGATTAATTATATAGGATGGTCTACTTAAATCGAACACCTTGAATACTCACTTATTTTTAATGACACAAAAAAATATTTTTAATGAAAGTTGAACGATTTCGAGGGGGATGTAATTTGGTCACGTCGTTTTTTTTCAAGGTAAAGGCATACAAAAAATATGAAGATAATTTCCACTTTTTTAACGGAATTGTATAATTTTTGTACATAGTATGATTTCTCTAATTATTCTGCATTTAAAAGTTATTAAAAAAATGTATATTGCAAATTACAATTTTTTTTTAAAGCAACTGTGTGTTTTCTTTACACCATTGATTCATTTGATTATTCCCCAGTGAGAAATGGTTTTCAATTCGATGTCGAATTGATGTCGAAATCATCATGTCGACGTCAATTCGACATCGATTCGACATCAAATTGGTGATCATGTTTCACTGGGTCTGTGCCTAAAAGTATTATACCATTATGAAAAAATTAATAATTTACAAGATATTTCATATTTTATATCAAAATATGGTAATAAAGTATAAAATATCTCGTAAATCATTGCATTTTCAATAATTCTATTTTAACACTTTTAAATACAAAATAATTAGAGGAATCATATTATTTAAAAAAAATTCATTAAAATCATTTAATTTTATTTTAAAAAGTGGAAGTGACCTTCATATTTCTTTGTGTTTCTATTTAGAAAAAAATGACATGCTCAAAATATACCTCCTCAAAGCTGTTTCAACTGTTAAATACATGAATCATACAATTTTCTGTTCAAGCAAACTGCGCGCCGATTACTGACGTCAGACTTTTGAGGCGATGCTGGAAGGTCGGAAAAATTTGCACGAGGTCGATAAAGTAGACTCTTCAGTGTCAGTGGTATCTCTAAATAAATTTCTTACAATATTTTCTGGTCTCACTCAAACACGTGGAATGTCCTTATTTA
>NW_012026802.1:91439-92930 GCF_000956235.1 Wasmannia auropunctata
TTTGTTCTGCACAGGATGTTTAGGCATATTTGGCCATTTCTTTTTATCCCACAATCGTGATAAATTTAAGAACATGATGTCAAATTATTTGGTTTGAAATGAAATGTCGATAATTATTTGTATTAACGGACATTTCCACATCAAGTGATATTCCAATCTAAACTTATTTGTTTATTTTTTCGGTAGTGCAGCCTCCCGTAAGGGGAGAGCGATGGAATCATTGCGTTCAAGCATACACTTTATAATGCTTTATAACATTTATAAAATATTAAACCTATATGGAATTTTGCTTTACGTGAAGTCCCGTCGTTTTATCCCGTAAACAGAGGGTGTGAGGTGAATTTTGCTTCGCATGAAAAGTCATATAATTATAATGTTTCACATGAGTTTTTGATTTAATACGCAAAGCAAAATTCATCCTGCATCCACAACTACTTACGGTATAAAATAAGCTGTATAATTGTACTCTGCCACTTGAGTTTCCGACTTTCTACGCGAAGCGAGGGCCACCTCACACCCACCGCTACTTATATAAATAAATATATAAACATATATTTATATGTTTTCAGCAACGTCTTATCGGGTTATGGTACATGGGATAAAACAAGATCTATGATTATATGGTTCCATAGTACTGAAGCATTTTTTTAAATAATGAGAGAAATATATCATGTTAATATTAAATAAAATATGTAGTTAGTCTTTTTTGTTAATAACATTTTAACAAATCATGAGTAACAGCTAAAACGTTCTAAAGATCACTCTTAGGATTATGACAATATATATCAAGGTCATGATTATCGAAACCACCTCTCTATTTTGTTTTAACGAAACATGGATTATATTATATGTTAATAAACTGGATAATCTTTTGTTTTCGTAGGAGAACTTGGTCTGCTTAAATTCGTTGGCTGGTGGTATGTCGAAGGCACTTAAAGCGATTATTGGCGAATATATAAAACTACATATTTTAATTGAGATAAAAATTTTGTATTTTTTTTACAAACGGTTGACTTGTGTTTATGATAATGCGAGAAGTTAAGTAATACTTTGACTGGTGCGATTTTCGTAGGATCCAGAAATGTACAAATAATTTTTTTTAATATGAACCATTCTTTTCTTGCAGAAGATGCGCGATGCTGGATGCGATCTGTTTCCAGAGCGAGACGCCTTCAGTTATGTAAAAGCTCTTCCAGTAAAGCATCCAGTGACTGAGAGGCATCTTCGAGAATGCATGGCTCTACTTTGCACAGCATATGTATACGTTCTCTTGGTCGCGCTGGAACGCTAGTCGAAATTCCAGAGAAATCGTTATACAATTCAAGGAACTTCACGGATGCGTTGCAAAAGAAGTAAGAAACATTTAATTATTTCATCTTTATTGTAAAATTGATTGTAAAATAATTTAATAATACATTATTCTAGTAAAACTAAAATTAACCTTTAAACCACTGTATCGGTCTCACAGGCCGCTATTGAAACATTACTTGT
>NW_012026802.1:92980-93352 GCF_000956235.1 Wasmannia auropunctata
CTTGTCAAATTTCCGATTTCAATATCTCGGATACGAAAGTTCTAATGAAAAATCTAATGACACTTTTGCTATATAATGTCGATACGAGCTTTCGATTGAGACCAGTCCGAATGAAATCGGTGCAGTCAATTCCGAGATCTCGAAATCGAGTCTACGAAAATCTACGAAAATGCCACTTTAGCGATTCCAGTTTCGTCTTCTTATTCTTATTCAGACAGTCCGCCAAGGCGCATTTACAACGCGAGCGACTGTCGCGTCAAGATGCGTTCTTATGTGGTGTTCTTATATGAGATTACGCGCGTAGTTCGAAAACATAACGTGTCTTTATGTGTCATCATTGCAATATATATCCTCGTTGTTTGTGAATAAGAA
>NW_012026802.1:93402-93842 GCF_000956235.1 Wasmannia auropunctata
ACACTCCCAATACCCATACAAGGTTCCTATCGAATTTTTCTATAATTTCTTCCCCCCTTCAACTGCAACAGTTTACGAGATCCACGATTAACCTCCTTTTACACTTCCCCGTTATAATTTTATTGCTACATATCTGTATAATACTAATCGGTTTACATTGTACCTACATGTCAATTCAATTTCGATACTCAACACATTGTCAATTATTTTAAGTTTCGAAACATTATTTATACCAACTCAGTTTCCTCACTAACAACAATAAAAATAACGTAACTGTGACTACATTTCTTTCTTGACAATCAACTATGCTTTTATATACACTTATGCATACACTCCCGTTCGATAGCATTAGTTTAGCCTTGCGATTAAGAAATTAGTATTCTGTATCTTTAGATTTAAGAATAAAACTATGATTTTGTTATCTTAAATATTGTATTCCT
>NW_012026802.1:93892-94275 GCF_000956235.1 Wasmannia auropunctata
ACCTAAGTAAGGAAACCTAATTTTTATGGGATTATAAATTGGCGCCTTTTATTGATATCAAATCTTTCATTTAAAGTACAAGGAGATAGTAATACTTTTATTGTGTAAAATAAGTGATATACATATCATTTAAATAGAGACCGGAATTTAAAATACAAAAAGAGATAACAATACTTTTATTTTGTAAAAATAAGATGGTACTGCTTAAATTTTAATTTTTAATTATATATGTATCACTTAAGAGATCAGTATTTAAAGTATAAAAAGAGATAGCACTTAGGTTTTATTTTTTTAAATTTAAAATACAAAAAGAGATAGTAATACTTTTATTTTGTAAATAAGTAATATACTTATGACTTAGGAGATCGGAAGAGCACACGTCT
>NW_012026802.1:95695-96304 GCF_000956235.1 Wasmannia auropunctata
CTCTCTCTCTCTCTCTCTCTCTCTCTCTCTCTCTCTCTCTCTCTCTCTCTCTCTCTCTCTCTCTTACGCTTATTACAGATCACCCATAACTGCCTCCGCCGCATTCTTACATTAAGAGAAATTAAACTAACTACCCTTACATACTACGCACGTATTTCGCTGTCTCCTTTTTACTCTTTACGTTTTCATTAAGTACGTGTCAGAAGATGGGTTACATTATCGGGCACATCGATCGTTACATTATTTTGGATTTCGGGATTTTTAAGAAGTTCCGATATTTAAAAAAAAATTATGTACAGCGAAATTGTTTGAATGATTCCCTAAATAGATCTATTTGTCCTAGCTGCACTTTCTCTCTCTTCCCGGGAAAAAAAGTTCGACATATAATTATATATAATTATATATGCAAAATATGCCTATATATGTTTTTTTCCTTTGTAAAATTATTCTTTAATACAAAATTGATAATAATAAGAAGGAAACATAAAAAATAATTAAAAGAATAATTTTTACATTGGTTTCTTTTACAAAAAATAAAGTTTGAAGAAATGAGAAAAATTGCTTATATATAATCATATATAAGTGATTAAGATCGGAAGAGCACACGTC
>NW_012026802.1:96354-98406 GCF_000956235.1 Wasmannia auropunctata
CAATTTCGATAATTAGATATTTTTGCGATAAGCGCATCAATTACGTCAATATTTAAATGTGAGTCAATGGACAAGGGCACCCCGCAATCGCGCTCGCAATGTACATACCATGCCTGAGCGCGCGAATTTCAGACTTTAATCGGTTATAATTTAAAAAGTATTATAGCCTCGACATTTTTGTATAAGAGTTTTCGTCTTAGAATGCTCTAGAATCTGCCAGTGAAAGGACATACGACCTTTTTGGGACACCCTGTATATTTTATAAAATGTCTATAAAATGTGTTTGTTTTGCGCATTTATTAGTCTACTAAGGTCTACGAAGAATTATTAATTTGTGATTTTTTTATAACTAAAAGTGTGTTTTATGACATAAGTTGGTAGTATATTGCCACGACAACCCTTCTATTTCACAAACGCATCTTTCTTTTACCCTCTCAGCAAATTGTAAATTGTATTACGTTTATTCTATACACCCGATAAACTTCTATCTATAGGATAATTGGCGGAACTAGATATTTTGTGTCCATAAGAAGTATGTTCGATTTAAATAAAACACACAAAGCATACCATAAATAAGCAAGATCATTCCATAAATATGTAGTAGATGTATTTCTAAATAATCTTTTCTAAAAAAAAAAGACATAACATCGATACTCGTATCTATCAAAGTTTAAAGCCTCTTTTCCGCGATTCTCATTGATTCTGTCATTCGCAAGCAGCTGTCATTGCATATTTTGACAGTTGTGTATATTGAGATTGATAGAGTGCATAGCAAATCCATTTTTTTTTACAAGCATTTTAAATCGATAGTCGAATCTATCGAAGTCTCGAAATATTGTTGGCTCTTTTCCGCGACGCTGATTGGTTGTCTCGCTGTGCTTACTTCGTGAGCGGCTGTCAATGCATATTTTGACAGTTGCTTGCATTTCGAGGTTGATGTGTAATTGTAAGTTATAGTAAAAAGTAAAAAATGCAACTAAATAACGCGCGCGAAGCGCGCGTCTGTAATGTTAGTTAAAGTACACAAAGCATACCATAAATAAGGAAGATCATTCTATAAACATATAGTAGATGAATTTCTAAAAAAAAAAAGAAAATTTTCGCGTTCATTATGGAATAAAGTTACATTAGCATACATACTCATGCTGATTATCATACGTAGTCAATCCAAGCTTCCAAGTTGTAACTAATATAGCTTTGATGATAATGTCTGCCGGAACCACATCTTCATTGCCGTTCTTATCACAATAGATTACATGAAACAATCCTTTACCAGTTACAATTGCAAGTCCTATTGGTCCATACACGTTATCTATCCATCCTGGAAATGGTTCCTTCAACGTTGGGTACACTAAAATATGAAATATATTTGTTTCTTATATTGTTAGATTATATTACTTGATTATAGTAATATTGTAAAATTATTCCTTGCCTATACATTATGATTCAAAATAAAAAATAAAAAAAATTGTAAGTCTAAAGTCCTATAAATACATTTTTATTTTTGTTTAATCTAATTTTTTATAAGAAATATTAGCAAGTTTATTTATTTGTTACAAGAAATAATATGTTTTATGACTGGCACTATCTAAATTTTATTCCAAAGTGTTCGAAATATTTCATTATTGTATATTTGACGTACAACTATATTTTATATATACAGGGTGTCTCATATTCAATGGTACAGCGCTTGTGGGCAGGTAGTGTGGACCAAACTGAACAAAAAAGTCTTCTACCATTTTGCGATCTTTGCAATAGTTTTCGAGATATTAAGGCCATTTTCTAGGTCTTTTTGATATATTTTTAAGATTTTTCTTTCAATAGTAAAATGTATTGAATCTAATCAAACTTTTTACACATTATTAGTCACATATTCAAGTAGGTATATAAAAATATTTTTTTAAAATTTTTTCACGCATGAGCGGCGACAAAATGGCGGCTGCAGTGGACGTCAGAAAAAAGTTACGGACACGATATCTCCAGTTAGAATCGGCTGAAACAAAAAATCCAAAAAGATTCTTAAAATATAAGTTAGTGGCTATAGCCGGAACT
>NW_012026802.1:98456-98900 GCF_000956235.1 Wasmannia auropunctata
TTGAAGGCAGCCCAATGAGAAATGTTACTTAAGAGAATTGTTAGATCATTGTTTAAATTAAATACCTTCAGATGTACTAGAATCAGATTCGTCTTCAATATTTTGCGTAGAATCAGAATGTCTGTGATAGTTAGCTGGATTGAGAGCACCGAGTCTCCTCAACATAGACTTAATATTTCTTACTTTATCAGGTAATTTTTTTCCTATATTTTTTAATTTTCACCATTTGCAAAAGGTTCATACACGTATGTAGTCTACAATACCAAAATAAAAATTATTTTTACTTCTATAATAATATTAATTATCAAGTTTCAAAATATATAAATAAAAGAATTTTACCTCAGTCTCAGTTGGAAATAATTCACATATTTTCGTGGATACGATTGCAAATTCTTCAAAAGTAGGGCTACAAAAAGAAAATAAAGATATTAGCAACATAAAAAA
>NW_012026802.1:98950-104061 GCF_000956235.1 Wasmannia auropunctata
CGTGTGCTCTTCCGATCTATTTTTGATTAACACATACGTATATGTTTATTCCGGTATCTCCGGTAAATATTTTGTTAACATAGATATGTAGATAACAAATAAATATCTAATAGATATCTTTGGTAGCTGTTTATTGAACATGGATGTGTAGATTATTATTAGATATCTAGTAGTTATCCATAATGGATATGGATAGTGTATAGATATGTGGATATCCAGTAGATATCTATTATGTATTTTGTTCTGTATGGGAAGAGTTATTTATCTGAATAGTCGGAAATGCCCATCACATATTCTGGTTTTTTTGATAATTTACTACGTAATCTCGATGCCGCGATTCTCTTAATTGTTTACTTTTTTGTGCCGTTACTTATTTCGAGAAGGCGCCATGATTACGAGCCAATTATTTATTTTTTTTAAAAGTATTATCTTCTTTTTATTATTATTTTTTTTAAATAAAAAAGTCTGCTCTGATTTGATTCACAGGCCAAACTGGCAATTATGAATTCATCAAAGTCGAGACTGTGGGTGAAAAGAAGAACGTGGGCATTATCACCTTGAACAGGCCAAAGGTTTTAAATGCTCTGTGCGATCAATTAATGACCGAAATAAATCACGCCTTGGAGCATATGGACTCGGATTCGGCCATCGCCGCCATCGTTCTGACCGGAAGTGAAAAGGCATTCGCAGCTGGTAAGAATTATACGTAAACTTTATTTTACGTACAATTATCACAAACAATATATTCATCAGGAAATCAAACGGCAGTCTTTTTTATCATCTTTAATATGGAAAAAAATATATATATATTATTATTATCATAGGTGCCGACATCAAGGAAATGAAGGATAACTCGTACGCATCGAACTTGAAACATAACTTTATAGCTCACTGGAACGGAGTTGCCAAAAGCAGAAAGCCCCTAATTGCTGCCGTAAATGGTTTTGCTGTAAGTAATGCTTTCGATTGTGTCTTTGGCAAGGCATTGCCGAAAAAAAATTGCGATAAATCGTTCATAATAGCACGGCACTTCCGTATTCCGTAGTTGGGCGGAGGGAACGAGCTCGCAATGATGTGCGATATTATTTACGCCGGTGACAAAGCCAAGTTCAGCCAACCAGAAATCGCCATCGGCACGATTCCCGGAGCAGGCGGTACCCAGAGGCTACCCAGGATCATCGGCAAGAGCAAGGCCATGGAAATGGTACTCACCGGCAACATGATATCCGCGGAAGAAGCTGAGAGAAGCGGTAGGTTTACAAGAATCTGAGTTAACACTCTATTGCAATCGGAAGGAACTCAGCTAAGTTATATACTTTGCGAATTTAAATATAAATATAGTATAAATTATATAAATTGGAATTCCACTATTCCAGCTTATGATTGTGTTGCAAGATATTTATTTGGCGCAGTATGATTGAATTATTGAATTTAAAATTCACATATAGAAATATTAAGCACCAAGATTCAGCCACAAAAGGCGCTTTCAAATTTATTTTCTATTGAAATTGTCTCTTTACATTTAATTTTTTATGTTTTTTGAATTTTTAACAATCTTTAATTAGTTTTACTTTTAATATTCTATTACTCATAAATTTCATAAAATTAAAATGTTAAATTTTATTTTTTTTTATCTTATCTACCCAGGTTTGGTCAGCAAAGTCTTTCCCGCTGACAAAGTCGTCGAAGAGGCGGTGAAACTGGGCGAAAAGATCGCATCTCACTCACCGTTGGTTGTCGCGATAGCTAAGGAAGCTGTTAATGCTGGTAAAAAAAATTATATAAATAAATAAAATAATTCAATGTAATCAAAATTGGGTAAGGTCTAATATATAATTACGATTTATTAATTTTAGCATACGAAACCACATTGCAACAGGGACTTCTGTTCGAAAAGAGACTGTTCCACAGCACTTTCTCTCTGGTGAGACATCCGTTTGTGATTACGAATAATCGAAATGATCGATGAAAAAAAACAGATTTATTAATACGTTTAAATTTTATTTCTTTTTTTTATCAGGCTGATAGAAAGGAAGGAATGGCAGCTTTCTTGGAGAAGCGCTCGCCGAAATATACAAATCAGTAGATTTTGCATTTATCTCTGTCTGCGAAAAGAGAGAAGGAACGCGAAGTGTTCATGAATATTTTTAAAAATATTTTTATACTGCATCTTTTTGTAATGAAAACCCTTTCTAATGTGTCTTGCCTTTGCTTTTCACTGATCGATAGATCTATCAAACTTCTGTTTGAAACTCTCTTCTTTCTCTTTGAGAGAGAGAAAAAAATGTTTATATATAATGTTCAGTTAAGAGGTTAAACATGAGATATTTACCTATTATATTTGTTACGACATATACATGTATATACTGCAATAAACTTTCGCAAGAAACAATGCAACGATGAGTGATTGCAAGAACAGGCGCAACGTTCAAATGAGACTTTTTTTTTTTTTATTCGAGTACATTACTGCTCTTACATAAAGTGGATTTCGAGTATGATACATTTAAAGCTAATATATATATATATATATATATAGAGCGTTGCAGTTAATATTAAAAGGAATAATAATTATTATATTATTATTATCATAGTAGAAAGTGAAGATTAGATGAGAATTATGCGTGAATCCGTTATCGACGTCGCGAATGACGATATCTATAATACTAGCGAGATACCTCGAAAAAAAACGATAGGAACAACAGGATTTCGGTAAACATCAACATAGCTTAAGTTAGAGTGTATAGCGAAAAAAAGATGCAATGCGTCACATTTAAATGATGTAATCCAGTAAGTAAGTAGTTCCCAGTAAACCGGAAAGGATTAAAGTGGATTAAAATTTTTAAATTTATGAGCTGAAATGGATTTGGCCTCCGTGGAAATGAATTAATGCATTTCTATTTTTTCGTAATACATAATATAATATTTTTTGGATTTAGATGGACTGAAACAATGCATTTCCTAGTCACAATTTTTAATTGAGTAACATTCATGATCCATTTTCACGGAAAAACTTTTTTTGAATTTAATCAGATTGAAAAAATTGCATTTCTAATCTAGAACTTTAAATTAACCAATATTCACGATTTGCTTTTTAGAGCTGAATTTTTTTTATTAAATGGCATAGAAAATAATTTCTATAAATAAATGAATACAAAGGCATTGGGCATTGAAATGGATTCAGATTTTCGAAAGTACGCATTCGCGAACGTTGAAATGAATTTATTTCAATCTATTTCAATCTATTCTCGTTTACTGGGTTTCTTATTACGTGTATGAATGTGTTTCTCAAAGTGAGAATTAAGCCTTGCGGCTGTAAATTTCTGCGAACTGGCGGTAAAAGTGGTTAAAAAATATTTCACTTTCGAGAACGTTATCAAAGAAGCGTTTTATCAAATTTTAGCAAGAAAATTTGACCGGGTCTCGTCGGGTATACGTTTTAGCGTCGTTGACTAGCTAATACTAACCGATGCGTACGTCGCGTACGCACCTCTCTCTCTCTCTCTCTCTCTCTCTTCGCGCTTAGGGTTCCTGCCGCGCAGATTTACCGTTTATTGCGATTCTTCATGGTGAAACGTCTCCAGAAGTTGCCGCTCTTCTTCGTGGGCGTCGCGGTGGGCGCCTCGTATGCGTAGCTGGACTCGTCATCCGTGTCCTGGGCGCTCGACGCTTCTCTGATCGGCGAACCACCGTGTCCGGAATCCCTGTCACCGTCCGTGCCATTTTTCTCCAGACCTGCAAGACATGTGGTTTCATTATCGAAATTCAAAGTGAAACACTTATCTTTTTGACGTTTGAAATTAGGGCTGGTGATTTGTTTCGAAAGCTTCGATATTCGAACTTCGAAGCTTATTCGGCATTAAAATCTTCGAATTCTTTCGAAGCTTCGAAGTTTCGAAAAATACATTCGTGCAAATGAATTTATTCAGAAAATTTATAAATATTGTAAATAAAAAGAATTTATATGGGACATTCTCTTTCGAGCGGGCCACCCTCTCTGTCTAAAATTCAGCTCAACCAAAAAATTTCTTCTTGGGCTCAAATTATAGGTACACATGTCTACTTTCATTAGCACTCTGGCCTTTTTACACATTCAATATGGCGGATCAGAATCGCGACTAGAATGGACCGTCAAAAAATTTTTAGAACAAACTTTAATTACTAAAGCACAAGGGGCTAGAAAATGGTTCTATTTCCATAAATTAAGGTTTTGGGTGTCGCTGAATAGGAATCCGCAGTCATAATTATAAAACAATGGCGAATCCAATATACCGGCCAAACACAGCCAATCTTCAAATAATAAGCAAATTTTTTGCACAAGACTCACCAAACCGGAGTTTTTTGGGACGCCAATTATGGAATTTTCAGTTATTAAAGCAGGATTCAGGATATCGAATGCAATATGGCGGATGGAATATGACCTGCAGTGCATTTCGCAACGTTCAAGTTAGAAGATTTTTTTGGTCAATCAATGTGTAGACATTGGTTTATTGGGTTTTTTATTACAAATTATCGATCTTTATTTAAAGTTCAAGGCTGTTGAGCCAATATGGTAGATAAAATATGGAAATAATGGAATTTGCAAATTTGAAGTTTGATCGGTATATTGGTTCGCTATTGTGAATTTTATAATTATGACTGCACATATTCGTATTCAGCGACACCCAAAACCTTAATTTATAGAAATAGAAAAATTTTTTAGCCCATTGTGTTTCAGTAATTAAAGTTTATTCCAAAAATTTTTTGACCACAGTCCATTCTATTCACAGTTCTAGATTCGCCATATTGAATTTTCAAAAAGGCCAGAATGCTAATGAAAGTAGACATGTATATCTACAATTTGAGTTTAAAAAGAAATTTTTTGATTGAGCTGAATTTTGGATAGAGGAGGTGACCCGCTTGACAGAAAATATCCCATATGTATGCTAAAAATATATATACCCATACAGCACAGAAGTTTGCAGCAATATTGCAGCAAAGTTGCAACATTGCATATTGCAATGCAATACTTCAGAAACATTGTTAAAATATAGATTTGCAACATTATTTTAATAATGTTGTAACAATATTTAAAAAAAATGTGAAAAGAATTAGATCGGAAGAGCACACGTCTG
>NW_012026802.1:104111-107182 GCF_000956235.1 Wasmannia auropunctata
AAAAATAATTATTTATATGTAGTATATCCATGTATTTATAAGCATAACAAATTTTTGTTTGTAACTTACTTAGCTGTAAAAATGTTTAAAGTATGTTCATCCAGTAACTCGGCCATTTCGATCATCTTCCGCCAATTAGTTACAGGAGGATATACTTTTTCTTCTATAATTGGATTATTCGTATTTAAATACGCTGTACTAACATACACTAAATCCTTTAACAGATAAAAGCAATTTATTTAAAAATTATATACTTTTTTAATCTGCTACTGTATAAAAAGCTTTAATAGTAATAATAATATTAATTTATTATAAATATTAATACATTATGATATTTCGATCTTACCAATATTCTTCCAAATTCACTATATATATTATATTTAATTATTAGATTATTATAAACTTGGAACGTATGTAACGTAAACAATTTTTGATAAAATTTATAATTGAAATATAAATTGATGCACAATATTTTATATAAGATATACTATATGACACAATAAATTAATTATTAATTATTTCAATCACATAATGTCAGTTACTCTTATCGACTTACTATTAAATTCTTCATACTTTGTGCTAGAATACAAATGTCTCTTGTTGCTCTGGTATTGGCAAATATGGCACATTTTAAACTGTCATTAAATCTCACACTTGCCGCTGCATGAATTATTATAGTTACTCTTTCAATCAGCATTTGCCTGTCTGCAGCCGATAAACCTAACTCTTTCTCTCTGATATCGCCAGAAATCGGAATTAATTTCTCGAAAGCCGAAGGTTGCTCGTTGCACAATTTTTCATATAACTACAACAGAAAAACGTTATAATTTGGTAGCAAAAAATCATTTTATATATGTAATAGTACTTTATAAGATATTTAAAATAATTAAAATAAATAAATCAGTAAATAGTAAGAGAGTTAAAATATAAAAAGGTTTGCATTTTGTTTAAATTTATAGTGCATTCTTTTAATTTTTTATCAAGTTGTTCAATATAATATTGTGACATCAAATATATTTATATAAAAAATGCAATTATCACTAGACATAAACGTGACACTGCATAAATATTAAAATAAAACAAGCTTGTTCGGAATTTTTACTTAAAATTAACTGTCGTGTAAAAGTAAAATATATTAAGAACTAAATTTAAGTTTACACAAAAATATATATTTTAATAATAAGCTTTCGATTGCAACCAATCCCAATAAATCTTTGCAGAATCCTAAGATCTCAAAATATATTATTTAAAAAATAACATTTGTTTGACAGCTGCTCACAAAGTAATCACAGCGAGTGGAACAATCAGCATTGCGTCAAAGAGCCAACAATAAACTTCGAAACTTTCGAGAGAATTTCGATGGATTCAAATATTTAACATTCCTTTTTTTAGATGGGATTTTAATGTTATTAAAAATAACTTTTTTTAAGGATAACGTTGCAATAACATTAAAAAATTGTTTTTTCATATATTTAAATGTAATGTAAAGTAATAACATCTTAAAATATTAATAACTTAAAAGGAATGTGTTGGTTTACAAAATTTTTTTCTTTTTATATCCAACTTACCGGTAATTTTAACATTTTTTCGAGCCTTTCGTTCAAATCTAGTCCTTTTTTCGGACGCATCAATAGAAATATTTCACGAACATCTGGGCAAGATCGCAATACTTTTTCGATAAACGTTTTACCCAGAAATCCTGTTGCACCTGTCAGTAGTATACTTTGTCCAGCGTAAAATGCAGGAATAGACTTCACTGGATCAATGGTCATTTTGAAAAATTACTTTTAAGATGAAGTTAACACAAATATAAATCTAGCAGTGCACCACAAAACATAAGGATTGAAACGCTTGGAACCGTTGTTATATATCATGTCGATAGAAATATGTAAAATTTTAATAAATATTTAAATGTGAGTATAATGCAGAAAAAATTATTATTCTTTTATAGCCGTAAGCTAGAAACAAAATCTATAAAACTGTACTTTGACAATCGGAAATGATTGTAATTTTTTAAAGGTTAAAAGAGCAACGTGTGCAAATACGCAATGTATGCAATAATATGCAATAATATTTATAATGTAATACGCAATACGACTTTGTTAAAATATCTAAAAATTTAGCTAGATGTAAATACAAAAAGAACTTATTTGTTGGACTATTAAGATAATTATACAGGATGTGATATTTTACGTATATAGCATTTTTTCATACATACTGTAAATTTTTAGATATTTTAACAAAGCCGTATTGCGTATTACATTATAAATATTATTGCATATTATTGCATACTTTGCGTATTTGCATACATTGCTCTTTTAACCTTTAAAAAATTACAATTATTTCCGATTGTCAAAGTACAGTTTTATAGATTTTGTTTCTAGCTTACGGCTATAAAAGAATAATAATTTTTTTCTGCATTATACTCAAACTTAAATATTTATTAAAATTTTATATATTTCTATCGACATGATATAACAACGGTTCCAAGCGTTTTAATCCTTGTTTTGTGGTGCACTGCTAGATTTATATCTGTGTTAACTTTATCTCAAAAGTAATTTTTCAAAATGACCATTGATCCAGTGAAATCTATTCCTGCATTTTACGCTGGACAAAGTATACTACTGATAGGTGCAACAGGATTTCTGGGTAAAACGTTTATCGAAAAAGTATTGCGATCTTGCCCAGATGTTCGTGAAATATTTCTGTTGATGCGTCCGAAAAAAGGACTAGATTTGAACGAAAGGCTCGAAAAAATGTTAAAATTTTGTACATACACCAAAAATATCTACCGTTTTTATACATAAAAAATGTTAATTATCTTAATTTGAAGCATGTTAAGCAATCCTGTAAAAAGTTTTGACGTTCTGCCAAGTTAAATGCCCAACAAAATTAATTTGATGGTCAAACAAAATTATTTTCAGATCTATAAGTAACCAAATTTTTAGATGTTTCAGCACTGTTTTTTTTTAGGTAGATATTTGACGTAAATATATAATGTAATTATATAATGACGTAAATATATAATGTAATTATTTTACATTATATTAGTACGTTATAATATTATCTTT
>NW_012026802.1:107232-108293 GCF_000956235.1 Wasmannia auropunctata
TTATTCTTTTAATTATTTTTTGTTTTCTTATTATTATTATCAATTTTGTATTAAAGAATTATTTTACAAAGGAAAGAAACATATATGGACATATTTTGCATATAATTATATAAAATTATATGTGGAACTTTTTTCCCGGGTTTTTTTTTTCAAAGCTTGAATGTACATCCGTATATATCATGGAACACGGAAAATGCAGCTAAAACTGCGATTATTTCATTCGTACCAATATCTTCGCTAATCTAAATTCTTAGTTTTCACTACAAAAAAAACTGAGTCTTCAAACGCAAAGTAACATCAATTTTCGTCAAAATGGAAAATCATATGTCTTTTTTCTGTATTTTAAATAGGCATAAATTGAATGCTTATCCGAATTTTCCTTATTTTATGATTCAAGAGAGATATATTATGCCTGTGTTTTTCAAGGTCCGCAATAAATACGTCCCCGGTGATATGTCGTAGCAAACGATAAAAACGCTGGTCCGAAATTTGTACGTTCAATCTCTTGGTCCTCGGTCTTGCGGTACGGATTGAATTTTCAGGAACCTCTTAAAATTCGATGGGTCTGGATTGTCTCGGGGTGGGGGGGGGGAGAGGAAGAGGAGAAGATGAATTGGTTTTTATGCTTTATGTATATCACAGTTGCAAGCTCTGCCTCGTTAATTATACGCTGGTAAAAATTATCGAGATGACGGAGAATAATAAAGTACATCGGTCACTCTCTCTCTCTCTTTCTCTCTCTCTCTTCGCGCTTAGGGTTCCTGCCGCGCAGATTTACCGTTTATTGCGATTCTTCATGGTGAAACGTCTCCAGAAGTTGCCGCTCTTCTTCGTGGGCGTCGCGGTGGGCGCCTCGTATGCGTAGCTGGACTCGTCATCCGTGTCCTGGGCGCTCGACGCTTCTCTGATCGGCGAACCACCGTGTCCGGAATCCCTGTCACCGTCCGTGCCATTTTTCTCCAGACCTGCAAGACATGTGGTTTCATTATCGAAATTCAAAGTGAAACACTTATCTTTTTGACGTTTGAAATTAGGGCTGGTGATTTGTTTCGAAAGCTTCG
>NW_012026802.1:108343-109480 GCF_000956235.1 Wasmannia auropunctata
TTGTGTTTAAATACTGTGTGTATACGCTTACGCACATCTTATAATCATTAAGTTTTATTAAATATCAATTAATTTTACATAACAGCACATGATATTCTTCGTTTTCCGTTTTCATGATTGTACTACGATCATCGGTACAACTGAGATCAACACAATAATATCTCGTATAGTATTATTTCATTTTCTTTCGTGCGTGTATGATCTCAGAAATAACTTAATTAATAAGCTACGGAAAGTGATACGTACGCTTGTCTAACGCGCGCATATCAAAGAGAACAAAAAAGTTAGTCAAAATATTAAATTTTGTACTTTAATACATGTAAATTTTATATTTACGAATGAAATATATTTTAACTATATATATTTTATCTTCTTGACAACTTCTATTTAGCAGATGTATCACTGGTATATATCTGTTACTAATAAATGTTCATAGATCATCACGAAGCAACAGTTCCCGGACGATCATAAAGGTTAAGAGCGTTGGACTAGGTACATAACTTGGATGGGTGACCGCTTAGAAATACAAACTAAAATTAGTTTCCAAACCTATTTTTAAATCATAATTTTGTCGTGTGTATTTCTTTTATTTTCTGGTATATAATGCTAATTAATAAAAATTTTTGCGATCGTTCTCAGAATATTCCTGTGCTGTTAAGGTTTTACATTATATTTTAATGTTGCTGCAACATTGTATTGCAATATTTCTAAAGGCGGACATTTGACCGTTGCTGCAATGTTGTAACGACGTTGCAGCAACATTTTGCAACG
Source organism: Wasmannia auropunctata (assembly GCF_000956235.1). Classification (NCBI taxonomy): domain Eukaryota; kingdom Metazoa; phylum Arthropoda; class Insecta; order Hymenoptera; family Formicidae; genus Wasmannia; species Wasmannia auropunctata. The sequence goes on from NW_012026802.1 coordinate 109,115, forward strand.
TTTTTGCAACATTGCAATCTTGCAAGGAAAGATTGCTACAATTTTGCTGCAATCGTTCTGTGCTGTATGGGTACATAATTATTCCTAAAAAATTTGAAAGTATTATACCTGAAATATATTACAAATTAATAATTATTACATATGTAAATACAAAAAAGAAAGATAATTACCAATAAAACAATCCAATTAAGAAAATTCAAAAAAATAAAAATAAATTTATTCGTAAATAAATGAATAAAAATATAATAAATTAATACAATTGTTTTGGCGTTATTAAATCTTCCTCAGCATAAAACAATCTTAAAAACAGAAAATTTAAAATCGTTAAATTAAAAAAAATTATTAATTTTTTAATTAAATTTGCAC
>NW_012026802.1:109530-110240 GCF_000956235.1 Wasmannia auropunctata
GACGTCAGAAAAAAGTTACGGACACGATATCTCCAGTTAGAATCGTCTGAAACAAAAAATCCAAAAAGATTCTTAAAATATAAGTTAGTGGCTATAGCCGGAACTAGGATTAAACGTTTTGGGCATAAAAAAGAAAATGGCGGACTTTTGAATTTTTTTGCCCCTTTTTTACCCCTAAAATGGTCTAAAAAATTTTCTTTTTTATGCCCAAAACGTTTAATCCTAGTTCCGGCTATAGCCACTAACTTATATTTTAAGAATCTTTTTGGATTTTTTGTTTCAGACGATTCTAACTGGAGATATCGTGTCCGTAACTTTTTTCTGACGTCCACTGCAGCCGCCATTTTGTCGCCGCTCATGCGTGAAAAAATTTTTAAAAAATATTTTTATATACTTGAATATGTGACTAATAGTATGTAAAAAGTTTGATTAGATTCAATACATTTTACTATTAAAAAAAAAATCTTGAAAATATGTCAAAAAGACCCAGAAAGTGGCCTTAATATATAAAGCTCGTCGAATCTGAACGCGCAGCGAGATACGCCCGCCCACCGCGGACTGCGGTCACCTCCCCCGCGCGCCTAGTTGGCGGCGCATGGTGGGGATAATCCATTGCCGTGCGTTAGACAATCAGTTACCCCCACCACGCGCCACCAACTAGACGCGCGGGGGAGGTAACCGCGGTCCGCGGCGGGCGGGCGTATCTCGCC
>NW_012026802.1:110290-114938 GCF_000956235.1 Wasmannia auropunctata
ACTTAATTGAATACTTAATTAATCTCCTTTATATTAATAAATACATACCGTAAAGTTATAGCAAGGCGTTGTTCAGGAACTAATGCTCGGTAACTCTTTTTTATCAAAAATGGTTTTAACATTTCTAGTAATTGCGTAAAAATATCCGGAGACATTCTCGTATAACGAAAAAACATTTCATGATCTTCTTCCATTTCTTGAAATAGATGATAAAAATCTATTGGTAGGGACGTCTCATGTTAATTGCACGTACCCAACAATTTCGATTAATCCGTCGAAAAAATTTTTGTTGCAACACGTATAAACCAATCATTAATATAATTAATGCCAACATATCCTCTTCATTGTCCATTTAAAAAAAAAAACGAATAATTTTGTTGAAAAAAGATGATTTATTAAACATATGCAATTTTCCCAGAAATGACAGACATGAATTAATTCCAAATAAAATTAAACGAGACTGTACTATGAAAATGCATTTCGTTCAGTTCTATTTAAAATTAATTCAAAGATGTATTGATATGATTTTTGTATTATTAAAGTACGAAAGAAATAATACACACCGTTGTAATAAATTTAATGAAACCACAAACCGAAATTTTGTATTATATTTGAAAGTATAAACATTATATATTAAAGTTGGCAAAAACTTTTGAAAGCCTCAGAGCTAAAACAAATTAATATTTACAAAATTATAGTCTTAGAAATAAAATGTATAATTTTTATTAAGCACTAATTTTATAAGAAAATATCGAACATAATAAATATTGAATTACTTATATATAAAAGTTTTCATAACTATTACGTAATTCAATACTTACTTAAAAAAGAAAAATAATTACTGATAAAAATCTACACGTTTGCAATTATGTTAAACAATTATAGCGATACAATGTCACAAGAGAAAGAAGACAGGTTAGGATCGAAATCAGAATATATATTAATCTGTTAATTGGCTGACCGTGAAACTTAATACTTAAAATTTCATCCTTACGGATTTTTTCAACGTTACTTCTTAAATTTCAAGTTTTAAAATGGCGCTCTTAAGTCTCGATTGTGATTGGTCAATTTACTTGCGGTTTACGTCTTACTTCTTAAGTATTTTTGTGTGTCATGGCCTTAACGCTTTCCAAAAGATCTAGACGACAAGACAAAAATTTTTATAAAACATCAAACTAATATAAATTGCAAGCGAATGCGTTTACATGTAATGTAAGTTTTGTATTTAATTCGTTATATAAAAGAGTCGAATAATTTGTGCATTGATAGTATAATTATATAATATTTTAAGAGGATGCTTAAGCCGTCTGTTTTATCGACAAAAATGCCATTTTTGTTGGTTACTAATTACTTCATATTAATCGCATAGAATAAAATTTCCTTTTCCACGATTAAAACACACATGCTAATGTATCTGGCTCTGGTGCATTTTGTATCAAAAACGGGAAAAATGAAATAATTACAGATTTTGTTATCCATTTTAACCTCAACATGGCGACTAATGCTATCAATTTACCAAAACGTTTACTTCGTGGAAAAGTTAGGCAGGTTATATGCTCGAAATGAAGGCAGAGCCAGATGTACAATAAAGAAATGAGTATATGTGAGTCGTTAGAATTAAATATAGAAGCCTAAATAAAGATATATTGGTAACCGACAAATTTGTGTATATGTATGCGTGAGATATATTGATGTGGTAATAAACATGACACATCACTACACACTACTACATCAATATCGCACGCATACATACTCACAAATTGTCGGTAAAACAGCGGATTTTTGGAGTTTGATCTAGGGTTTAGGATCCTCTTAAGGTGATGCTGGAAGGTCGAAAAAATTTGCACGAGGTCGATAAAACAGACTTTTCGGTGTTAGTGGTATCTCTAAATGAATTTCTTACAATCTCTTTTGTCTCACTCAAACACGTGCAATGTCCTTATCTAACTTATTAAAGTGCCATCTGTTGCAAAATCTGGCACTTCCTGCTAGACGCAATTTTTGCTGTCTTTAGCTTATTGTTAGCTAAGTGTATGAATTACCACAAATTGCAGTTCAGTGGATATCTTTTTTTCTACGCTTTCAATAATAGCTCAAAAGGCTTTGTATTTTTCGTTCATGTAATCTGTGGTGTTAGACGTAAGCATTTCGTACATATGAGCTATAGAACTTTTACACTAATAAAATGTTTATGTCAGGTTATGGTTAGGTGTCAGCTATACGACCCAAAAAAATGTAATTTTTTAATTTTTTTCTGACTTTACTACAAATTTGATCGTCTAACACCACAATTTCATGTCTATTTCAACTCTGTAAAAGGATTTTCAATTCCGTTTAGCTAATTCAGAAAAATTTACTAAACTGTAATGTGTCGGTAATTTCTACCTTCCAGCATCGCCTTAAGTTAAAATAAATTAGCTTCTAAATTATTATATCTTGAAGAGATCTTGAAAGAATTAAAGATAAGGGAATTTCCTAAATAGTGGCCTGAACGTTATTGTTATCGTTATAAAAACGACTGTCAAAAGGTGGTCGAAAAATCAATTTCGATAAAGCAACAGGCAAAATCTCTTACCGCCGCCGCGCAGCATGTCAAGGAACGTGCTCTCAGCATTGCCACGCGTGCGTCCCTGCTTCTGGGACGGCGTGCCGAAGCTCAGACTCTGGATATTGATCTCCGCCTTGAGCTGCTCCGGCGGTATGTCGTCCACGCGAAATTCGTTTGGGTCCTCGACGAAGGCCTGCTGCAGGTCGCGCATGATCTTCTTGCGTATGGTCTTCTTCATCGAGAGATGCCGCTCCAGGTGCTTCACGTCGCTCTCCGTCAGCGTCTTGCTGTTGTCGCGGCGACGGGACTTCTTCTTCTTGCTGTTCTTCGGGCTCTCCTCCTCGCCGGACGTGGAGCCCATCGACACGGCGCTATCGTGGCCGGGCGCCTTCTCCTCGGCCTGGCCACGAGCGTTCTCCCATTTGCTGCCGAAGCCAAAAATGTCCCGCAGATGTGGAATGTTTCGGTCCACGGTCTGTTGCCTCGCCATGACTTCTGGTTTCGGTTGTACGGATGGCAAGAATCACCCTCGAACTGCCCTTCCTCGCGATTTCTTCTCCTGGAAAGAAAAAAAATCAGGGTAGCAGTTATAGCTATAAATTAACAACGAAATTAAGAGTGATATCGATTGAATAAATCGGATAAGATATATCGCGGAAAGAATGGCGATAAAGTTTCGCAACACCGTCATTGCGATGGTGTGCGCGTTTTACGAAGCAGGCGAAGAAATATCGCCTCTCGAAATAATAAAGTTCACGCGATCGAGAGAGTTTCGCTTGGATCGTTCCCCCGCGCGGCCGACCGATCCCCGCGATTGATATCAGCTATAGGGATCGCGGGATCGCACGCCCACGTTTTCCTTCTTCGTTGCCGTGCCCTCCACACCACGAGGAGTCTCTCGGTTTTATTTATAACAGTGCTCGAATACAGTACCGGCCCACGGGAATTCGATCGAGATGATCGTATCCTTGCGCCGCCACTACATGAATCTTTGATGTTATCGAGGGTTTGTTCCGCTCAGCCTCTTACACCCCTCCGCCTTACACTTGCAATAATACACATATATATCATATGTATATAAAATAAAATTTTTGTCGTGTCCTGAATTGTCGTGATTTAGAATTCCTTCTTCGCTTTTTCCTTAATTTTCTTTTTTTTTTCAACAATAATCTGGAGATACAGTTGAACCTCAATAACTCGAATCTCAAGGGAAGAGAAAAACCCTTCGTGTTACAGAGTTTTCGACTTGTCGAAATTCGAGTAAAGGGGGTTAAAATATGAAAATTTGACTTACGGAGGTTTTGTACGAGAGTTTATAATTTTCCGATTATAATAACTTTTAAAGAAAAAAAATCAATATTTAACAGTGAATTATTTAGTGCATATATATAATAAATGTAATCATAAAACAAAATAGCAGGCTATTACTCATGCTATTATACATAGTTATAACTTCGAATTATAGAGGCAGCGACAATAGAAGTTCGACTTATAGAGGTAAACTTCGTCTTGTAAAGGTCTGGCTACTTTAAATTTGAGTTAAAGAGGTAAAATAATCAGGGTTGAGTAGTGCCTAGTTAAAAAAATAAAAGTTAAGTTAAAAAGTTAAAAAATTAAATAATTTTAACTTAACTTAGTTACATTTTAGATTCTTAACTTTTTACTTAATTTAGTTACATTTTATCAGTAATAATATTAACTTTTAATCTAATTTTTATAAAGTTACATTTTTAGTGCTTTTTTAAATCCAAAATATAATACATATCTGTGTTGGTATCTTCAAATTTGAGAATGCACATCGAGGCAATTGTTATAATATAATAAATACACACTGAAAAAAGAATCTGGTTGCATTAAGAGGAAATCTGTTAGAGTCAACTAGTATGTCTGTTTGAAAATCGACGAATCAGAATTCTTGTACGATTCACCAGACGAATATGATTAATTTTTCTTGTTAAATCTACCAGAATTTCTTGGCGATCGAATCATTTTTCTTGTTAAATATATCAGAAATTTTTGTCGATCGAACAATTCTTTCATGTTAAATATATTAAAATTTCTTTTATTGTGTAGATCGGAAGAGCACACGTCTGAACTCCA
>NW_012026802.1:114958-115281 GCF_000956235.1 Wasmannia auropunctata
GCACACACGGTGACCGCCGGAAGAAGAAGACAAAGAGCGAGACTAACATAAAATATAGATGTGAAAAATAACTAAAAATCTCGCCCTACAACCAGCGTTAATAAATCCATCCTTGGCGAACCAAGTATGATTGGAGCACACATAGATCTACTATTCCAACATAAATAAAGTAAATGAAGATCATCGGATATACCCATACAGCACAAAAAGATTGCTGATACATTGCAGAATAGTTTCATTGGAATATAGCAATATTGCAAATTGGTTGCGAAACATTGTTGCATCATTGATGTATGATTGCGGCAACGTTAAGATGGCCGCTT
>NW_012026802.1:115331-126651 GCF_000956235.1 Wasmannia auropunctata
TGATGCTGCATCTTTTGTACTATTCCGTAGTGATTCTTAAATACGAGAATTGAATTCGTCTCATGCCCATCTTGTGGCGATAGAGCGATACTAATATAACCAGAAATTTTGTAGATCTAACTAGAAAATATTAATTAAATCCGTATAGTAAAGTCTATCAAACGTTCTAGTAATACAATATCAAATCCTCTTATTATAATCCGAAATTCTGTTTGGTTTCACCAAAATTCATTCAGCCATATACATCTTGTTGTTACAAACAAACCATTTTTCTCAGTGCAGTCCTGGCCGCGGGAAGAAATCACTCTTCGCGGATCTTTTATACATTAAATCATGTTGAAAAAAGTCTTTCAAAATCCTCTTTCCGCGGCTCGACAGAAATAAATATAACAAATATACACTTTATTTAAAAACTTTATTTAGAAGCCCTAAAATTATGAAATAAAAAAAATTGACTTTTAACTTTTCAATTACTTTTTTTTATTAACTTGATTTTTAATTCAATTAATTTTATTATGGATTAAAAGTTAAGTTAATAAAAAAAAGTAATTGAAAAGTAATTGAAAAGTCAATTTTTTTTATTTTATAATTTTAGATTAACTTGTATCTAAATTAAATTTTAAAACTGTTAACTTTAACTTAGTTAAAAAATATATTAACTATATCCAATCCTGAAAAAAATACATCTAAATATCTGACAAATAATTCGAGTTAAGATAGGTTTTATTTCGATTTATTCGAGATTTTCCGTAAGCAGAAGGAAATGAACAAAATTTTCATTTTATAGAGGTTTTCGAGTTGTAGAGGTTCGCGTTATCGAGGTTCGACTGTATTTGAATAGACATGTATTCGAATGTGCGGGCGCGCAAAAGTACGATCGCTTTTGCCGTAAATATACGGACTGTATTCTAATCGATGCGCATTTGATTTAAAGTCGTGGCTGTTTGCGCGCAAACACCGACGCAACACGCGTATGCAGCTTGCGCATACTTTAAATATTATTTCACAATATGCGCGCATATACGCGAGGCGGCTGGCGATGGCGATTTATCTTCGGCCGCCCAGTCGGTCGAGATCACCGTTCTCCACCGCGTTTTCCGTCGCGACGTAATGGACCAACGCTCTCGACGGCGCGCGTGCTACGTTTTCCGGTTCGATGGGGAACTCGTTTACGGGGAGGAAGAAAAAAGTCCTCCGGATATCTATATGTATACGTACAGCGACCAGAATCGCGCATTGTGAGTCAGTCAGCCGCGACCTGCGACCCACGAGTTGTAAACGAGATTCCTCTTTTAGAGCGATCGAAAAATTCCCTCTCCTCTCCCCCTTTCCCCGTAACTTTACGAGGCGTCCAAGATGCAATATCGAACGGCGAAAAGACATTCATAGCGTTTGTTGACTCGATCTGACTCCGAGTTAAAATAATCTGTTCTTTTTAGCGTTTCTTGTACACTTTAACTATTTTTTTTATAGCTAAAAAGAACAGACCATCGACTCGGAGTCGGATCGAGTTAACAAATCGAAAACGCTATCAGTTTTACCACAAAAGTCCGATTAAACAAAGTGCCGCCCGTGAATATAATCTCCGATAGGAATATTGTGAAAACATTGCACATTGCACAATATAATGGCATCATTTTATGACAAAAATTTCTAATAATTTATAATTGCGCTAAGATGATTTGCCATAATGTAACAGTTTTGTCAACATTTCTAAATATTTGTCAATTAGACAAATCTAATTTGAAATATAAGCATGTTATATATAATTATTGCAATACTTAAAAACATAAAATCACTTTAATATTTGTCACAATATAATACAGTAATATTTGTTATAGCATTCTCAGACCTAATATTTATTTGTACTTTAATTATTAAGTTAATTAAATATTTATTGTTCGATTCATTTTTTAAAATTTTATCGTGCTAAATGAATATGCTAAAATTTTCATGTTTTTAATACTTCTACATCAGAATTTAGGAATAATTGTGCATATATTTGATTTGATTTATTTCTTTTATATGCGCAATTTATATATTTCTAAATGTTTTAAACATTACCAGCTAAAATATTATTCTCAATTATTGGACAATTTCTTTTCAAATTTAATTTTTCAAATCTGCCGCTAAGATAATTCGCCATATCATTACTGTTTTATCGAAATACTATTTTGAAATATAAATTGCACAAACAGTAATTAATATTTCATAAAAGATCGGCATTATTATATCTATTTTTGGAAATATATCTATACAGGGTGTCTCGTACTCAATGGTACAGCGCTTGTGGGGAGGTAGTGTGGACCAAACTGAACAAAAAGTCTACCATTTTTTGATCTTCGCAATAGTTATCGAGATACTAATCATTTTAAAAAATTTACGCCAAGTATATACAAGTGTATCGTACATTAGGTACATTTTATCTAAACCAAAAATATTATTTTATCAAATAAAAAGTTGTCCAAAAACAAATATGAGATCATACAAATTGCCAAGTATTTGATTAGACATAGAGAATAGAGACAAAAATATTTTATTCCAAACCAGAAAACTATTTTTTTAATAAATCGATTAAATTATTCAAAATTATATGCAGCAAAAGTTTAATGCCATTATCTTTCTCAATAACTTTAAGTTTCGTAAAACAGACTTAAAGTTATTAAAATGATCAAATCATAGTGAAGCAAAAACTTGGCCATTATGTAAAATTTTTTCTTTTTTTTAAATGATTAGTATCTCGATAACTGTTGCGAAGATCGCAAAATGGTGGAGGACTTTTTTTTTCAGTTTGATCCCTCACTACCTGCCCACAAGCGCTGTATCATTGAGTACGAGACACTCTGTATATAATTGCAGAATACAAATATTTTACAAGATTTGGTCATATAATTTTATAAATACATTTTTATCGAGGGGACGTGACATAAATGTTATCGAAATCTTGAATTATCAGGAAATGACCTTTCGTCAGGCGTTATCGAAATATTGAATTTCCGGGTAGTCATCGATTTAATACAGCCGCCACTAAATCAGATGAGAGACTTTGAGAGATCTTAATGCACTTGACTGCAGATAAATTCACCATCACGTTAGTGATGGTGATTCATCCGTGATGCAAATGGTGCCTCTACCTCGATATGTCTCTCTGCGTTCAGCGTATAAGATCAGATCAATGTCACTGTCGTGATTTTTCACGTTTCACGTGAGTCATTTAGTCGTTCGCGGGCCCCCCTGCTCTGCATCTTGCGAAATTACACGCGTTGGACGTGCCGTGCGTTCCTCGCGGCAATTTCCCTCCCGAGTATTTTATACGACGTTCGCTTAATTACGCTTATCATCTACTTCGTTCAAGAATGTATAGGTATACGTATAAAGTGCCTCTTATTCCACATTCTCACGTTGACGTCAGAGAAATGTAACGTGAATTTTAATTTAATTATACCTAAATTTATAGATTTTATATTATTTAATTATTAAATATATTAAAGCAACGATATAGGCTTAATAAATTAAAAATTAACACATTGAACACAATCAAGCCGCCAACACCCAGCTCTTGGCTCATTTGCCCTTGATTGTGTTTAGTGTATTAAACAGATATTCGATGAAATAAATTTTAATTGAATATATCTAACGAAAACTTATGAAAACTATTGTACTTCTGTTTCTCAATCTACAAAAGAGTGCTGAAGTATAAAATTGGTTTGAATTGATTCTCGAAAGAATCAAAAAAGGCGCCGCGAGCAACGAGATGCGGGTACCCTTCATAACGCGTATTCTCCGCCACTATAATCGCTGTACGCGACCACAATCGAGGTGGTTGGGCAACGAGGAGACGAGGAATACGGTCCCCCCTCCCCCCCTCACTCACTCTCTCTCTCTCGTTCGCTCGCTCGCTCGCTTCACCTGGGATAGCAGTCTCCGCCGCCGCCGTCGCTGCTTGGCAACCAGAACTGACTCGCCGCGACGAAACGATACGGCGAGATACCGGTCGCCACGCCGTGAACCAGAGACCTTTCACGTTCCCTTCGCGTTGGCTCTGTTATCTAACGATGTATATATATATATATATATATATATATATATATGAGCCTTACGTTCGGCCAGCCGCTACGGCGGCGGACCCAACACGCCTAGTAAACACGATCCAAGGATTCGAGCGCGACTTTACTTTTAACTCACTCCGCAGCAGGGATACACTCACACTGTATGCCGTTCTAGTCTATGATTTTCACGTAAATCAGCCGAGAAAATAGCGATGGCAAAAAAGGTAATAGCTCAGAATAAATGCTTATGAATTGCACTGCATTTCCAAATCAAATCATTATGTTGAAATCCGCACTAGAAACAAAGTTCAAGGGCTCGAGTGTTACATGAAATTACAGAGAACTCGCTAGCAATCTCATTGGCACATAACACTCGCTTTAAAAATAGGGCTTGAGACCATGCTTGGAAATAAGACATATACCCAGCAAACACAGATTATAACTGCAATATTGCAGCAACATTAGTAATATTTCTGCAATGTAACTGGATTGTTACATTGTTGCTGCAACATTGCAGTTATAATCTGTGTTTGCTGAGATTCATCTCCCAGCAAACAGAAATGAATTGAAATGAGTAGAAATGAATTTATTTCGCATTTCCGAATTGGCGCTTCTGATTTTTCGAATACATTTGAATTCAAAAATAATATAATACGGACGCGAATACATACCGAATTCAACATAGTGAATAGCTCTTTCGTATTTCAATTTATTTGAGTCCAAAAATAATATAATACATGAATACATCCGAATTCAACACTTGATGAATATAACTCATTTTGTATTTCAACTTATTTGAATCCAAAAATAATACAATAGAGTACATGAATGCATGTCCGGACTCTTAAGGTCCATCTACAATGAAAATAGTAAGTCGTAAGAAATTTACCAATCACAGTCGATTATTCTTCTCATATTCGACTCTGATTATTCAATTTCTTACGGCTTTACGATTTACTACTCTCATTATAGATGGACCTTTAGGACCATGGCTAGAGATGGAAAATTACCGTCATTTTCAATCTCACAATCACTTGCAGTAAAATTATGGTAAAAATGGTAATTTTTGGTAATTATGATATAAATTTTATTTTTAATAGTTATATGCCCAAATAAGCTGTTTTCCGCATTAATAGATAAGACAAAATGATATTCTTTTTATATTTTCAAACATATTCTCATATTAACATTGCATCTTAAGCTTTTCGCATATGAAATATGTATACTTCATTACTTTCAGTATCTTTTAACTTATATTAAAATTTTAAAATTTAATTTTTTATTTTATTAATTAAAACTGTAAAACTTTTTCTGCGATATTAGTTGTGCTGGTGCATTATTAATTATAGTTATAAAAAGATCAAAATAGAGTAGTTTATTTTGTTTTTATAATTCTATATTTCTATGTGTGTTTTTTGTTTCTTATTATATAAAAAATTTTATATAGCTACTAATAGTCGCGAAAATGTGATAAATATAAGTTAAGCCGTAATAATACAGTAAATAAAGATTTATCTATTACAGATCTGTAAAACATGAATAAAATAAAGTGTTTATTCATTTTTAATGCTAAATAGTTCTTTTAAACTTTATTTTAGTTTTTTTTACCATTAAAATGGTAAATTACTATTTTACCAAGTCCCCAAAATTACCTTACCATTTACCGTAATTTACCAAATAAATTATCGTCAGATTGGGTCATTTTCATCTCTAGCCATGGCACACAAAAAATTTAAGCAGTAAGTCGTAATCAGTAAGCGAATCAACCAATCACAATCGAGAATGTAAGGTTATAACGTAAGCAGTAGCAAATCCAACACGTTGATTTCCTTACTGCCTACGTTTTACTGCTAGTTTTTTTGTGTGCGATGGCCCTTAAAGCACCAACTCAGATAAATTAAAATAAATTGCAATTTTCAATTCATTTGAATTAATTTTCGTTTGCTGGGTTGATAATATGCTAAGTTTCTTGTTTCCTTTCGGCAGAGGCACTGAGGGCACACAGAAGAAATTATTCTGGACAATGCAAAAGGAACGATATAGCGTCCAGACAGAGATTTCGGTACAACAACCTCTCGCACGCCCACGGGACTATAGGTATATGGTGCCCATAACGCAGCGGCGCGGCCGGCGTGTGGCTACGGATGTACCGTAAGGTGCCTTCACGCATGGTAGACCGAAGAGCGCGGGCAAGACGTGGAGAACGGGGACGAGCGCGTCGCGTATCGATTCGCGTTCTCTACGAGCGAATCGAACGCGACGCGTCGCGACGCTCCGCGTGCATCAATATTTTCCCGCGCACCGCGCATCCTCTATATACGAGCGTATTGACCTGAAAACGCGGCGCGGCGGCCCGCCTTTGTATAAAGATCTGAATTCTCGTGGATCCGGACGAGCTGCAATCTCAAGATCTTTCATAACGCGCGCCGCGAGTTGTGAAAGACGAGCAATTTACTCTTAATTGAAACTATTTTCCTATTTCACATTTTGTTCAAATTTAATTTAATAAAAAAAAGAGAGAGGAAGAGAAAAAGTGATTTCATTCAGACATTTTTAAAAGTTTCTATTTAATAATAGAAAGTCTACCTTTTTATTTTAGAAATATTTTATCAGCAATTTACTCTTAATTCAAACCATTTTTCTATTTCACATTTTGTTCAAATATAATTTATAATTTAATTTAATTTAATAAAAAAAAGAGAGGAAGAGAAAAAGTTATTTCATTAAAAAATGTTTAAAAGTTTCTATTTAACAATAGAAAGTCTATCTTTTTATTTGAGAACAATATTTTATCAGCAATTTACTCTTAATTGAAACCATTTTTCTATTTCACGTTTAGTTCAAATTTAATTTAATTTAATTTAATTTATTAAAGAGAAAAAGAGAAAAAGTTATTCCATTAAAAAATATTTAAAAGTTTCTATTTAACAGTAGAAAGTCCATCTTTTTATTTTAGAACAATATTTTAATATTGCAATATTTCTCTTCAATATTCGCCTTCAGCTCTATCTAACTCTATTCAATAGTTAAAACATAATTCTAAAAATTTTACAAAAATACTTCGTCTTGCTTTAATCCAGTTAAGTCGCTCAGATACCTGAATAATAACTTTTCCATTACGTGCCTTCGACAGATTCGCACGAACGACTAAAGTGTATTCAAGCGAGGTCGGGTAATATCTCCGTTATCGCGTGCGCACGAAAGCCCGAGGTTAAACATTTTCACGGAAGAATACCTTTAATATCTCAGAGCGGTTTTTTACATATGTAACTCGATCCAATCGAGTCGAGCTCGAGACCCTTTATCGTCTTTTTACGCAGATCGTACATTAGAGATCGACAATTGCAACAATATCAGTTTCCATTAACAAGAAACTATCATTATAACTTTATTGGTACCGTAAGAAAACAATTCAATTACTTCTTTAACCATCTGACAAAACGTTAGGTACTGTATATAAAAGTTTACTGTTATTGTTCTTATAAATTAAAAAAATATTCGATATTTCGCTTCTTTAATATCGGCAGGGTAAGTTAATATACTTTTTTTAACTAAGTTAAGTTAAAGTTAACAGTCTAAAAATTTAACTTAGTTAAAATACAAGTTAGCCCATAATAAAATTAATTGAGTTAAAAGTTAAGTTAATAACAAAAAGTAATTAAAAAGTTAAAGTTAAATTTTTTCATTTTTGGATTTCTAAATAAAGTTTCTAAATAAAGTATGTATTTGTTATACTTATTTCTGTCGAGCCGCGGAAAGAGGACCGATTTCGAAGAACTTCTTCCAACGTGAATTAATGCACAGAAGGTCCGCGAACAGTGATTTCTTCCCGCGGTCAGACTATATTTATTATATTATAACAATTGCCTCGATGTGCATTCTCAAATTTGAATTTGAAGACACCAACACAAATATGTATTTTATTTTTGGTTCAGAAAAGCACTAAAAATGTAACTTCAGGAAAATTAGATTAAAAGTTAATAGTTATCGATAAAATGTAACTAAATTAAGTTAAAAGTTAAGAGCCTAAAATGTAACTAAGTTAAGTTAAAATTATTTAACTTTTTAACTTAACTTTTATGTTTTTAACTAGCCACTACCCAACCCTGAATATCGGAATAATCCGTTTGATTGTAATATTATTACAATTTCACAAAATTGTCCTAATTCTTCATTTACCTGCCAACTCGGCAATACGTCGCTGAATAAAAGCATTTATTCGCACACCATCGTCAGCTTCGCAAGCTTACTGTTAGAACGTCAAGAATTTGTCAATCGCGGCATTTACCGTCAAGACTCCGATCGATTTTCAAAGAGGAAAAAAAACAAAAAATTAAAAGAAAAACAAGATACCGGCGTTTCGCGATCAATTTTTCGCACGGTCAATTAAATTGCCCGACGACAACAGAGGATGACTACTTGCCGGCACGACCGGTCCTCGCGTCCACTACTACTGGCGACTACATACGAATTTTCGCGTGTCGCGCTGCCGTGCCGGCACGATCGAAGCGGCATCGTTACGAATTCATATAACGACGTACGGCCGACCAGCGCGAGAAATTAACGATCGGAGAGAAGGCAGGATAACTGTTATTCCTATCCCCTTCGCCGACCGGCGGCGATCTTCTCCATCTATAATCTGCAGAATCCTCAGTCGTCCGAGTAATGACCGATTTCATCCTCTTCTTCAACTTCTTTAACCATCTGACAAAACGTTACTATATCTAAAAGTTTGCGGTTATTGATCTTATAAATAAAAAAAAAGTTTATTCGATATTTCCTCCACTTCTTTAATATCGGAATAATCTATTTGATCGTGATATTTTAATTTCACAAAATTGTCCTAATCTTCTTCAATTTATAAATGTTATTCAAATTGTTGCGTGTAACATATAAAACACGATTTCATACAAATAGTTACGCATATAAAGTAATATATATTACATGCAAAATGTGTCAAGCTGAAAAATTGTCGCAATCGAATACGTAATTTTGAGTGAAAAATGATGTATGTTTAATCGTTGAAGCTGTTAAACCGTTGTAATGTTAACGCAGCTGTTATTATTACATGTTGTAGTAATTAAACAACGCTACGTGTATATGTGTAACGTAAGATGTCCTACATGAAAGATGTATGAAGTACCAAGTAGACGCGCGATCGATCGTTTCGTATAGCATCGAATAAATCATACAAACACGTTTTGAGTTTAAAGAAAGTGAATTAAGTAATTTCCCACAAAGAGTCGAGTGTAATGCCTTTTGGGCAGTTTTATGGCGTTAAAATAAAATAAATTGTTCTTGATGAAATATTTTTCTTGTGCGCAGAATAAGAGAATTTTTTAGATTCATTTCATCTTAACAAAAATTTAATCAGACGTAAGTAGGGCTTTACTTTTTACTTACTTCGAATATCCGAAGCTTCGAAGTTAACTTCGACCTTTCAAAGTTTCGAAAAATATACATTCGTGCAAATTTAATTAAAATATTAATAGTTCTTATTAATGTTACGATTTTAAACTTTCTGTTTTTAAGATTGTTTTATGCTGAGGAAGATCTAATGATGCCAAATAATTATATTAACTTATTATATTTTTGTTTATTTATTTAAGAATAAATATATTTTTATTTTTTTGAATTTTCTCAATTTGATTGTTTTATTGATCATTATTTACCTTTCCCTATTTACATACGTATCAAGTTTAATTATTAATTTGTAATATTTCAGGTTATAATACTCTCAAATTTTTTAGAAATAATTCGTATACATATTTTGAGCATATATGTTGTGATGAAATGAATTTATTCAGAAAATTTACAAATATTGTAAATAAAAAGAATTAATATACATTGTGACGGACGGTTGAAAAACATCACATTACAATGTATATTAATTCTTTTTATTTACAATATTTTTAAATTTTCTGAATAAATTCATTTGATTGAAAAACATCACGTCACAATGTATATTAATTGGTTTTATTTACAATATTTGTAAATTTTCTGAATAAATTCATTTGCACGAATGTATTTTTCGAAACTTCGAAACTTCCAAGTTAACATTTTAAACTTCGAAGTTCGAAGGCACCTTAAACTTCGAAGCTTCGAAAGAATTCGAAGATTTTAATGCCGAAGTTTTGAATCTTCGAAGCTTCGAAGTTCGAATGTCAAAGTCTTCGAAGCAAATCACCGGCCCTAGACGTAAATTTCTTCATTTTATAACTTTTTTATGTTATTTTTCTGATTTAATACTGATTTAATTTCTGATACAGTTTACAATTTAACGAATGCTTTGAAATGCTTCGATCAAGAAGAAATTAATCCCAGATATGTAAGAAATCCGAGATCTTTCGCACCTTTCAATCAAACCGTCCAATCCAATCGGGGGGGAACGTTTTGATATTCCAAGGATATCACAAGCACGTCACACATCGTACCGTTCCGCACATTTTCCCGCAAAAGAGTTGCATCGTCGGCAACGCGTTCAAAGCTCGATCAATAACCGGCAGATCGGGACCCCAACGCGAAGAAACGCCCGCCGCGAAGATCGTGGTGAGACTGAAACGCGCGACGTCCGCGTCCGTCGTGCCGAGCTATGCGAATCGCGCGCGACCCGCGGACTTTCACTTCGATCATCGAGAGGCCCCTTCCCGACACGCTTATTCGTGATGCACCCACGCTCTCGTGTACCTCGATCGCGAAGAACGATGCACAATCGTGATGAGTCTGCTCCGCGAAATATGCTCCGATTTTCTGTATAAGTTACGTGCGATAATCAAAACTAAAGAAATGTAATGTAGAAACAGGGCTGGGCAAAATACATCATTAAAGTATTTGAAATATAAAATACAAAATACTGGACTGAGAAAAAAAATTAATTGTGTGAACTAAATTTATATAGTTGTTTGATCCAACAGTTAATTCAACAATTCTTTAGTTGCACAAAGAAAGGTATAGTTCATTCATGTCAACTATCGAAATTTTTTAATTAAGAATTAACTAAACCAACTCAATAAAATTATTTTGTTCGAAATACTAGCAATATTTATTTGTGTTTACATGCTATTTAGTTATCCAAGTAATATATTTGTTTAAATTCCAAGTATCGAACTGACTAAACGATGCTGATGGGGATAATAAATAGTGTATTTTTAATAGAACGGTTGAGTTGAATACGATAAATTTTTGTTGAAACAAAATAGTTTAGTTAAAAATAGTATTTTGTTTCTAATAGTAACAAATTATTTTGTGTCATCGTAGTAACGTTTAGTCGA
>NW_012026802.1:126701-127664 GCF_000956235.1 Wasmannia auropunctata
TCAGGATAATCTCGGGAAATTATTTTAACTTGTAATTACAGGCGGGAGACGGAATCGAATGATAGCCGCTCATTGTAAAACGCCAACACAAAGCGATTGCAGATCCTCGGCCTCGTGCGCGAGAGGACTATTTGAGCGCCGCGGAGTAACTCCACAGGGCGTACCGCGGCTCCACCGCGAAGCATCGCGCGATTACTTAAAGAGATTCGTTCGGTTCTCGTCATCCCGGTCCGCTATCTGACACACACCCGTGTCACTTATCTCGCCCGCGACCGTCTGTAATTCGTATAGGCATCCTGGTGTGGCGTTAGTCCGCCAAGGATCGGCGCCGGAATACGCGCTCCCTGGGGCTCTCTCCGTGCCCCGTCCCGCGCCTGCGAATGCCACGCGAGAATACTCGCCTCTTGTATCCACCTGCCCCGCGAGACTATTGAAATACATGTGCTCTTGTCCGTTATTGAATTCTGGATTATTTTCTTTCCTTGTCGCTCTCCTAAGCCTCAAACCTAACGAACCGTCCCTCTACCATTGTCGGAGCTGGTTAGCCTTCCGCGCCGTCGTCGTTCGTCCGTCCGGACCTTTCGCGAAAATCTAAGCTACTTTGACCTCTCGGGCTGTGCGTCGGGAATCGGAGATAGCTCGGATACTATAGAAATTTGTTTCGCTCACGCGGGCCTGGCGCCCAAACTCCGCTTACATCCGCGGAGACGAGTATTGTAACATTTATAAATTACTTGTATCTCCGATCGGGACGCGAAACTCTGCTCGATCCGAACGTGCGAACTCCCGACAGTATTGCCTCGCACCTACGCGTGCAGTCGCAACATATACACACACATACTAGGTGTACAAGTATGAAATGCGGATTTCAGATAACGGATGGTGCACCAATGCAGTTTGTGCTATAATGATTTGACACTGCGCCATTTTGTTGTGTCATCAACAAGTTTCAGACGCGCACTA
>NW_012026802.1:127714-131136 GCF_000956235.1 Wasmannia auropunctata
AGTTTAGTTAAAAAATAGTATTTTGTTTCTAATAGTAACAAATTATTTTGTGTCATCGTAGTAACGTTTAGTCGAACGTATCGGACTAAATATTTTAGTAAAATGAAACAAATTTAGCGTTTTTCAACCAATTTTTTTTCTCACTGTGGGAATCTTGTTAGTATCTGAATTACAAAATATAACATACTTTCAATCTTTCAATTTAAAATACAAAATACTTTCAAATTTTTATTTGACATACGAAATAACTTTTTAATTTAATCTTTTAATTATACG
Organism: Wasmannia auropunctata; assembly: GCF_000956235.1. Taxonomy (NCBI): domain Eukaryota; kingdom Metazoa; phylum Arthropoda; class Insecta; order Hymenoptera; family Formicidae; genus Wasmannia; species Wasmannia auropunctata. The sequence continues at coordinate 127,991 of NW_012026802.1, forward strand.
ATAATATATAATATTAAACTTCCCCCAACAATCCCTCCTTCATTTTTAGAGAGAGAAATTTAAGAAAAGTCGTTTCACTCTCTTACATTCTTTAGCAGCCCTTGTATTGTCCGATCAACTGCACGAGAAATCTATTTACTTGTGAGATTATGAAATTTGATTCTGATGACTTGGCATTGCTTGAAACTCGACGAAAATAGTCAGTGTCGCTAATTGCCATATGAGAAAAATTTTTATTGACGTTACTATTAATTGTTGTCAATTTTTATTAATAATTTTTATTAATAATTTTTTATTAATTTTTTTTTAATAATTTTTATTAATAATTTCTTTGGTATTTCAAATACAGAATAGATTGAAATTGTATTTGAAATACAAAATACAAAATACTTTTATGTGCTCCACTAAAATACAAAATACAAAACACAAATTGCATTTCAAATACTGTATTTCAAATACAAGTATTTGAAATACGCTCAGCTCTGTATAAAAATGACATAATTTATTAATAATATAATACATTACTAACAATAAAAATTAATTGACAAGACTATTATTAGATTAGATAAGAAAATAAATAAATAAATCTTCGCAAGTGTCGGTAAAGTCTAAAATTATCTGCAGGATGTTTTTAATTCAGTTTTCTATAAAACAGAAAATTTCAAGATGACAGAAAATTATGTTATCTTTTTTTAAAACAATTTGCATCGTCTGACTTCATTAATTCAAACGATTAATTAATGACCGTCATTGCCATTATGTTAAATGATCAAAATTTGTATGTTAATTTCAATATATGTTCACGAATATCATATTTCTTTGTTAACGGTGCCGGAAAGAACTAAAAACAAGGAAAATCTTGACCCAGTGAGTCAGGACGTTGTAAAAGATAGTATCGCCGGAGCTATGCTTCTCGTAACTCACATTGTACGCATGCAAATCCTTCCTTTCTATGTTAATCAGGTTAACAGGCTTTCATCTTGACGACTCGTCTTCGATATGCCACGATTAACCGCGGGGGACGAAAACGCACGGGAGACACAATGGTATAGTAAAATGCGCGTCTCTCTGCGGACCGGACGGACCGGACGCGCAAATCGCACGCAACCGCGGCGCGCCGCTGATCTTATCCGGCAGTTGCAGTTTCCCTCGATCGGGGTGCAGCATCGGCGGGGTGCGCTGCGGTAACGCGAAACTGAAACTAAACGAGGATCTTCTCGTGTGGGAAAGGTCACGCATCACTTGGTTACCGAGCCGCAGTGCCGGATTTGAGGGAGGGCGGATTGGGCGGCCGTCCAGGAGCTCCCCCCCCCTAAATTGGGGACCCCCATCACACGAAAAGAACGATTTTGCTGGAAGGTCTACAAAATTTTGCTGGACTGTCAAAATAATTTTGTTGGAAGTTGTAACTGGTTGCCAGAATATCAAAATGTTTTAAATCAACGATCATCATTTTTGAATTTCCAACAAAATTATTTTCAGTTAAGTTGATATAGCTTGAGAATTCATGATCTATTTAAATGAGTTTTTAATGATTTTGATCTCTTACGAATTAAAGGCATCCCCACATCTTTAAATCCGGCACTGCCGAAATAAATTTGTTGGGAGTTCAAATTGGTTATCAGAATATCAAAATGTTTTACATCAATACTCATCATTTTTGAGTTTTCAACAAAATTATTGTTAGTTAAATTGATAGCTTGAGGATTCATGATCAATTTAAATAAGTTTAATTAAGGGCCCTCATTGATTCAGCCGCCCAGGGATCCCCACATCTTTAAATCCGGTCGAAATAATTTTGTTGGAAGTTCAAACTGGTTACCAGAATATCAAAATGTTTTACATCAACGATTATCATTTTTGAGTTTCCAACAAAATTATTTTCAGTTAAGTTGATATAGCTTGAGAATTCATGATCTATTTAAATGAGTTTTCAATGATTTTGATCTCTTACGAATTAAAGGCATCCCCACATCTTTAAATCCGGCACTGCCGAAATAAATTTGTTGGGAGTTCAAATTGGTTATCAGAATATCAAAATATTTTACATCAATGCTCATCATTTTTGAGTTTCCAACAAAATTATTTTTAGTTGATAGCTTGAGGATTCAATGATCTATTTAAATAAGTTTTCAATAATTTTGATCTCTTACGAATTAAAGGCTCTCACTGATTCAGCCGCCCAGGGGCCCCCACATCTTTAAATCCGACACTGACGAGCCAAAACAGAAAAACGAAATGCTCGATTATTGTGTTGTGCTCAGTTGCGGTTACATTTCTCGCGGAGTTGATCCGCAAAAGTTGTCTGCGATACGAATCGAGACGATTGAAGAAAACAGAAGGGCGCGCGAAAAACGTTAAAACAGTAGCGTTATACAGACTTGCAAGTTAAGGATTATTTCGCTTCAAATTCTCATCGAAAACCCGTAATTTGTGTGTACAGGAGTGGTGGTTCCTTCGAGACCGATTTCTCTTTTATGTACGCTTAAAAAATGAGAAAGAAGCTATGCAATCTCGAAATCAAAAACACATTAAATTTCCTCGCGTTAACGATAAGGCGAGATCAGATATAGTCAGTGTTGCCGGTGTACTAAATCTCGCGGTGATAAATAAATCATTCGATTAAACTTGACGTGAAACCCCGAAGTAAATCGCCGTGCAAGGAAGACTCGGCGCTTTATCTCGCGCTCTACCGGAGCGCGTTCCGGCAGCGCGCGAAAAGGAAAAAGTCAGGCAACAACGTTTCGTTGCGTTGCGCTGCACGTTTTGTCTCGGTGCCGCGCGCGGATCGCGTGCATGCGGGATCTTTATCGGCGTTTCTACGATCTCTTCGCCCGCGCGCTTCTCAACGTGCTTTTTCGATACCCCCGGCCGGACGATCGTTCGAAATTGGATTTCCAGGTAGATTTCGCTTCCGCGGTGAATGGCTTTAAGACGCGCGCATTTCAGAATAAACGAAAGCGGCGAATTTTCTTATATAAGTCTCGTTTTCTTTGTTTCCGCGCAGCTTCTTAGTTAGTTCCCTGCAGGGTTGGGTAGTGGCTAGTTAAAAAGATAAAAGTTAAGTTAAAAAGTTAAATAATTTTAACTTAACTTAGTTACATTTTAGGCTCTTAACTTTTAACTTAATTTAGTTATATTTTATC
>NW_012026802.1:131186-132086 GCF_000956235.1 Wasmannia auropunctata
TCATGTGCTGTCATGTAAAATTAATTGATATTTAATAAAATTTAATGATAATAAGATGTGCGTAAGCGTACACACAATATTTAAACACAAAATCGTGGTAGATTCTTTTCACATTTCTTTTAAATATTGCTGCAACATTATTAAAATAATGTTGCAAATCTATATTTTAACAATGTTTCTGAAGCATTGCATTGCAATATGCAATGTTGCAACTTTGTTGCAATATTGCTGCAAGCTTCTGTGCTGTATGGGATGCGGCTTACTCACCAGACTTGGCTTCTTCCGATTACCACTTGTTTGCATCGATGGGTCACGCACTTGCTGAGCAGCACTTTGGTTCGTATGAAGATGTGAAAAAATGGCTCGATAAATGGTTCGCGGCAAAAGGGGAAGATTTTACTGGCGTGGTATTCACAAATTGCCCGAAAGATGGGAAAAATGTATAAAAAGCGATGGAACATACTTTGAATAAAGCACTTTTTATCATTCTACCGAATTTAACGTGTATTTTTTTCTTTTAAAATCCGCATTTCATACTTGTACACCTGGTATATCTTTATATATAATTACCACTTATCTTTACTTTATATTTTACTGTAAAACTATTTGCAGCGTTAATTGTTTTGAAGAGTTAAACATAGATTTTTACATAATATTATTGTGTGTGTGCTTGTGTACGTTATGCGCAATTATATGGATGCCTCAGGAAACAAAGAAAAACAAAGGTAAATAGACAATATCGCTATTTATTATACACTCCTTAAATCCTCCCGAGAGAACATGTATGTCTAAAAGACGTTTGTTAGACGTCTCAAAAGAGACGTCTTTAAGACATGACTTAAAAACGTTACAAAGACGTCTTTTTGACAAACCCCATACAGCACAGAAGTTTGCAGCAAT
>NW_012026802.1:132136-135415 GCF_000956235.1 Wasmannia auropunctata
TTAGGCAGGTTATATGTTCGAAATGAAGGCAGAGCCAGATGTACAATAAAGAAATGAGTATATGTGAGTCGTTAGAATTAAATATAGAAGCCTAAATAAAGATATATTGGTAACCGACAAATTTGTGTATATGTATGCGTGAGATATATTGATGTGGTAATAAACATGACACATCACTACACACTACTACATCAATATCGCACGCATACATACTCACAAATTGTCGGTAAAACAGCGGATTTTTGGAGTTTGATCTAGGGTTTAGGATCCTCTTAAACTCAAATTTGAGAACATCAAGGCAATTGTAATAATATAATAAATATAGTCTGATCGCGGGAAGGAATCACTGTTCGCGGACCTTCTGTGCATTAAATCACGTTGGAAGAAGTCCTTCGAAATCGACCCTCTTTCCGCGGCTCGACAGAAATAAGTATAACAAATACATACTTTATTTAGAAACTTTATTTAGAAACCTTAAAATTATAAAATGAAAAAATTTAACTTTAACTTTTCAATTACTTTTTTTTATTAACTTAACTTTTAACTCAATTAATTTTATTATGGACTAACTTGTATTTTAACTTTAAATTAAATTTTTAGACTGATAACTTTAATTTAACTTAGTTAAATTAAAAAAATATATTAACTTACCCAACCCTAATTCCCTGCGCGCACGTTTTCATTTCCAAGGGTACGGTACGTCGGTCGTCCGAGATTTTTGTACGCCATCGGATTTCGAAGTTAACGATCCGTTCGGTGGACGGTATATAAAGTTTCGCAATTCTCGTAAGAAGACGCAATTTGCGGCCGGGGAAAGAAAGATCGCGGCTAATAATCCTGTTCCTCTGTAATATGTAGGGCGTGATTGCCAAACATTGCAAATTGTCCACTCTCTAATTTAAAATATCTATACTTTACCGTATAGCGAAAGTTCGGTGAAACTCAATTCTTATTTGTTTTACTTTAATACAGATTATCGTTTTGTAATTTTTAATACTAATTATAAGTGCCTCAGTAAGTAAGTCTTCCTAAATTAAAATAAGCGATCCCGCATGATTGAAGATAATTGTAACAATTAATAATTTATAATTCATAAACAACGGTTGGCCGACAACGGCAACCGTTTACATTTTCTCATTGCTGCTGCATTTCCTCCGCTCCAAGTTCGTTAGGATTCTCACTGCGTTTTATTGTATCGCGATTTCATTCTCACCATTGTCAATTTCTATATTGCTAACAAAACGAGCTGTCGCGTTAATTAACGCGATGGAAATCGTTGGAACGTGCTTATTTTCGAAAGCAATAGTAAATATAGCTCGTAAGAAGATTAATTCCGCAATTTGCGAGAAATCCCACATTCAATGTAAAACGTATCTAAACTATAAGGCTGATGATTTGCTTCGAAGACTTCAGCATTAAAATCTTCGAATACCTTCGAAGCTTCGAAGTTTAAAATTGAAAGCTTCGAAGCTTCGAAAAATACATTCGTGCAAATGAATTTATTTAGAAAATTTACAAATATTATAAATAAAAAGAATTAATATATATGCTCAAAATATATATACATACATAATTATTCCTAAAAAATTTGAAAGTCTTATAACATGAAATATTACAAATTAATAATTAAATTTGATACGTATGTAAATAAGAAAAGACGATGACCAATAAAACAATCAAATTAAAAAATTTTTTAAAAATTAAAAAAAATTTATTCTTAAATAAATGAATAAAAAATATAATAAATTAATATAATTGTTTTGGCGTCATTAAATCTTCGTCAACATAAAACAATCTTAAAAACAGAAAATTTAAATTATAACGATAATGGAGCTGTTGAGCCAAGCTAGGTGTAACGTACCAATAATCTTGAACTGTGATGGTAAACAAAATTTATTATGAAGCTAACCGTACCTAAACGTACAAATTACAACACATTGTTATAATTTGTATGTTTAAGTAGCTTTATAATAAATTTAAATTATAACGATAATGAAGCTGTTGAGCCAAGCTAGGTGTAACATGCCAATAAACTTGAACTGTGATGGTAAACAAAATTTATTATGAAACTAACCGTACCTAAATGTAAAAATTACAACACATTGTTATAATTTGTATGTTTAAGTAGCTTCATAATAAATTTAAATTATAACGATAATGGAGCTGTTGAGCCAAGCTAGGTGTAACGTGCCAATAATCTTGAACTGTGATGGTAAACAAAATTTATTATGAAGCTACTTAAACGTACAAATTATAACAATGTGTTGTAATTTGTACGTTTAAGTAGCTTCATAATAAATTTGGTTTACCATCACAGTTCAAGATTATTGGCACGTTACACCTAGTTTGTCTCAACAGCTCCATTATCCGTTATAATTTTATTATGAGCCTTTGATAATTTGTGTTTTATTTTAAAAAGAAAATCGTAAAATTAATAACAATTATTAGTTTTTTAATTAAATTTGTACGAATGTATTTTTCGAAACTTCGAAGCTTCGAATACTCGAAGTAAGTAAAAAGCAACAGTCCTAAACGAATGACCGTCACGAGGTCATTTGCTAATTCTGATAACGCGAAATTAATTGTGGGAGCCACAAAGCGTCGCATACACTTCTCGAACACTCGTGCGCGCCGCCGCGTGTTACGTTTATTACGATGCCGTTATTAGCGTTATCAGTTACTCCGCTCACCGTCGCCGACTCACGTAACCGAACCGTGACTGATTACGGCGTCTGTATAGCAGCTGTTCGCTTCTATCAGTGAGCTGTACAGTCGGTTTCCCGGCTACTCCACGTTGTACAGTTACTTCGGGTGAAAGGTGAAAGCCCTTCCGGTGTCTCGACGGAGAAGAGGAGACACGGCGGATGAAGCGAGATTGAAAAAAAGACTCTCTTGTAAATTAATTACAGAAATCGTATAATTAAAAGTAAATCGAGCAGCGACTCTTCTCGAACATTCTGTGTTTCCGTCGAACAACCCGCGGAGCGACCGATTAACCGCTTATAGTGCTAAATGCGTACCACTTAAGATATTTTTGGTTATATTTTACATTTGGTACTATTTAGAATGCTTACGAACGTTGGAAATTGTAGCTTGATGTTCAAGGCATCTAATATTACATGTTAAATCTTTCACTAATAGCAAATTAATTTGTTCTAAGCTTTTTTGCAACATGCTGTCAAAAGCACGTTTCAGCAAACCGGTCGCCTAAATCGTACCTATGAGTTTTATTAATAGTACCTCCTTCTAAACTATTGAATTTATGAATAAAAATAATTA
>NW_012026802.1:135912-144175 GCF_000956235.1 Wasmannia auropunctata
AGACAGCATATAATAAATGTAACCATAAAACAAAATACCAGTCTATTATTCATGGTTACACATAGCTACAACTTCGAATTTGAGTGGCAGCGACAATAGAAGTTCGACTTATAGAGGTGAACTTCAACTAGAGGTCTGGCTACTTTAAATTCGAGTTGTAGAGGTAAAATAATACATCTAAATATATGACAAATAATTCGGGGTATTATTTCTATTTATAGGAAAGAAATGAACAAAATTTTCGTCTTATAGAGGTTTTCGAATTGTAGAGATTCGACTGTAATTGTAAAATAGATTCTAAAGATTTTTCTCCTAAGATTTTATAACTGCTAAAGATAAAAATTAAGAATAAAGAGTGCATATTAACATTTTAACATATACATTTATATTATATGAGAGTCGATCTCTTCCGTAATACGATGTTTTTAAAAGAACGTTGACGTTTCTATTCGGGAAAATTAATTGCCCGCAAGAGAATTAAATATCACGTTACCGCATTTCCTCACACTGCTACGGTTGCACGAATGCACTTTAACGAATGCGCCGATTGTTATACTGTATTGTTTACACGAACTGAGTAAAATTAAATTAATGCGAAATTAAATTTCCTTTTTACAAATTTGATCAATTAGAATGCATTACGTAAGCTCGAATTCCGACATGTAATGATTTTTTTACAAATGTTTGTATACATATTTGTGTAAAAAAAACGTTAAAACTGTTTTTAGCTAATAAAAATTCTAACAAAATATTAATAATAAAATAAAATAACTGATGTTAAAATAATTAATATAAATAAAATTCAACAATCAATAAAATACCTCATAAAATTCATAACTAGATTGAACAATTTATATAAATATATAACGTGACTCTATATCCTTTACATAACCAAATTATATAACAATTTGAATCTGTTAATCTCAAAATAATTACAAAGTATAACGAGTATAAGAAAGAGAATCTGCGCGTAAAGTCGATAGTAAAATTTTCATTTCGTTGCACACAATTATCCTCCGTAAGTACCAAGAATATCACGCATACAATCGGCATGCAGCGAAAGGTTAACGATCATTATCGAAGTTAGTAGAGTGTCCCGTTGGAGAAGGAAATTCGGGAGTCGTCGTCTCGGATTCCGGTCTCTTCTGGCTGTCCGGCGAACAAAGGGAATAAGTCTACCGAACGCGACTGACTGAAGAGACAATGAGCGCCTCGCCTCCTCCTCCTCCGTCCGTCGGTTTTGCTCTGCGGTGGCGGTCTGCCTGTGTGTGCATGCTACACCGAGCAGAAACTCCGATCCACGTTACATAAGAGAAAAGTGTAAGCGGCCGCCGCCGCGTTATGCCGCTGCAAGTTCTTCTCGCCTCGCGAGGCTGAATCACCCGCGCGCGTCAAGCCAGACGGATTTAATTATAGACGTGATCAAGTATTTTCCCAAAAGACCCTCGAGTGCATATCTTTTTTTTTTCTTTCTCAGACATGCGATATTATAAATTTCAGCTTACGAAAGTGCAGGTATAATATAGAAAAATGTTTGCGTTACGGCTCTTCGCCGCACGGCGCGGAACGCACGCGTTCCGCGCGAAAAAACTAAAGTATACAAAGGTATAAAAGCGTTGTGTCGACCGAGCGTTAACCAACGCGCTATTTTTTGCGCCCATCAGAAAGACATTAATAATTTCTGACCAACTGTTACCTCTTTCTCTCTCTTTTTTTTTCCCCTCGTTACGAAGGCAGGCGACGGATATTACACGTGTCGCGGGTTCACCAATTGCCGAAACTTCCGCCGCCGCGACCCCGATATTTAAGCACCACGAATCACTTTACTCTTGGTAACCTCACGAGACCGCCACGAGTAGATGCAACGAGACCGTTCTGTATAGATTCTTTGCAGAACAAAAGGAAGAGGTGCGCGGAGGAGCCGCGGCGATCGCTCTCACCCACGCCGATTCAATCTCCTACGCGTTTTCCCTCTCGCGCGCGCAAGAGAGTCGATTAATCTCTCATCAAGCCTCTCAATTCACCGCATTCGCTCCCGATCGTTCCCGTTTTTCGCAATTTTGAAAAATATTCGCGACGATCTGCGCTCGAATGCATCGTGATTTATAAAGATATTGCAAAAAAAATAATAATAATAAAAATCGAAAAAGTAAATCATTCGTAGCGACGAATAAAAGCCGCTTTTTGTCGTTCTCGCGTCTCGAGGCTGTTTCCGTGGTGCATTTTGCGTAATCCCGCTTCACGCTCGTTAGATTTCACGCTTATCAGTCGACTGCAACCGTCGTGAACGACAACAGATCCGATCGCTTTTAATTGCACACGATTTTCTAATTTATTTACGCTTTTATAATCCTGCGGGATGCGGACAGGTACCGACGGGTTTGATAGCTTTCTCGAATTGAGTTCTGGTTCGATTAGCTAACAACGAAAAAGAAGAAAACTGATTGTAAAAACAGCAAATATCACCGGTTATTAGAAGCTGATTAGATTTTTAAATAAATAATTAATTGTATCAGAATCGAACCGTGGAGTGTTACAGTTAAGATGCGAAAACGCCAACACGATACAAAGCGGAACTTAGTATATAATATTTTAAGAGAGTATTCTAGAGTGACCGGTCAAAAAAATCGATTTTTTTGCATATTCTTATAGTTTAGGGTCTTGAAAATGTGTCTCTAAAATATTAAGATGAAATTCGTCAAATTGACCGAGATAGAGGTTTAAAGACGTAGCCCCCGCACGCGTCCATGCGGTAGACAGATTTTTTGCATCAGGTAGTATTTCTTTACGTAGCCAAATGGTACTACATATAGCTGAGAAAGGTATCCTGTACGGCCCTGATATAGCTGACTAAGGGTAAGTTACTGAAATTACTCATTATTCACCTTGTAAACGCATGAGAAACTTTAAACGCGTTTTTCTCAAATTGACATTTTTCAAATCGGGCGCGTATTTTTCTCACAAACTACTGGGCCGATCGACTTGCGCTTTTGCATACATATAGTGTACATATTAGGCTATCGTTTGACCCTCCAACTTTTTGATCTCTTGAAAATTACTATTTTTCCGGACCGTGAAAATTAAATATTTTTAATAAAAAATCGAACTATTTTTTTTCAAGCATCGCCATTTTGTCAATTGTTCTTCAAATGATTTACTAGTGGGTCGAACGATAACCACATTTGTAAGGAATAAAATAAAAAAAAAATCGTTTATTTGAGATGACGAGGACGGCCGCAATCACTACGCCCGATAGAAGAGGAATTTCAAAACATGACCTGCGCGTCCATTTGTGCGCCGTGTGTAATTCTCAATAAAAAGCATTAAAAAAATTTGAGATGTTACTTCGAAATATGTATAAATGTAAAAACAAAACGTTACATCTATAGGTTTAACCGTTTTTATAAAATTAATTCTCAAAAATCACGTTAAAAACGGACGTTCACACTAGAATACCCCCTCAAGGATGTTCTGGCTATACAACAGACAAAAGTGACTAAAATTTGAAATTGATATGAAATTCTATGCTTTTATAAGTTAAGATATATGCACCATGTGCTCGTATCGTGTAAAGGACTTAAATAATGTCAATTAATATGACATTGACACTACAAATGACTATATTTGTACGAGTATATTTTACAAGTTTTGTGATTGTCGGAAAAAACTTTTGGACGTGAATTTTACCTGAAATCAATTGCAAGAAACGAAAAACCGTATTTTAATAACGTTTAATGTATATCAGACATCAAAAGATACTTAAAAGTCCACAAAATATGTAAACAAATGTCATTAACATAATATTTGCCTTTCTAGCACTTTATACTTGTCAAAATAGAGTGCCTAGTTGATACCGCACTCCATTTTAAGTTGGTACTCCTTGCGGTCTCGTAGTTGAATACGAGGTTGGAATAACAGTGACAAGCGTTGCTTTATCAATTAATATCTTAATAACGGGTTAGTGAATCTATATAAACTTTTTTTTAGAAACATTGTTCAATATTTTTTTTACTCACAAACAAAGTTTCAGAATATTGGCAATGCTGCTTCTTTATCATTTTGTTGATAAGTAGAAATATGCTGCTATTCCATGAGAACTCGTGCAAAATTAAAAGTTGAATAACTCGTCAACTAGTTAGAGAATCGACTTCAGGTTTTGCACATGTGTTAAGGTAATAAATAGAAACAATTTATTAAATTTTCAAGGTATATTGTCATTGCTAGAACGTTAGCGCCAGTGCATCCTTAATATGCGAATCTTACAATTCTCAGTTCAGGCGAGAATTGTAAAATTTACATATTAAAATATTATTAAGCATCCAAGATCTATTTTGTACATACCGCTTTGGCGTACAAACGCCGTTGGCGTTTTCGCATCTTAATTGTTTTTAATAAGTTCTTTAAAATAAATAAAAATACTAATACTTTGAATTTTGTTAATAAATTTATAACCCAATATGTGTGTGTGTGTGTGTGTAAATCTTTCGACATATGCGCTCTTATCGTCATTATCTTTTGGTTTTTTCTGTTAATACTCCATTTAATCTTTACGTCTGTCGTATCAGCAGGTGTGAACTTGGCCTCGCAGGTGTGTTTTCGCTACACCTTTTTTTTCCAACCGCGTGTAATCCCCCTTTCTCGCATTGCGTGACGATTGCGCCCGCGAGACAAACGCGCGGGCGACCTGCCGCGATCTCCAGGAACGGGCGATCCTTCCACATCCACGGCTGCGGCAACTTTCCATCCTTTCCTTTCTGAATCCTCGCGATTTAATAGGCCTCCCATTATACGGCCTCGATTTACGATACAACAATGGCGCGGCGCGATAATGAAAATGCATTTATAATTTCCCCCCGCGGGAAAACCCGCGCGCGCGATAAACCGGATGACAAATGGCGTTTCTCCAAGTGTACCCGTCCGCCGTTTCTCAACTGCGTATTAATTCAAGCTGCGGGCTTCCGGTAAGAATATCGGCGTGAACGAGCCATAATAAATTACCTTCCCCGTCCCGCAGAATAGGTATTTAGAAAATAAGCGACGCTCACACACCGGCGCTGATAAATGTTCCGTGCATCGCTCGAAGTTGTATATCGATCTTCATTATCAGTTCGTTTGTTTTGGAAAAAAATTTAAACTGAAGGTGCGCTTAGTAATCGCACGAAATCGACGTCGGGATCGAGAAATTAACATTTTGCAACATAATAATATTCATTACAATAAATATAGAAGTATAGGCTCTAAAGTTTTCAAGCAAAGGCATGGGATTACGTATAAAAATCGCTCATACATTTTTGCATAATAATAGAACATTTCATTATTATACAGTCGAATCTCAAGGGACCAGAAAAACTGTTCGAGTTTTATAGAGTTTTCGACTTATTGAAATTCGAGTAAAAGAGGGTTAACATATGAAAATTCGACTTACAAAGGCTTTGTACGAGAATTTATAATTTTCCGATTATAATGCACTGAGAAAAAAAAGTTGTTAAGATAACTAATGCATTTTGTTGACAGTTTTTCTTTGATTCAATTATATACGTTTTTGAATTAAACATATATCAATAACATGATACATCATTAACATATTTTTGTGAATTAACAAATGTTTGCTTGACCGCCGCATTTAGTTGAATGAAATAATATTTTTTTAAATCAACAATTTTTTTTCTCAGTGTGGCTTTTAGAGGGAAAAAAATTAATATTTAACAGTGAATTATTTATTATATATATATGATAAATGTAACCATAAAACAAAATACCAGGCTGTTACTCACGGTTACACATAGCTACAACTTCAAATTATAAATGTAGCGACAATGAAAATTCGACTTACAATTAGAGAGGTGAACTTTGACTAGAGGTCTGGCTATTTTAAATTCCAGTTACAGAAGTAAAATATATATCTAAATGCCTGACAAATAATTCGAGTTAAGGTAGATTTTATTTCAATTTATAGAGGTTTTCCGTAGAGCAGCAAAAGGGGATGAACAAAATTTTCGTTTTATAGAGGTTTTCAAATTATAGAGCTTCGAGCTATCGAGCTTCGGCTGTATTATGTTAATATATAACTTCTTATATGTGTACACGGAAAAAATTGCCACCGTTGTTATAACAATATTCTCTATGTTTGGAAAAGAAATGCATGTGAATTTAAGTTAAATTGATGTTACGTAGAATACATCTGTTAAGGTATCTTCATCAGTACGATTCTCACAACCGCATAGTCCTTTGGATACATAACATTCAGTTAGAATACCCTCGTATATGATTACCTCAATCGAAAGATTATTGTTGTCTCTTTAATATGATTTGCAGAACAAATAGTGTTATTGAGAGATCTATAAGATATAGTTGCACGGTACGACACTGAGAGTTCTATTGCAGCAATAGAAGACAGCCCCACACAACATAAAATATTTTTTGTGAATCATTTTTTGAAATATTTTAATTAAATATTTCGAAATATTTCGTAAACATTTGTAAAACATTTTAAGTATTATTACATTAAAATATTTCACAAAAATATTCTATAAATATTGTACAAATGTCGTAAGAAATATTTCGAAAACTCTGATTTTCTAGACATATTTTATATTTTAAAAATATTTCATGAAATATTTTCAAATATTTCAAACCTTGCATGAAATATTTTGGAAATATTTTTGCTGTGTGGAGCAGCAGTAAAGTAACCCACTGACCCCACATAGCAGAGAGGGTTTAAAAAGAATTCAGTGTCGTATGTCAATTCTGAGTTAATTGTCAGATGAAATTCTTTTTCTACAGGTTTTGGAAAAGAATTTTTTTTGCACCTGCATGAAAATAAACTCAGAATTGATGACATACGATTAAATAAACGAATTTAATGAATTTTTTTTGGACTCTGTGCTATCTGAGGTGTGTGTTTGTACCCTTCTTATATATGTATATGTGTCCAATATGATATCGCCTCTTCGTTTTGTAATTTGTATGCTATTTTATTTTTTCTTTTTTATTTATAATTCCAATTAAGCTAATTCTTATTTATATTTTTTATTTCAATGTTTTAAATTATTTGACAATATATATATCTATTACGACCGTACCTATAAATGTTTTACACATAACAAATAAGGAAGTCTAAAAAACATTGATCTATTAATAAATCATAAAATTAATGTTATATTATTGACTAATTGCTTAAATTTTAGCAATTACTAAACATGCCACGCTAAGTCCCGTAAGGGTGTCGGTCTTTAAGAGTATCTCGTCGGTGGCTGAATTCTACACACGCTCCATGCTCACATACAGCAGGTGTGCACACCGCGGCGGTTACTCGGGAAAAAGGGAAGATTCCTAGGTCTGCGTTAGCGCGACACCGCAGCGCCTCGCGCTCGTTACCAACTAAGGGCAAATTCACACCTTGGCAGAAAAGCGGAAAACAGAAAAGCAGACGCCAATCAGAACTCACGCTAATAGCAAGAAAAAAAAATAGCAGAAACTGTCGACTATCAGCGCAAATTCTGATTGGTTTCTGCTTTTCTGTTTTCCGCTTTTCTGTCAAGGTGTGAATTCGCCCTAGCCAATACGACCATCAACCGGCACAGAAATTACTAGCTGCCCTAGTTATATTTTAACACCTTTATCGATTACACGACAATTTCTATAAAAAAAGATCTTGTGCGTCAGTTCTTGGAGAGAAAGATCAGTGCTTGGTTTGTTAAAAGCGAGGAAGAATCACGAATGAAACTGGTCAGTGTTGAGGATCGACGTTAATAAAACTTATTAAGATGTACGAAAAGGGGAAGAAGTGAGATTGTTAGTAGGCGCGGAAAGAAAAAGAAGGGATTGTGACTTGTCATTGGTCGCTAGTTAAAGCGTCGCAGGTAAATTGAGCAGTGTTAGATTTGTTGCATATATAATATTTACATTCACATACATTTACACACGCACGCTTTTTTAAAAGGCGATCAAGATATTGATATCATCCCCAGTCCAGCGGGACTGCACCAAAGCTAATATTTTAAAGACAAGGAACATCACGGTCTTTACTTTGCCCATTTGCCTATCTTCTAAGTACAAACCGATTAATCTTCGGCGAGACGTGTCGTCGCGATGTCGTTCACTGGTCCGCCCACGAAACAAGCGAGAGTGTCGTCAAACGATAATAACAATTCGTCATCCTCCGCGCGCAACACTGAACAATTATCTTCACAAGACGAGCAATTTTTAACAAAAGAAGAACGCTTGAACAACGAATATTTCGATTACTTCGATAAAACGCTTA
>NW_012026802.1:144986-145731 GCF_000956235.1 Wasmannia auropunctata
GTTATGGATTTCCAAAAAAATGTATTATATGTATAATATTACTGTGGATACAATTCTAAATAATTACGGATAAAACTTGTGAGCTTTATCTTCAAAGCATTTAAGAACTCTATTCTTATTTTTAAAAATAATATTCAAAATATTATATTTTTAGGTTATAGTTTATATTATATTCAGCGAAATGTCAGTGAAATCCGTAGTATATGCATATAATTATGGTTGCAGGAACCGTGTATAGAAATAATTATTATGGTTGTAACATTTATACAGCAGCTACAATCGCTAAGGTGACCATATAGATTACTTCCAGAGTACTATGGTTTCTATAACTTTTCTAGACAATCTTAACTTTTTCCGCGTGTATGCATAAGTTGTATATTAAAAGGAAAATATTTGAGCGACACCAGAGAGCACGTATGCTTTCGGAAAAATTCCGTTTTGTAATTATGTCATACATTTTTTCACGGAAAAAATTACTGTTGCCACAACGTAATAATTGTGATAATTTTTGTCCCATCAATCATCGCCCTTCAAAAGGGTTACAGGAACTAAATAAAATACTTTAGAAGTGACTTATATGTCTTATATGTTGTGACTTATATATAGTTAACCTTTAAACCACTATATCGGTCTCACAGACCGCTATTGAAACGTTACTTGTCAACCATTTTCTTATTTGTCACCATTTAAATATATTTTATTTCTATTGTATACAAGATTTTTTTGTTAACCCTCACATTAAAAC
>NW_012026802.1:145751-147111 GCF_000956235.1 Wasmannia auropunctata
CTGCACCAAAGCTAATATTTTAAAGACAAGGAACATCACGGTCTTTACTTTGCCCATTTGCCTATCTTCTAAGTACAAACCGATTAATCTTCGGCGAGACGTGTCGTCGCGATGTCGTTCACTGGTCCGCCCACGAAACAAGCGAGAGTGTCGTCAAACGATAATAACAATTCGTCATCCTCCGCGCGCAACACTGAACAATTATCTTCACAAGACGAGCAATTTTTAACAAAAGAAGAACGCTTGAACAACGAATATTTCGATTACTTCGATAAAACGCTTACAGACTTGTTGATGCAGCAAAAAACGACATTGGAATTAAATGGGGAAATGTGGAAAAAACTGCAACAACGAGAGAGCGAGTGCGCAAAATTGACTCAAGAAATACAACAAGAACGACTACGAAGGGATCAACAAATCAAAGAGAAGAATAATGAAATATCTTTGTTACGGAAGCAACTTGCGCAAATGAGGGACAGAATGACAAAATTTCACAAAAGATGTCTCGACGTTAATACATCTGACACACAGTGCGATGCAAATCGCGGGAGTGTTGCGTCTCATCTTTTGACATCACATCCATCGGCGGCGAATGCGGTACAGAACAATAACGTTGTCATTGCTTCGCCATCGATGCCTGATCTCAATGAATCTAATAAGTTTATCGATAGAACGACTAAAGAGAGCAAAAAGCGATTACGTTAGCACTGAGGAGACAGTTATCGAAGGATTTATTAATGAAAATGGCAGGATCGACGCAATAATTTGGTGAAACTGAAATTTTTGATAACGAGAGGCAGAATAAACGAAAGACGAGTAAAAATATCGATAAAAGCGATTCATTTTGGATACGGAAAACAAAGTAATGGTTACAATTAATTGTATTCACCCAAAAAAAAAATAATTTTAATATTAGTGGAATCCGCTAAATCTTAGAGGATTTTATTCATGTATATGGCCTCAAGAGGAATTCTCTGAAATTAAGAAGAAAATATTCTGTGCACAATATTCTAATAGTTAGAATAAATTCGTCTTACAGTACAAATCTTACCATATTATGTACCATAAATCTATATTTATAATTCACATTATTTGTACTGCAGTTTTTCAGTATGTACAATGAATAACGGAATGCGGCCTTACTGCGTCTGATTTTGCAAATGTAGCGCAACACTTCAATCAATCGTCACGGCAGAACGCAACGATACACATTGCTTTTCGTGTTACTCATATCGCATGTAAGAGGGCACTCCGCTTAAAAAAAACATATTCCTTTTAATACAAGAGAAAAACCAAAAAATAATATCTAATAGATTTTAGATGAACAGTTCACTTTATTGGAAGAGGAATACTCTTTCTG